>NW_004443984.1:240552-296450 GCF_000243295.1 Trichechus manatus latirostris
ATATATTGTTTTGTGACATGGGTTGCCTTGTCCACGACATGTCAACTCTCTCCCCTTCTTGACCTTGGGTTCCCTGTTACCAGCTTTCCTGACCCTTCCTGCCTTCTTGTCCTTGCCCCTGGGCTGCTGTGCCCATTTAGTCTCATTTTGTTTTATGGGCCTTCTAATCTTTGACTGAAGGGTGAACCTCAGGGGTGACTTCAGTACTGAGCTAAAAGAGTGTCCGGGGGCCATACTCTTGGGGTTTCTGCAGTCTCTGAAAGGCCAGTAAGTCTGGTCTTTTAATGAATGTCTGTGGTTTTAAGCTGCTAAGTTGATTGTGATTTGTTACAGCAACAGTAGAAAACGAATACACCTTTCTCTCTGCCCAAACTCTCAGTGCAAACTCCCAATGCAAACTCCAACTACCGGAATGTGCTCACTATTTCTCAAACCTGCTGGGCACTTTCCACCCTAATGCCTCTGTCCATGCCTCAATGCTTCTCCATCTAGAGAACTCATACCCTTTAAAACTCACTGTGCCATTCACCCACTCTCCAAGGGACTCCGACATGGGTCGTGAGTGCTGGACCAGGGTCAGGCCCAAATGGCCAATGTGTGGAAGTATTTACACTCATCCTTCAGTGTTCTTAGAGTCAAACTTCTCCCACTTTCCTACTTCTCAGAGAGTGTGGTCTTTCTCATTTTAACCTCCACCATTCCATCAGGCACCTCGACCCCCACTTAGCCTGCTCAGTTGGCCTGCAGGGTCCAGCTGCTTTGATGAGTGGGTGACTCTAATTTGGGGCCTGGGCAGCACAGGCCTGTTGGCCAGCATACCTAAGCCACATTCTCCAGCCTCGGCTTCAACAGAAATAAAAAGGATATTTTGTTCTCCTTCTGTCTGACTCCTAGGTCATTCCTTCAGTTGGTTCCTAACTCAGCTGGGGAGAGTGGGGTGTTATTTATTGACTCCCCTCAAACTCCAACAACGGTGCCTGATTAGATGTAAGGAGAGGACCCTGTGTCCCCCCTTTTCTTACTGCCTATACTGTGGCAGCCCTGGCTCTCATCTGTCACCTGAACCTTCACAGAGGCCTCTGAGCTTATTTCTTTGCTGCCAGAGCCTCCCTCCCTGTTTCAGCTGCACCCAGGACCTTCCCCAAATGAGGCCCTGGGCACATCCTCCTGCTGAACCCAGAAAGGGCCGTGAGCCCCGTGGCTGGCAGATTAGGATGCAGACAGCACATTCGAGGCCCCTCCTGCTCTGACTCCTGCTGTCCCACAGCCTGTGCTGCCTCCTCCTCCAGACATGACGATGTCTCAGCTACCTGAACACTTCCCAGTTCCGTGATGGTCCCTCAATCTCCCCTGAACTGGGCCCTGCCCAGGCCGGTCCCTCAGCCTTGGTATCCTCCCCCTTCTCTGCCAATGAAGCCTGCTCATCATTTAGGAGTCAGCCCACAGGTGACCCCTGCAGGGCCAACCCTGACGTCCACACCGAATGCCATCAGGGTAGGTGATCCACTCTGGTCTAACACCACCTCACCCTGCCATGGTCCGTGAAGCCTGAGGGAGTGGCCAGCCTGGTCTCCTCTGGGTCCCTTTGGGGCTTCTCAGGCCAGGGCTGGCAGAGCAAGACCAGCCTCCAACTCTGCATTACAGGAGGAGTCTCAGAGCACCACCAACAAGCATGCTCCAGTCCAGGCTCATGACTGTAAACCCCTTGTGGGGCTCCTCTCTCCTGGGTGAGCTGGGCTCTGTGGGCATGTACATCTGCCAGGCCACCCAGATGTCCGTTCTCAGGCACTGATGCTCATCGGTGCCCATGTGCCACATCTAAACGCTTCTGAAGACCCAAAGGGCAGAGCAGGCACATCAGCTTCTCCAAAACCAACCCTGTTTGTTGTCTAACGAGGAGCCCAGGGAGCATCCACACAGCCACAGGCTGGGACCAAATCACAGGGGTCATGAATCACTAATCCC
The DNA here is from genome assembly GCF_000243295.1 of Trichechus manatus latirostris. Classification (NCBI taxonomy): domain Eukaryota; kingdom Metazoa; phylum Chordata; class Mammalia; order Sirenia; family Trichechidae; genus Trichechus; species Trichechus manatus. The sequence goes on from NW_004443984.1 coordinate 242,518, forward strand.
TTCATAGGCTCTCTTGCTGTGGGCAAACACAGTCAAGACAGATCAGAGCCTCTCCCCACCCCCCACTGGCTCCTGGCTAAATCAGTGCAAGGCCCCTCCCCTTCCCACAGGAGGTTCGTGATATACAGGGATCTCTCTTGGGCGAGCTGTCTCTTGGGCAAGGCCATGCTAACATGTAGGTCAATAAACACCCTTACCGGTCAGTATTTTACAGGCTGTGAGCAGCGTGTGACAATCAACATGGACATGGGCAAGAAGCATTTTGTCAGCCATTAAAAGGTCCATTGGATGGATACATATCACTGGCTGAGCCCCGGAGACTGACCCCGACGGGTCTGGGTTTGAATCCAGCTCTGCCATCTCCACATGGAGTAGACTTGGGTGAGCCTTGTCACCTCTCTAAGCCTCAGTTCCAACACTTCGATCAACCTGAAAGGGCCTGGAGAGGGTGGAGGTTAAAAGTTGGGCCACACAGAGCCTTGAGAGCCCAGCTGAAGTTTGGATCTTTGCTTTAGGAGATGCTAACCCTGATGATGTGCTTTAAACAGCTGGAAGACTTTTTCTTTTTTGGCATTTGCATTGGTTTTGCATTTCAAAAAGATCACTCAGGCCCTTTATCTCACTTCCTTTGCTAAAAAGCTTAGGCCAGAGATGGCACAGAGCAGATTCCCAGGAAATGGCAGGAAATATCACTGAGGGTAGGTGGATGAAGTGAGAAAGAGACCAGCAGCTCTGGATAGATGCCTTTCTTACCTTCACCCTTCATAGCAGCAGCCCTTCCCGCATGTGGGCGCTGAGCTGGGTACTGAGCCGCACGCGCACCTCTCCCCTCACTGCATCCTCACATACTCAGCATCGGGTGAAGCAGATGTCATTACCACCATTTCACAGAAGGGGAAGCTGAGGCCTGGAGAAGGGCAGTGGCTTGCCCACAGTAAACTGTTCAGTTTGGTTCCATTCACGTAGCACTAAATAAGGGCCAAGCTATCATCTGGCACTGGGGACACAAAAATGAGTCAGACACAGCCCTTTCCCTGAAGAAGTTCCAGTCTCATGGGACAGGGGAGGGGCGTGGGGAGTACTAATATAAATCAGGAATTACAACTTAACGAGAAATGGGCAAGAATGAAAATGAGTACAAGATGCAGAAGTGATACAGAGGAGGAAGAAATGGACTCCACGTAGGGGGATTGGGGGAGGCTGGAGGGAAATCAGAGAAGACTTCTGGGAGGAGGTGGCAGGGCTAAGAATGGAGGCCTGAGCTCTTCCCTCCCCATCTAGGGCTTTTTGTGCCTTACTCCAACCTCGGGGAAGGCAAAGAGTGGGGCAGGGCTGTAGGCCACATCCAGGATTTGCATTTGTCTAAGGGCAATAAGGAGCCACAGAAGGATTATAAGCAGTGACATGACATGGTTGGATCTTTACTTCGAATCTGTTACTTGGTACCAGAGGAAGGGAGCACCATACAGTAGAAATTGCTTTATTGTTTTTTTTCCTCTGAAGATACATTTAAAGTGGTCAACAATAAAAATAAAATTCCGTCTAATCTCAACCCGAGAGAGCATTCCTTCTAGATATTTTATCTACATAAACATATATAGGTTTATAACGCACACACGTATGTATGTGATTTAAAACCTCTCAGATTCATTAATTTATTCATTGAATACTGTTGAGCACCTACTATGTGCCAGGCACAGCGCTAGTCCCTAGGGACCCTGACCCGGCAGTGAACAAAGCTAATGGAAGCTCACTCTGCTTAGCAGCAACAAAGCCCCCCAGAAGAGACTTTGGTGAAACTCAAGTCTTGGTACCCAACGAGCAGCCACAGCAACCTGGCAGAGCAAAGCACAGGTTTCCCAGTGAGACACACCTGAGGTTGAATCCTGGCCAGCCATACACTGGCTTTGTGACCTCAGGCAGGTTACTTTACTTCTCTGAGCCTTATGTTCCCATCTATTAAATTGGGATTATGATCCCCACCAAACAGAAAGAGAATTAAGTAAACAAGACAGGCACAGCCCCTGCTGTGGTGCCTAGCACGTATTCAATAACTGGTGGTTTCTCCGGCCCCTCCCACACCCCTCTGCTCAGTTCTAGCCAGCAAGCATCTTTTGAGCACCATTGCGACATAATTGAGAGGTGGATGGATGATGCCCTTGGCAGTCAATCCTCCAGCTCTGATGTGATGTCCAGTCTGCTGGGGCTGTTCTCTGCCCTGGGTGTGTTCTGAGTCCCTAGGCTTATTGACATCTGGGCCACCATCTGCCAGCTCCAATGTCCACATGCCTCCCTGAGGCCTTGGAGGGAAGAAGTTAGGGCTGAGGGACTGGACTCAGATCCCAGGGAGGGGCAAGTGTCTGCCTCAACTGCAGAGGAGGGGGGCCTGGCTGGGAGGAAGCAGGACTTTCTGGTCCTAGATAGTACAGGGAGCTGTGATCTTCATTTTCATAGGGGAATTCAGAGAGGGGAACTGGAGAGGCTGGCGGGGGTAGGGGGAAAGCCTTGGAGCTGAGTAATGCAGGGCCTGGTGGGAGGATTTTGAGGGTGTTCAGTCTGGGGAAGAGAACACTGGCAGTGGGGAGTCGGGAGTGGGGTAGGGGGAGCTGAGGAAGGACTTCGAAGGAGCTGCCACAGTGGACCCAGGGACCGGCCAGGACTTCCAGGAGGACTTGGAGAGGAACCACAGTGCTGCAAGCTTCTGACCACAGGGACGGTGTCCACAGCCTGGTGTGTTTGCAGCATTGAGTCTTCCTAGAGCTTAAAGATAGCAACTCCCCTACCCACACTCTGCTCAGCAGGTCTAAAGTCCTCCCAGCAAAGCAGGTCCAGACCCCAAAATCCACCCTCACAAGCGAGAGCCCTGGACCCTGACCGCCTGGAGAGAGACTGGTCCTGGGTCTGAGGGCCTAGAGTCATCTAGTGTAAACTTCCTCACCCCATTTTTCCGCTGGGAAACTGAGGTGTAATGGAGGAAATTAATTTTCTCAAGATCCCACCACAAGTTGAAGACAAGATGGCACTTTTCTTCTCTCTTCCTCTTGCTTCTTCTCTCCTCTTTCCTTCTCTTCATTTTTTTTTCCTTGTCTTTTATCTGTGTCCTGTCCCAGGTCACACAGTGGGTCTGTGTTGGGAGCCTGGCAGACTTGGGTTCAAGTCCTAGCCCCTTCTCTTCCTGGACACAGCATCTCACAGGAGTCACTGAGCTTCTCAGAGCCTCAACCTTCCCTGGAAATGGGGCCAATCCAAAAGTCTGCCAGTAGGATTCTGGGGAGCATTACATGAGAAAATGTCTAGAAAGTGCTTAACACAGTTCCTGTTCTACATGTATGGAAAGAGATGAGGGGCAGGGGGGATGGAAGAGAAGGAAAGAGAGAGAGGAAAAAAAGAGAAAGAACCAATGGGGATAAAACCAGAACCCAAGTCCCCTGACCCATCATCCTCAGCTGCCATAGTGATGAAGGACCTACTGTGTGCCAGGGTCTGTCTTAGGTTGTGTTTAAAGGACATATGAGGGTCATTTGGGGATATTTTACCCATTTTAATTTAAAAAAATGGGGCTTTATGGATTCAGTAACTGTCTATAAGCGGCAGAGTTATTTTTTCATTCCCATTGAACAATTCCTTTCATTGTTGAGAAATGCGATGAAGAGTGAAGGGAATGGGTGGGGACTATTTAGTCTCAGGTGGTCGAGGAAGGCCTCTCTGAGGAGGTGACATTTGTACTGCGAGTCATAAAATCTCAGGGTGGAACAGGTAGAGTTGGATCTTCCAGGGCAAACATGATGCAAAGCTGTCGGGCACTCAGCCTCAGAGCTGGAGGGCTGTCAGGAGTCTTGGGGACTGTGTCTAACCAGAAAGCCTAAGCCCTGCCTATGGGGGGAGAAGCTGCCCAGCTCCAGCTGACTGTCCAGGCCACAACACAGTGTGGCCAACCCAAAATCAAACCCATTGCTGTCGAGTCGATTTCAACTCATAGCGACCCTTCAGGTCAGAGTAGAACTGTCCTATAGGGTTTCCAAGCCTGTAATCATTATGGAAGCAGACTACCACATCTTTCTCCTGAGGAGCAGTTGGTGGGTTCAAACAGCTGACCTTTCAGTTAACAGCCCAGTGCTTAACCACTGTACCACCAGGAATTCTCTAGTGTGGCCAGACCTCTTGATTTCTCAAGGAAAAAGGAAATTGGATTTTTTAGTTTAATATTCCAATTTTTAAACTTGGCCAACTTGTTGAATTTTTTAGAAGACATGTTTGAGGAGAAAACAAAGCACATCAGTCAACTGGATGCATCCTATAGCCACCCTTTTGCAACCCCTGACCTAGTCCCTCTCCCACATTGTTTGGGGATGGGGAGTGGTGCAGAATTGAGGCCATTTTCTATGCAGAAGGACTGAAATGAAGTCCAGTCGAGGATGAAAATGATTCTCTCCTCTCCTCTCCTCTCGCCTCCTCTCCCTTCCTCTCCCTCCTCTTCTCTCCCTTCTCCTCCCCTCCACTCCTATCCCCTCATTTCCTCTCCTCTCTGTCGTCTGAGTCTTGGTATCTCATCTCTCCCTCTTACCCTGGCCTTCCACCTCCACCTCCTCCTCTCTCTCCCACCTTCTCTCCTTCCCTTCAGCGCTGGATGTTTATTTTCAGAAACCTGGAATCTTTCCCAAGCCTCTGACATTTACTTCTTGGTATGAGAATATTTTCTATTTCTCTTTCCCAGAGCGAGGCTAGTGGAGATTTCCCCGGGGATCATGCCTGCCCCGCTGGAGGGAATGTGTTGGGGCAGAGCTGGCTTATGTGAACAGACCACTGATCATACTAGTCAGCAATTATTAGGCACCCACTGTGCACCAGGCCCCTTCTATGAATTATTGCATTTAATCAATTTAAGAATTCTGTGAAGTTGGTGTTACCAGCTGCATGTGTCAGATGAGTGAATCAAGGCTTGAAGCAGTTCAGAAACATGTCTACCGTGACACTGTAAGGAAGGGATGGTACAGTGATAAAACTCACATCTCTCTGACTCCAAAGTCCACTTCTTTCCTCTGTGGTTTGTGTTCAAGGTTCATGAGCTTACTGGTGCACTGAAGGATGTGCAGCATTTTGGCAGACCAAGAATTTTGGAGGGAGGGAGGGCATTCCAGGCAGAAGTGACTACAAGACAAAGGCACAGAGTTAGGAAAAGGGCATCTCAGAGGGGTCTGTTGATGAAGTTGGGGTAGAGGGTTCAGGTCTGGGAGCAGAAGAGGTCATGTACAGCTGAAGAGGCAGATGTGGCCTGTGCAAGTCAGGGCTTTTTGGTTGTAAGTGACAGAAAACCCAGCTCTTCTTGGCTAAGCTTAAAAGGAAATGTATTGGCTTATCTAAGTGGGCAGTCCAAGGGTGGGGCAGAAGAGGAGCTAATCCTGAAAGGAAAATGTCTTGGTCAGACAAGAAGGAAGAAGAGAAAGAGGAGAAGGAAAAGAAAGAGGAGAAGAAGGAAGGAGGGGAAGAGGACAGAGAAGGAAGGAAGAGGAGAAACTAACAGATTACTATCAGGCACTGTTCTAAGCATTTTACATGCATTAACTCATTTATCCTCATAACAACTCCATGAGATATCTATTATTACTTACAGTTTATAAATGAGGAAACTGTGGCTCAGAGAGGTTAAATGACTCAACCAGAGTCACACAGCCAGTACACGGCAGAGTCAAGATTTTGACCCGGGAGCCTGGCTTCAAAGTGTGTGTCTTAACTTGTGCACTCCACAGCCCTCCAGTATGGCTGTTAATGGGCCTGGTCCTTGTGGCCTCACCTGCTAAGGTGAGTGGCTTCCTTCAGTGGGAGATGAAGAGCCCTTGAATGTTCCTAAGCAGGGAGTTGACATAGTCAGAGTTGTGCTTGAGAGAAAGTACATGGCAGCATCATGAAGGCAGGCCTGAGGGAGGGAGGAATGTGCAATGTCAGGGCAGGAACCAGTGAGGGCTGACTTGGGCAGGGCAGTGGGGAGAAAGAGGAGGGGATATATGAGATGCTTATTAATCTCCCCTCAGTCACTTGCCTTCATGCTGTTTGAACATGTGGTGACTATGGGAAGGGGCCTGTTGATGATGCACAGCCTGGCTCTGAGGGTGCCTCCTTCCCCAGTGCTCCTTGCCCCCAGAGAAGGTAGCCAGGGAAGAGCTCTGCATGCTCTCCCTGCGATCTAGCCATGGTAACAGGTCTGGCTGCAGGGAGGGCATCCCAGAAGGCTCCTCCCAAAACAGATTGAAAGCACCTGAGTTGCCTGCAGCCCTGCCACCACAACCCAGCTTCCATTCACTGCTATAGCCTCAGATCTTCTCTCTCCTCATCATAGGATGTACTCTAACCATACAGAACTACTCAAGGTCTCCAAATGCACCCAACGTTCTCCTATGGACCTTTGCAAATGCCAGTTCGTCTACCTGGTACAATTTGCCCACTTCCCACTGGTCACTTTGTACTTTTTCAAGACTACACAGGCATCAGCCCCTCTGGGAAGGCTTCATTCCTTGACCAGGCTAAGCTGAATCCCCCCATCATACACTCGCTCACTGCTCCCAGAGCACACCTCTAACACAACCAGCCAGCAGGCAGCTCTCCTCTATGCGGTGATTTGGGGGCCCGGGCTTTTTCCATCTCATGACTTCACCATCCTCCAAGGTTTTAGATTCCTCTGCTTCCACTGGCAGAGGAGAAAGAGAACGGAGAAAGGACATCTGTTTCTTAATCACCTTGACCCAGAAGTGACACATCACTTCTCCTAACTCACTGGTGAGAACTGGTCACACAGACCAAGCTAGACGCAAGGAGGGCTGGGAAATGCAGTCTCTGCCTTGGCAGCCACTTTCCAGCAACATCTCTGCACAGCCTCTCACATCCATAAACACCCTTGTCATCATCTTCATCCGCACGTCACCAGTAACCACATCACCATCATCACGTACAACTTTGGGGGTCCTGGAGGAGAGTGGAGTGGTGGTTAAGAGTCCAGGTTTTGAGTCAGACAGAAGCGGGTTCAAATTCCTTCTTTGCCTGGGAGCAGCTATCGTGAAGAGAAGAGCAGCCTACTGAGGGAGGAAGGGAAACAGGAAGGTGCTGAGGAAGGAGGTCAGCTCAAAAAACCTCGACATCTCCAGCTGGACTTTAACATTGCAGGTTTTGAAACCTCATGCACAGAAACAGTCTCAGTTGAAATGCAAATGTGTTATGATGGGTAAAATGGGGAGAAAATGGAAACTGCATTTGCTTTCATGACATGTTTTATGTCACTTCTGAAAGAAAATCTTCCTAATAAAAGCAGTCATGATGCTAATTGAGAAAACTGAGATGAGAAAGCACTGAGCTCCCCAGTGGAAAGATGCCAACAATAATTGTGGCGATTGCTGTAAACCTCAGCGACCCAGGGATGCAGCCAGAGAAGAAGGTCTAACACTGATAACGGGGAGCTTGCAGAGAGCCAGGAGTCAGGATCCCACTGGCCACCAACTTGCTGAGTGACCTCAAGGAGGTCACTTACAGCTTCTGAGCCTCCGTTTCTTATCTGCCCTGTGACTGAACAAGATCTTGTGAACCAATCTCATGTATACTTAAATGCTATGACTGTGGTGTTTGCTTCAATTGTTGATTCAGTCCCCAGAATCCTCACCAGACCCAGGCTGGTCGCCCCCTTCCCAGCAGGGCCTGAGTCCCTACCCCAGCATCTCCATTCAGGCAGGGGCCTATCTACGGAAAATAGCACCTATGGCAATTAGTTTTAAATTGCTGAATGATCTCTCACAGCTGGCAATGGCTAATAGAAACTGCTCATTAGCACCCCTCCTCAAGTGGAGCCCAGGGCACACGCCCTACCTGCCATACTTGAGTTACGCCTCTGCATGTTCAGCATCCAGGCCTCACCTGGATGCAGTTCCAACACTCTGGGGAGGGCAACTGACCACTTCCCTGCTCTGGGCAGCTCACCTGTTTGGAAAGTCCCTTCTGCAGAGCTGGACTCTTCCCTGGAGGTTCCTCTTGCAGGTCCTGGCTCTGCATCCAGGACATGTGGAATCACAGCCTTCAGACAACATCAACCACATCAAAGCAGCACCAGTAATAATAGCTCACACTTGTCGGGTGCTCTCTGCCTACCAGGGATTCACTCAGACCAGCTCACTGAACCTCACAGCAGCCTGGGAGGGAGGAGCTGTTGTTATCTCATTGTGCAGATGAAGAAACTGAGGCTCATAAAGGCAAAAGGTTTGCCAAGGCCATGCAGCGTTTGAGTGAGTGTTCAGTAAAGAGCAGTTGGTGCTTCCTCTTCTCCCTCTCCCCTGCCCCTGGATCCTGCTGACTCCTTGCTGGGGTCCCTTTCTTGATTGTCCTAAAATCCTAGAATGGTCCTAGAAGGGCCCTAGCTGGCCTGTGCTGGGCCAGGGGAGGTTGTTAGGTGTGCTAAGCACAGATCACATGGCCCTGAATGATGGAGGTGAGTGTCCCACAGCCTCATTTCTGTCATATGAGGACATCTGATGAGTCCCCTCCAGTCCTCCAGGAGATTTCTGCCCAGGGAACTAGACTTGCTGCCTGGATTCAGAGCCTCCACAACCCAGGCAGTGTGAGGATGAATTGACAGAGTCAGCAGCCAACACAGATTGAATTTTGTCACCTCCACGGGGTCCCTTGCTCTCCCCCACTCTACTCACTATGCTTCCCCGCTTGTTCCTCCCACCTCCCCTGCATCCTGTCCATGTGCCACAGCTCCTGAGTGTTTATCGCTCTTATAGATTTCATTTGAGCCAGGCTGTTTCCTGGTGGCCAAGGGAGGGCCTCAGTCTCAGCACCGAGCTCCCTCCATGTGACTGTGGGGGAAAATGTGGGTTCCCCAGAACAGATTCAGGTTTCAGGGCCTCCAGCTATTTCAGGAATAAGTGTCAGCACACCATGTCCAGACAGCATGTATTCCTCAGCCCTTCAAATTCACCGCCTGCCTACCCCCAGCAGGTCCTGGTCAGGACAGGAAGTGGGTCAGGAGCCTCCATCCCTCCAAAGGAACTGTACATCCGGTGGCCTAGGAGGAGTCTCTCACCTGTGAGCTTGTGAGCTGCAGCCATCCCTTGGACCCGCCCTGCCATAGACCAAGCTCTCCGGGTACTGCTCATGAGAATCCAGAAAATCCTGCTAAAGCAGATCCAAGAGGATTTATACAAGGACATGGGAAAGGGGTCCATCTGGGCCTCACAGAGGACCAGACTCAAGACTCATAAAACCATCAGGGCCAAGGCATCTTCTCACTTCATCTCTCTGAACTCTCACTGTTCTTGCCTGTACTTCTCTGCACATCTGCTTCATTCTTCTCCCTAAATCAGCTTTCTCTGCTTCTCCAGGGATGGGGCCACCATTTAGGTCCCAAGTTTATTCTCAAGTCATGTGACCATTCCAGACTGACCAGCATCTCTGGAACAGAGGATGTAACTCACACAGTAAATTCATGTGGACAAGTCCAGCTGCCAAGGCTGTACCCAGGATAAGGCGGAGCAGGTGTTGCTGTCATGGAGGAGGGGTGTGGGCAGGGAAGAGATGCTGAAATATGTCTACTACATCCCCCAGCATCCAAGGCCCTACTCAGGATAGATAAGCCCAACTCGGTGTGACCCACGACCTGGGCTGTTGTGTGTGGTTCCCTGGGCCATGCACTGCACAGTGCTAGGAGGCACCGTGCACATAACTGCCTGGAGCCTCATCCTCTCTTGCTCAGTCCCTGAGTTCCTTGTGCTGCTGGATCAACCAAACCTGAAACCTTATCCACCCCAGTTTCTCAATATGTGCAGTGATGATGAGTGTTGTTATTGTGTAAGACATTTTGAGTTGTGGTTTTATTTACTTGGAGTCTGAAGTGTCATTATACATACAAAAGTTATAATAATTTACAGGACTAATGTGATTGCTCAAAGAGATTATCAACAAAGTAGGCACAAAGCTGGGAGAAAATAGAAACCTGGATGTGATTCTGAGCTTTCACACTAATGCTACCTTCTGTCTGCCTCACATTACACAGCTCTCAAAACACTTTTTGCTCTGGACCTGTCCCCCAGCAACCCTCTGATAGAATTGTGATCAGAACCCCCCATTGCAGATGAAGAAACTGATGCTCAGAGTAGTGACGTCACTTGCCCAGGTACGGATTCTAATTGTCTGATGCCACATTCAATGAGCATTTCCCTGCACCATGGTTCTCAACCAGGGATCAGTTTGTTACTTCTCTACTCCAAATCCTCCCTTCTTTGCTCTACTAGGTCGTGTTAACATTTTTGCTTTGCCAGCTGACTTGATGATAAGCTCTGTCAATAAAGGATGCTAGAGGGAAATGGCAACACCTTAGAAGGAGAAATATTCCTCATCTCTGCTTCAGATGGGCTTATTTTCATGCAGAACCCAGCAGGAAGCCCAGTAGCACTCACCTAAGGCCCTACACAGCCAACCTCCAGCCACAAACTTGCTTACCACCCATCAGACTGATCACCCAGCAAGCTTCTCCACCACCTGGTGGCACTTTCCTATGTACCAGCTGTAGGGGAGCCCTGAGACAAGTTTTTTTGCAATTAGCAGACTGTGTTCCTGTGGTATCCACACTCTCTCTAAAGAAATCTGAATCTCAGCATTGGTGAGGGGAGGGGTGTAGAAGACTCTTCTAAGTTCTTACTTTTTTCCTGACTCACTCTTTTTCAGCCCTAGAGTCATATCATAAGAGTGGCTGAATTACAATACCAACTCAATTGCCAACTTCAAGAGGTATCTGAGGTTAAAGTGAGGGCATGGACTGGGAAGAAATGGGATCCTGAAACTTGGGATGGGAGCCTCATACCTTCAAGAAACAACAGCCAGGGGAATAGCACGTCCTTTGGACCTGGGGCCCCTGAGCTGAGAAGCTCCTTGACTGGGGAAGATTGATGACAAGGACCTTCCCCCAGAGCAAACAGAGAGAGAAAGCCTTCCCCTGGAGCTGGCACCCTGCATTCAGATTTTTAGCTTCCTAGACTGTGAGAGAATAAATTTCTCTTTGTGAAAGCCATCCACTTGTGGTATTTCTGTTACAGCAGCAGTAGATGACTAAGACAATTGGCTATTTCTATACTCCTTAGTTTCAGGTGTTGGTGAAGAATATTGAATATACTGTGGACTGCCAAAAGAATAAACATATCAGTCTTAAAATAAATACAATGAGAAAGTTTCTTAGAAGTGAGGATGGCAAGATTTTGACTTACTTACTTCCAACACTTCATCAGCAAAGACCAGTTGCTAGAAAAGGACATCATGTCTGGCAAAATAAAGGACGAAACAAAAACAAGCGAAACCCTCAATGAGATGGATTGACACAATAACCACAACAGTGCACTCAAGCATACCAATATTCATGAAGATGGCACAGGACAAGGAAACATTTTGTTCTGTTATACATAGGTTGCCATGAGTCAGCGCTGACTTGATGGCAAGTAACAACAACAACATACCACTTAGTATTCTATACCTCCTTTTAGTAGTTAACTATATTTTACTAGTTAATTATTCCTTATATTAAATTTTTCCTGTTCAAATTCCTGATAGGGTTTTCTCTCCATTGGATCCATACTGAGACAGAATTGACACTGGAAGTGGTCCCAGGAGAGAGAACTTCAAAGATGGCATTTTTAGTTTGGTTTGGCCATAGCCTTGTACTTGAGCCCAATGCTGAGCTCCTTCCTAATGGGAAATAGGATACTAATAGTTCATGATATGCAGTGGGATCACAAGTAATCAAGTTAGCACAACTGACTGATTGTGATGAAGTGCCAACTGAAGCAAGTGCCTTGGAGCACAAGTGTCTACTCAATGAAACCATAATGGCAGTAATGATGATTTCAAAAACTGAGGTGTGTGATGGATGCTTCTAAATACATTGAAGCATTTATGGAGAGAAAAATAATAAGCTCAGTTCCTTAAATTCTCAGTTCAAATCATTATCTGAGAACCAGAGAGATTCCATGGCAACCCTAAAAGAAGCTCTTACCTCTTGTAGCAACAGGACAAATATTGCTAAAAATCAAGCATAATTCAATTGCATGGGTTGCAGAATGACAATGTCAATTGAATTCACAGCCTCATCAAACTTCTTATGTTAAAATTAGAGCCTTGATGAGAAAAATTATGACCCTGAAACTTAGAATGGAGACATCTATTTGGATTCAGAGTCAATGAGAATCCTGAAGCCCCAAGTCTCACAGATTTCCCTTGCCAGTGTAAGCAGCTTGAAATTAACCTTCTTTGCTTGAAAGCCCTGTGATAATTGCACCTGAGGCAGATGCCTTCCAAGGGTATGCTCATTCTCCTTAAAATCCAACACAACCATCCCCTTTTTCCACTGAACCATAAGTAGGGTCAAATCTCAGCATACTTGAAGAGATTGTTGTTGTTAATGGCTGTTGAGTCAGCTCGGAGTCATGGAGATTTTGTGTATAACAGAAGGAAGAGTGTCCCTGTTCTGCACCATCAGGTTTCCCATAAGACCCAGAAAGAAATAGCTTATACACCAAAGGAACTGAAACATTTTGTTATTTTTATCTGCAGAAACCAGGAGAATCTACATGGAAGTAGAACAGGGAGAGTGAACTATAATGCTGGATCACACTGAATTTGTTGATATGGGTGCACATACTAGAAATTCTGAATTCAATGTGTTAGCTCATGCAGATGGAATTGATTCAAACAGCTTACTTGGTTGGTTGTTTCTCAGTGGTGGGCTCTGTTTAATGGCATTTCAAAATATCAGATTTTTCCTAGCATAATGGGGAAGAAGGAATCCAAAGGTTTCCAGATAACAATAATGGAGATTTATCGTGTGTGATCTGCACACCCACCCCTCACCTACATTCCACAAGAAGGCTCAGAAGACCCTGAGTTCACTAGGTCATTGAGATATACATTAGTGAGGGAAGCACCTGAATGGTGAGCCATTCCCATAGACCAGTTAACTCTGGCTTGCATCCTCTGGCAATTTCCTTTGCCACCAATAGGCTATCTGTCCCTGTGATGGCCACTTCCCTTTTAAAGAAGTCTGAATCTCAGTCTTGAGGTTTGGGAAGGCCCTCTTCTAAGTTCTTCCTTCCTTCCTGGATCACTCTCACTCAGTCCTAGAGACAGAATTCTAGAAGTAGTAGCTGCTTTCTGTATTTGCTACTTCCATACCTCTTAGAGGCTTTTTATCCCATGTAGTAGCTGACCACACTTTTATTCATTAAATTCTTTATATTACACTTTCCTTGTTCAAATTATTGCATCCCCTGTTGGAATTATTGCTCAAAATCCTTTCTGATACATCAGCTCTGTTCTGATGAAGCAATCACATCCTAGGGCTTACACATTTGAAACAGTTTCAAATTTTGACCAAATGAAGAAGAAAAGAAATGGATGGGAGGAGTGACAATAAAAATTAACCTAATTCATAATTATGAATAGAATCTGTTAAGGACATCATGTTTGGTAATGTAAACCACTAGCAAAAATGAGGAAAACCTTCAGCGAGATAGATCAACACAATAACCACAACAATGGACTCACACGTACCAATGCTCATGAAGATGGCACCCGATCAGGCAACATTTCAGTCTGTTATATATGGGTTTGTCATGAGTCTGAGCCCATTGAACTGCAACTAACAACAATTAGGTCCAATCATATCTTTTCCCTCTGGTTTCTGAACAAATTGAGAGAGGAGTACCTGGGGCAGGTGGGAGTCAGAATATCACATTTATTGCTGATGAAAAGGATGAGACCTGAGGCCAAAATCAAGCCTCTGCTTCCTTCTCCTTGAACTGGACATAACCCCAGGAATGGTTGATCCAGATGGATGACCACAGATCTCTGCCTACCTCTCCTGCCTACAAGGCTGGAGTGAGTCCTAGTGCCTGGAGGATGGAGAAGAAGATATGTGACCTGCAGGCTGCTGGAGAGAGGGAAAGAGAGAAAAGACTCATGCTCTGTGCCCTTCTTCCCCAGTCTCACTCATCAGACAAGTCCCTCCTCATCACTCAAAGAAGAGCAAGTGAGAGGTGGAAACTAAGGCAGAAGCTTCGGGCCAATGCTCTCAAGATGGAGGACGCTCCTATTTTAAGGGTCGGTGGGAAAATGGAGAGAGGGAGAGAATGATGCCCTGTCACCCCAACTCTAAATGTAGCATCAGTTGTGGTCACTCACCACCGGCCATGGTGCAGATGAAGTGGGCTGAGTTTTCTTGCGAACCCCAAGTCCAGCCGTTTCCCTCCACTCAGGAAAGCGTACAGGGAAGCAAGGGAAGAGGCAAGGGAGACAGAGTGTCTGCTCCGCTCCTGGGAGAACCCACCCCAGGCCTTCCTGGATTGGAGGTGAGCAGTTTCCCAAAAGAGAAAGCGCTTAGACTCATTATGCCCTGAAAGTATTGTTCCTTCTCTTTTCATGCCAAGGCTCAAAGTGCCAAGTTTAATCCATAGAAGCCTTTACATTGGTTATTAGACTAGAGGGAGGTCATCAAGGACTAATGGGGACAATTTTAATCAATGACACATGGTCACAGCAGCTGCCAGAGGAAGGGCTTTAGCAGTCAGAGCCAGTCCAGTGCTCTAGTGCTCTGGAACTGGACACCAAGGTGTGAACTGGGTTTACTGCTGCAGTGGGTGCTTTGCTCTGGATTTTCTTTCTTGCCTCACTGGTGGCTTTGAACCTGTCCCCTGACTTGCACAGATCCAAGTGTGTAGACCAAAGAAGCCAAAACCCCAAGAATCATAGATGCACCTTTAGTGGAGGCAACAAAGGAGTCACAGCAGTCTCAGCCCTGCCAAGACACAGGAGGGGGCTGGGAGACGTGTCTCCCCACAGGGCCCAAACTTTCCTGCTCAAAGGCCTTTAAAAGTTTCCTGTGACCTTGACCAGAGAGATAGAACTTCTCAACATGATCTACAAGACCCTGCCTGACCTTGATCCAGTCTCATCTCACACCCTACTCCTTTCACTTCATCTGCTCCAGCCACAATGGCCTCCTGATCATGCTGAACTCCCACACCAGGGCCTTTGCACATGCTCTCCCATTTGCCTAGAATGCTCTTTTCTCCCCCTCTTCTCTGAGAAATTCCATTCATCACTTCCTCAAGAAAGTCTTCCCTGACCTCCCTATACATAGCACCATATACCTCTACCTTGAAGCACTCACTGCAACTATAACTATATACGCACTACCATATTTTTACAAAAGTAGCACACACCTACATTTGTTTGCCAGCTGTGCCCTTCCCCCATGAGGTATTTTCATAAGCACGCTATGCAGGTTTTTTTACAGCAACATGTAAAAACAAATTGCCATTGTGACACTTGTGTAAATGCATCATGTGGGGACGGTGCACTTGGCAAACAAATGTAGAAGGCATGTGTTATTTGCATTAAAAATACGGTATTTTTTTAACTGTCTGCTCCTGCTGTAGTCCTTGCCTCATGATTCTGCTCTCTATGTATCCCCAGAACCTGTCTGTCACACAGTGAGTACCCAGTAAATATTGAGTGAGCAAATGAATGAATAAACAAGGAGTTTCAACAGTGGTTACCATAGATGGTGTCTTAGTTACTTAGTGCTGCTGTAACAGATATACCACAAGTGGGTGCCTTTAACAAACAGAAATTTATTTTATCACAGTTTAGGAGGCTAAAAGTCCAAATTCAGGGCTCTGGCTCTAGGACAAGGCTCTCTCTGTCCGCTCTAGAGGAAAATACTTGTCTCAGCTTCTCTAGCATTCTTCCTGGCATTTTTTGGAGATCTCTATGTGGCATCTATCTTTCCCCCATTTGTGCTTGCTTGCCTGTGTCTAACCTGCTTTTTTGATATCTCAAAAGTGGTTAGGTTTAAGATACACCCTACACTGATATGGTCATTAACGTAACAAAGAAAATCCTATTTCCAAACGGTATTACATCCACAGGTATAGGGGTTTGGGTTCCAACATATATTTTGGGGGGGGACACAATTCAATCCTCAACAGATAGATAAGGTGCTTTCCAGTTAAACATAGTACCAGTGGTGGAGTCTGTCAGTGGCCGCCTCAGTATATTCTTCTCGTCTTCCTTTAATAATGGAATCTCCAGTTTCAACTTGGTACCCAGCTGCTCAGAATAAAATTTCCATTTCCCTTAGGCTGAGAAAATCTCCACCTCAGCCTGGTCATGCTGCCTTGAATTGGACACTTCCTGTCTTCAGAGCATGGGAGGGAAGGAAGGGAAATTTATGGTGCCACTGATGAGGATGACAGTTATGAATGGAGACTGTCCCAAAACCCACCCATCACACCCACCAAGAGGACCCTCTGGGCAGGCAGAGACTAAGGTCCTCATCACCCAGACCTAGTGGAGCCATGAAATAAATCCAACATTTAGATAAGGGGGTAGGGGGTGGGGGACTTCAGCAGACACTTCCCTGAAATCTAACGGCAATAAAAGAAAAATGGACAAGCTCACTCCAGATAACCACCACCAGAGAAGTAATTATTCCACTTCTGGTCCTGAGCGAGGATGGAAGAGGCAGAGGTACCTGCCCAGGTAATTCATCAGCCTCAGATTTATGACCTTCTCAGAAGCCCCTTGTACAAAGTCTCCCCTCCAGTTCACTCGAGACAACTCTATTTAGATTTTATCAAGATTATTGCTCTTCTCTGCCATCACCAAGTGGGGAAGCAGGCACCACACTGGATGGCACAATTGAATATTGATTTGCTGGTGCCAACCCGGAAGAAAAATCTCTATAAGTAAGCCAATTATTTCCAACTGCAGGAGACACCCCCCACCCCCACCACAGGGCCTTGGTTTCCCTCTCAAGTCACTGAGCTGATGTCATGTAAGGCAAACTGAGAGCCCATCTCTGTGCTCACAGGGAACAAAGCTTAGCCATATAGAAAGTGCTGCAAACCTCAGTTTTCTCATCTGTAAAGTGGGAATAAGGGGAGTGGGATGATGGGAACTCACACATTCTCTATTACTTGAAGTCTTTTTAAATGAGATTTTCTTTTTGTACTAAGAAAATAATGCACAATGAAAATATAAGTAAATAAAATAAGGTACAAGTACTTGTCAGGTTGCTGTGAGGGTTAAGTAACTTGATGCTCACAACTTCCACAGCCCAGGGCTTAGATTTGCTGAGCATGCAATGCCTGTAGCTGCCAGGCTTCTCCAATTATTCTGGCTGGTGACTTTATGGTTGTGGCTATTAGAAATCAAGGATTTTGGCAGGGGTGTTGGCTGTGTGACCTTAGACAGGGGCATTAACCTTTCTGAGCCTGGGCTGATTCATCTGTAAAATCTGAATGACATTGTCTTCCAGTCCAGAGGCAGGGAGATGGACTGAAAGACCATCTCAGGTCATTTTCAATCCCTGAATTTCCCATTTGTGAGTCACTGTGGGGTTGAGACCTTGATGTTAACACCTTAAAAGGACAGGAGATGGCCAGAGTGACCCATTCAGTTCTCCATGGTCCAACGCCTTCATTCACTCACTCATTCACTCACTTGTTCATCTAGACACCTGGGAACGTTTATACAGTGCTGGATAAGCCATGGCTCAGTCCTCTGGGAGCTATAAGCCTGGTGGGTGAGGAACAACAGGAACAGACAAGTCTGGGACAATGAGAGGTACAGCTATGGGGATGTGCATGATGTGGAGGAATGCAGAGCAGTGCTTGGTTGAATCTGCCTGGGTAGGCCGGGGAGCCTCACAGAAGAGGTGACATTGAACTGAGCTGAGAAGGTAGAGTAGGAGTTCGTTGAGTGAACATGGTGGGAAGGGCACTCCAGGTAGGGGGACAATATGTACAAAGGCTTAGAGGCTTGGAAACATTTGCCCTGTTCAAGGAAGAGCACATGGTTTGGAATGGCTGGAAAATGGGGTGTGTATGTCAAAGGTGAGAGATGAGGCTGAAGAAGGCAGTGACTAGGGTTCCTTCTCCCTCATTTTCTCCATAAACAGTGCCCTATAGGACTTCTTTCTGCATCTGAGTTCAAATCCCAGCTCTGCTCTTGAGCCACTGACCCTGACCCTGAGCGGGTGGCTTCACCTCTCTCCAGAGATAAAATGGGGATAAGATGTACTTCATAAGCTTTCAAAATGATTAGAGATCTCATTCATTTATTCATTCACTCCTTTATTCAGCAAGTGTTTATTGAGTGGTTACTCTATACCCAGCTCTGTGCTGGACACAGGGACACAACATAGACTTGACCTCATGTAACCTGGACTCATGTAACCAACAGTCCAGTAAGAGACACACTAATAAATACAATCAATCCTCATGATTTGCAGATTCACCTACTCACTGAAATTTATTTGTAACCTCAAAATTAATACAGCACTTTCTCGGTCATTCACAGACATACACAGAGTGGCAAAAATCTGAGTCATCCAACGTGATCACTCTCAGCTGAAGTACAAGGCATTATACTCTGCCTTCTTGTTTCTGCTCTCATACTTTAAACAAAGATTTTTTTTCACGGTCTATTTAGTGTCATGCTTTTTGCATTTTTATGTTTTTTCTTGAATGTTTTGCTGTTTAAAATGGTCCTCAAGCATAATGCTGAAGTGCTGTCTAGTGTCCCAAAGGGTAAGAAGGCTGTGATGTGCTTTACGGAGAAAATGGGTATTAGATAAGCTTCATTCAGGCATGTGTTATAGTGCTATTGGCCATGAGTTCAATGTTAATGAACCAACAGTATATATTACATAAGGTGTCCCGTAAACAGAAACACACATAAAACAAGGTTATGAGGCTGATGAAAATGTTATGACCACAGGCTCGCAGGAATGTTATCCCGTATTTCTCCTAGGAGCAATGGTTCGATATTCCCTAATTCATCGTTTGGTGTGACTTTATAGAACATAACTACTAATAATAATGAGAATCGACTGCAAATGATTATTAAATATTATGAACACAGTGAAAAGAAACTAAAAAATGTGGTGAGTGGTTAGAACAAGGGAGGAAGGCATCAGGGAAGACTGCTGTGAGGAAGCGACTGACTGAGCAGGCAGAAGGTTAGGGATGGGGCATTCCAGATGGAGGGACCAGTTTGTGTGAGAGCCTTGGGGGAGACTGACTGAGGTCCGCTTACGGGACATCAATTAGATCAGTGTGGCTGGAGCAGGGGCTAGCTCTGCCTCCTATAAACTGTGAGACTTCAGACAATAATGTCCCTCTCAGAGCCTCAGTTTCCTCATTTGTAAAACAAAGGTGTTAACAGTTCCTTCTTCATTAAGTGAAATAAGATAAAGCACAACTTTGTGCAAGGCATATAGTAAGCACTAGTGGTTGGTCACTAATGTGAGTCTGAACAGTATGTAGCTGCAACCTGAGCCCCTTCAAGGTCCTCCCTCTGGCTGTCTCCTCTTCTCACTCTGGGACCCCTGCTGGCACACAAGGGAAATCAGCCCTGCTCCAGTTCTAAGGCCAATCTTGACTTTGCCCTGGAGAATCTAAGCAGCTTTAGCGCAGCCCCAAGCTAAGCTGCAACCTCAACCCCTGGTATGTGGTGGGAACTTGATTTCTATGAGTGAATGATTTTATTGGAACAGCATCCTCCCTCCTGCTGCCCAGTACTGCCTGTGCCTCAGCTTCTGCTCTATTCTGTGGCCAGTCCCTACCCTGCCCAGGGCAGCCATGCCCAACCTGTGACTCTGCTCACAGTTCCATCCCTGAGCTGCAGGTCTGTGCTCGGGGCCTGATACATCCCAAAGACCTCCCTGATGCTGACTGTCCACCTGGACACCATGTGTCACGACCTCTGAATCCCTCCTTTCTGCACTCTCTTGTCTGACAAAAGAGCTTTGGCATTTCACCTGAAGCCTCCAGAGCTAAGTGTTTTCTGAACTGCAACCAGCTAACGTGTGGGTCTTAGGAAAGCTAGGTCTTTCCCAGAAAATTGAGCTTTTCCTCCTCATTCCACTCTGCCTCTCCCAGGCTCCCTGCTGGCCAGAGTCCAAGCCTGCCAGACCCTCCTGGAAAAAGGCAAATGACATTGGGGCAGAGGCAGGCTCAGGGGCAAAACATGCCACAAGATGACCTTCTAATTTCGTAGGTTCTTCCCAGTCTCAGAATGAGACTTTTTCCTTGGAAAAAAAAAGAAACTGAAAGGAGGTAACAAACATAAATGATGAACCCAAATTTCAGAAATTTAAAATAAAACATAATCATATGGTCACAATAGCAGCATAAAAAATGAAATGCTTAGGAAGAAATTGAACAAAAGAAGGGAAAGACTTGTAAACGGAAAACTGCAAAACGGCTGAGATCAACTAAAGAAAATCTAAATAAATAGAGAAACATTCCATGTGCATGAATCAGAAGACTCAACATTGCCAAGATGACAATTCTCCCCAAATTCATCTACATATTCAGTGAAATCCCTATCAAAATCCCATCAGGACTTTTTGTAGAAATTGACAAACTTATTCCAAAATTTGTATGGAAATGCAAAGGATCAAAAATAGGCAGAACAATTTTTAAAAATAAGACTCATACTGGTGGACTTACAGTACCCATTTTAATACTTTCTATAAAGCCACTATAATCAAGACAGTGCTACATTAGTGCAAGGGTAGGCACATAAATCAATGGAAAAGAACTGAGGGTCTAAAAATAAGCCTTTACATTTATAGTCAATTGATTTTCAACTAAGATGCCAAGACAATTCAGTGGAGAAAGAGTAGCCTTTTCAACAAATGATGCTGGAACAATAGGACATCCATAGGCCCAGAAAAATGAACTTAGACACAGATCTCACACCTTTCACAAAAACTAACTCAAAATTGGCCATAGACCTAAATTGAAAATGCAAAACTATAAATTTCTAGAAGAAAACATAGGAGAATATCTAGGTGACCTTGGATTTGATGACATTTTTAGACATAACACCAAAAGCATAATCGATGAAAGAAAAAACTATTAAGTTGGACTGTATTAAAACTAAAAATTTCTGCTCTACTAAAGACACTGTTCAGAGGATGAAGAGACAAGCCACAGACTGGAAGAAAATATTCACAAAACACATTTCAGATAAAGGACTTGTATCCAAAATAGACAAAGATCTCTTAAAAGTCAACAGTAAGAAAACAAAGAACCCAATTTAAAAAATAGGCAAAAGATCTGAACAGATACCCCATTAAAGAAGATATACAGATGGCAAGTATCCGTCTGAGAAGATGCTCAACATCATTTGTCACTTGGGAATTGCAGATTAAAACAACAATGAGCTAACACTACGTGCCTACAAAAATGGCTGAAATCCAAAAAGCCGACAATACCAATTACTGGTGAGATGCAGAGCAACAGGAACTGTCATTTATCACTGATGGTAATGCAAAATGGTGCAGCCACTTTTGGAAATAGTTTAGCAGTTTTTACAAAGCTAGATATAGTCTTATCATATGATTTAGTAATCACTTTCCTAGATATTTAAACAACTGATTTAAAATGTATATCCACACAAAAGCCTGCATACAAATATTTATATGAGCTTTGTTCATAATCACCAAAACCTGAAAGCAACCAAAATGTCCTTCACTAGGTAAATGGATAAACTGTGGGATAACTATACAATGAAATATTATTCAGCAATAAAAATAAATGAACTATTAAGCCATGCAAAAGTGTAAATGAATCGTAAATGCGTAGTGTTAAGTGAAAGAACCCCGTCTGAAAAGGCTGCATGCTATTGTATAATTCCATTTATGACATTCTGGAAAAGACGAAACTAGAGAGATGATAAACTAATCAGTTTCCTCATCACATATACTTGCACATCTCAGAGGCACCTCAAACTTAACTTGTCAAAGATGTAACTCCCAGAAAAATGTAGAACAAAATTCTAACTCACAAAAAAAGACCAGGCTTACTAGCCTGACAGAGACTGGAGAAATCCCTAGAGTACGGCCTCTGGACACCCTTTAGCTCAGTAATGAAGTCACTGCTGAGGTTCACCCTTCAGCCAAAGATTAGACAGGTCAATAAAACAAACAAGATTTAAGAGACACACCAGCCCAGGGGCAAGGACTAGAAGGCAGGAGGAGACAGGAAAGCTGGTAATAGGGAACCCAAGGTACAGAATGGAGAGTGTTGACATGCCGTGGGGTTGGTAACTAATGTCACAAAACAATATGTGTACTAATTGTTTAATGAGAAGGTAGTTTGTTCTGTAAACGTTCATCTAAAGTGCAACAACAATAATAACAAAGTACGACTTCTTAAAAAAAAAAAAGATGTAACTCTCAGTCCTCCAGTCCACACCTGGTCATCTGTTGTCACTGTTGCTGTAATGGCAGCACCATTCACTCAACCAGTTACTAAGTAAGAAACCCAGGAGTCACCCTGACACCTCCCTCTCCCTCACCTCCAATACCCACCCTTCACCAAGTCCCAATGACACTATCTCCTAAATGTCTCTTGAATCTATCTACTTGACCACATTTCTGTGCGCCTCCCCAAAGCTAGGTCCATCGTTGCTTCCCTACAGGACTATGTCATAACTGAACTCTCTCTGGCCATCTCACTCCAATTCATTCCCCATTCACCAGCCATTGTGATATGTGAAAGGCAGCTCTGATCATGTCATTCCTCCACTTAAAAACCTCAGTGGCTTCCTATTTCCCTTGAGTTAAAAACAGAGCTCTTTGGAGTGGCTTCTACCACCTTTCCAGGTCCAACCCCTGCTCATCTCTCTGGCTCAACTCTCAGCACAATCCCCCTCTCCACCCTGGGCTTCAGCATCACTGACCTTCTTTCAGTTTCTTGACTGTGCTGTGCTCCATTCCACCACAGGGCCTTCGTACATGCAGGTGCCTCCTCCAAGACCGGCTGCTCCTGATGCCCTCACTCCTACCCATCTCAGCAGCACTCAAGGTTCACTGACCCAAACCCACTCTCCCACAGGGGAAAAAAAAATAGATAAAAGGAAAGCTGTCACTATTACATTGCCCCAGGAGTCACCACCCCAATAGCAGAGGCAGAAGCAGGTTCTAAAATGAGTACAGCTTGGGGGTGCAATACGGGCAGAGTCTATGCCTGGTGGGGTTCCTGAGAACTCTAAAAAGGCACTGCTCACCACTTACCTGCCTTTTCTAGGTATAACTGGGACTTATTCTCAATAATGGCTTTTTATGGTAGCTTCAAAGACCATCATGTCAACATATTATCCAATTTTTTTTCCCCAAAAGCACCACTTTTGTAGAATATGCCCAGTGGGGGTAGAAAGGGACAGAGTAGCTGTTCCCACTCCCCAGCTCACAGCAATTTTTCTGTCTATAGCCAAGTTGCTTCTGACTGCCCACCAGTCTGCAAGACCAAGGGTGCCTCTTCATTCTGAGCTACTGGTTGAATTTGCTTATGATGCTTAAACCAAAAAGAGAAAAAAGAAAAAAACCAAACCCGTTGCTGTTGAGTAGATTCCAACTCATAGTAACCCTAAAGGACAGAGTAGAACTGCCCCACAGGGTTTCCAAGGAGCAACTGGTGAATTTGAACTGCCGACCTTTTGGTTAGCAGCCGAGCTCTTAACCACTGTGCCACCAGAGTTTCTATGATGCTTAGGGTCTTGCTAAATTCCCTGTGACATCTGCTTCCCAGGCGAGCTCTTCTTAAAAACTTCCTCTGTGAGAATTTAAGGTGTCAGCTTCCCTTTGAGCACGGATCCTCTTCATCTTTGTTCCCCTACAGTGCCAAGCACAGTGCCTGGCTCTTAGTAGGAGCATAGAAAAATGCCGATTGAATTGGACAGAGCTTCAAACAGAAATTAAGCATGTCTTTAAGGGCTGCATTGGAGAATGAAAGGGAAGTGTTTGTAAATCAAAATCAATCGCAGGCCCCTCGAGAGCACAGGATTTCAAGGAAGGCCTTGGAAAATCCTTTTGTGAAGTGCAAAATCCCTTTCTATTGTAAATAGCCTTTACTTTTGAAGCTGTGTTTCTCATACACACACACACTAATTATAAAGTAATAAATGACTGTTGTAGAAAAGAGAGAGATAAGGAAGAGATGGAGGGAGGGAGAGAGAAAGGATAGGTTAAAATAAGAATCTTCTCCTTCAACTCTCCCATTGCACCCCTCCAGGACACCCACTGTTAATATCTGTGAGTGTTCTAGGAACTTCTCAGATTAGGTATCCAAAATAAACCAAACCCGTTGCTGTCAAGTCAATTCTAACTCATAGCGACCCTATAGGAAAGAGTACAACTGCCCCACAGGGTTTCCAAGGAGCAGCTGGTAGATTCGAACTGCTGACCTTTTGGTTAGCAGCCAAGCTCTTAACCACTGCGCCACCAGATTAGGGATAGCTCTCCTCTAAATGTCAGATACGACTTTGATTTTTTTTTTTTTTTTCATTAGAATGAGGTGGAAATTTCAGGAAATGTGGCGCCCAACAACACCTAGATGTTACCGCACTTCCCCCTCTTTTTGGTCTGGACCGTTGTCCCAGATTTGGAACAGGTCACCAGATCTGTGGAAGGAGCTACTGGGAGGGAGTAGCTACCTTAGAATAAGCTTCTACCAGTGACTGCTCCAAGGTGGGGTCCTGACCCCTTCTGCTGTTCTCAGGGCAGAAGTGTGGCCACTGGTGACAACCATCACAGATTTCTTATCTCATTTGGTTAACTGAAAGGGAGGAATTGTTTTCATTTTTTTTCCTAAATTTTATTGAAAAGCAAGTAGACATAATTTGTAGACAAATTTCTAGAGTTCAGGGAAAAGTCCATGCTGAGATGTAAATTTGGGATCCATCAGCATATGAACATCATGTAAAGGCTGTGAGTCTGGCGATGTCTCCAAGGGGCTGAGTGAGGATGAGGAGACGAAGACTAAGGATGGAGCCCTGGACTGTGCAAGGTTTACAGGTTCAGGAAGGAACCAGCAAAGGAGACTGGGGAGGAACAGCCAGAGAGGTAGGAGGAAACCAGGAGAGCAGGGCCCTGGAAGTCAGGGAAGTACAGTATCTCAGAGAGAAGTGAGCAACAATGCCAAATGCTTATAGGTCTAGTGTAATTAAGAGTCAACCATTGGGTTTATCAATGCAGTGGTCATTGTGGTGGAGTGTGAGGGGTTAAATCCTAGTAGAGTTAAAAGAAAATGGGAGGAGAGAAACTGGAGAGACCAGATGTGGTATTTTACTGTAAAGAGAAGCAAAGGTAGCAGGAGAGGTTTGATACTGATTTGTGTTTGTTTGCGGGGGATTGGAGAAATGATGGTGTGTTTGTAGACTAATGGGAAAGGTCCACTGATGATGTAGGCGAATAGGAAAATGATCTCAGGCACAGGTGGCCTTGGGTGAGAGGATGGAGAGTTTATGTGGTCAGAGGGTCTCAGACCCATGAGAAATTTTCCTGAGGGTCTCCCAGTGCAGGTGCACGTCCTTCCAGATATTTATCTGTGAACAAACTGAGATTATTAGAATTTTTATGCAAAGTAGCATCATGATGTTCATAGTTTTCAGCAACCAGTTTCCTTTATTCAAAAGCATATCATGGGCATTCTCCCAAGTCAGAGCATAGAAGCCAAAATCAGTCATTTTAATGGCTGCTTAGTATTCAATAGTATGAATGTGCCATGATTTATGTAACCAATCTCCTACTGATGGACATTTAGATTTTTCCAATTTTGCTATTACAAATAGCATAGTAGTGAAGCTCCTTGCATAACTGTATACTCTTGAGTATTTCAGAATGATTGACTCCTATGAGTTAAATTGCTAGGACAAAAGGGTACGTGCATTTTGAATTTTGATAGATGCTGCCCAACTGTCCTCCACAAAGGTTACCCCAATTAGCATCCAACCAGCAGGAAATGAGAGAGCGAGTGGTTTGAGTTTGGACTTTCCATGGCAGATTTGCTTAAAGTGGGTTCAACTGAAAGTGGTGTCAGAAATATAATTCATAAACCACTGCCCCCTCCTCTCCACAATGCAAGAATGTGCTGACCAGAGAACTGGGACAGAGAAAAGAGAAAGACAGACAAAGGTGGAGCAGGGAGCAAGAGTACAGATTTGAGGGAGCCTTTGGGTGGTTGGTTTGGAGATCCCAGCATAGGAGTCAGTGTTTTTCTAGCCAGCCTCCAAAAACAACTCTGTGTGGTCCTGGCAAGTGGCTCAGCCTCTCAGTGCCTGTTCCTAACAACATATACACTGTGAGGACCCATGAGGGAACAAATAGGAACACGAGACGATAAATGGTGGGGCAGAGACTTCAGGTTGCCCACTGATATTGATCTTCCTCTTCTTTCTTACTAACAGAACCCCTATTTTGTCAGGGACAATTCCCCCAGCTCAAAAAACTGCATTTTCCACCTGCGCTGCACACAGTCATGTGACCCAGCTCTGGCCAATAAGCTGGGAGCAAGGATGCCTACTGGGGGCAGGGGGCACTCTAGGAAAGCTCCTTGAAAGGGCAAAGCCTCTGGACTCCACCTCGGACAGACCACCGCAAGTCCTGAGGCTGCACACAAGCCCAGCAGTGGAGCAGCCAAGCTGTGAGCTCAAGGCCATGCACACTCTCCAGGGGCACCAAGTGCAAGCAGGTGGAAGAGGCTGGGCCTGGATGGCATCTTGGAGCTACTAGGTCTTCACCAGCTGCCATCTCCAGACATCTTGTTTGGTGAACAAAGTAAACCTCTAATTTGTTCACACCTCTGTTGATCGTGTTTCTGTTACTCAGCAGAATGTCATCCCTAACTGGTACAAGTGACACTGTAGGGTGGTGACAGGGCACCAGATTGGACTCTAGGACACCTGGCCCTGCTCCCTCTTCACCAGTGTCTTAGTTACCTAGTGCCACCATAACAGAAATACCACAAATGGGTGGCTTTAAAGAACAGAAATTTATTGTCTCACAGTTCTGGAGGCTAAAAGTCCAAATCAGGTGTCGGCCATGTCAATTCCTTCTGTGAGCCTCTCTCCTAGTTTCTGATGTCTGCTGGAGATCCTTGGCATTCCTTGATGTTCCTTTGTATCTGTCTCCCCCTGTGTGTCTCTTTCTATTCTACTCTGTAACTCAGAAACTATCAGGTTTATGACCCACTCTACTCTGGTACGGCTTCATTAACATAGCAAAAGAAAAACTCAGTTTCCAAACAGGTTCATATTTATAGGTACAGGGCTTAGGATTTGAACCAATATTTTGGGAGGGCACAATTCAGTCCATAACAACTACTGACCAACTATGTGATGGAGCCCAGAGTGCTGGGCCTCTTTTCCCTCATCTGTAACTACAGCCAACAGCCTTACAGGGATTAAATGAGGATAGAATGACATAAACTCTTTGTAAACTTCTCTCCTGGGATGCAGAGAGGTTTGGGACAGTTCTGATCCCTGAACAGGAGGTTGGGGTTGGCAGTGTGACCTTGGTAAGTCCCTTACCTCTCTCTGGTTCTCAGTTGCCCCATTTTAAATAGAAGAGTTGACACACTTTGCAAAGGGTGACACTGTTCATGGTAGAGAGGTTGTTACTTTGTGAACATGGGGCACAATTATTTAGACTTCTGGATGGTTGATGGTGCATGCAGGGGCCCCAGGGATCTCAGACCTGGGCTAGTGAAGCCAGCAAGGTAGGTGTTTGGTAAGATAGCATTAAGCTGGGAGCCACAGCCCTTCCACCTGGGCACTCTGCCTCCCTTGGAATGCTCCTCCTCCCTGGGCCAGCAGGGTTCTGACTAAATGACCACGAAGGGCATCACCATCTCTCATACTCTTGAAGCTAACTTTGCTTTCACAGGAGAGGCAGGGGTGGAGGAGAGGGAAGCTCTACTTCGTAGTTAGCATTAAGAAGTGTAAAGGTACGTAGGATCCTCCCAGGAAGGCCTCCAGCCAGGCCCAGCTGGACAATTTTGAAGCGGGGAGAGGATGGAAGAGCCAATGGGGTGGTAAGGGATTGCCCCCTCCCCTTCCATCCAGGGCAGGGTGGACTCCAGCCAAGCAGGCTGCCCTGCCTGCACCTGAATGAGCCAAGGTTCAACTTGTAGAGGTTCATGTGATTCAGTGGCGCCTTTGAGCAAATGGGCCTTTTACGAAAGAGCTGTGTAACCTCGAACACTTAACCTCTCTGGGTCTCTGTTGACCTCTTCGAGAAAGTGAGGATGTCAGACCAGGTACTTTTGAAGGTCCTTCGAACACTAAAATCTGGGATTCTAGACTTAGAATAATAGTGGCTCCAGTCTCATTAGATGATTGGGAAGATGGAATGAGGTCAGTCATGCTTCATGGATATTAGAGTTTTCTTCCCCCTTGATTTCTGTTAATGCATGTGCTTTTCTTGTCCTTTACCCAAACTCAATAGAGGATATCTGGGGCGGAGGTGGGGGGTGCAGTTTTACTATCCTATCCAGCACTCTTGCACCATTTCACTGGTAAAGCAGTGCTCAGAATTTTCTTTATGGAACCCTGACCCCCACTTTCAGACTACCCCTGGCTTATGCTAGGTTAACCCCACCGCCAGCTTCTAGAATGGGCCCTGACTGGATTAAGCCAATCACCACACTCCGTCTCCCTGATCTTAGAGGGATGGGGCTGTGACTCTTGGAGCCAGTGGGAGTAGGCCTAGGACTTTTGATCGGCTATTAGAGAAAAGAAGCTCTCTCTTCTCTGCTGGACTTCCTGGCCACCAGGAAGGGAGCTCTGAGAATGGCCTTGCATGGGGTGAGATGCTAAAAGACAGAGAAGATCCTAGTAGTATCATTTGAGCTTCTGCAACAAGCTGTGACTAAAGGCCCCTCCATCCACCCTGAGATTTTCAGTAGCTTATACCAATAAATCCCCCCTGAGTTCAAACCAGGTTGAGCTGAGTTTCCTGTCAGGGGAAATGTAAGAGACTAGTACTGCCCCCATCCAGCACCTAAGTCTCTGAGCTGAGACCAGCACAAAATGTTGCTGCATCTCTGAGTTTCCTCTAGGGTGTAAGTCGGCTCATCTCCGGCTGCCCCTTCTCCCCCTTTCTTCCCTCTCACAAAGGAAGCTGCAGAATGCCCCATAATGGCATCTCCAAGGGCAAGCACACATTAGCTTCAGACTAATGAACCGAGCAGCCTTGTCACTGCCAGATCCAGCTTCACGCAGTGACCAGGACCTGCCAAGTCAGCACTGTGGGTCCTGGTGCTGACATGCCTTCCCCTGGCCTGGGTTAACTGGGCAGCCACTGGTAATATTTAGGGCAAGGAAGGAGAGTGAGTGAGCATCACACAGAACTTGTAGAGTCAAGACCCAGTTAGTAAGGGGTCTTAGATATGACCTCATTTTGCACATCTGCAGACTAAGTCCAGAGAGGGTGAGTGACTTGCCTCAGGTCACACAGTAATTTAGAGCTGGAGTGGGCCCAGAACCTAGACCTCACAATTCAGAATTCAGTTGCTCCTTTTACTCTGCTGTTTTGTCCTCCAAGAATTAGATCTATTTCCTACCCAGCACCCTCCACTCCTTTCTCATTCCATTCATTATGATTCTCGCTTGAGTTAGTCTGAAGCAGCCCCTCCCATAGTATCACTGATCACTCCCAGAGACTATGCCCCACTCTACACCCCCAGTTACCCACCAAATCTTCTCAGTTCTTCCTCCATCAGCAAGTCCTGCAACAGGGCACTGGCAGCATCTGTGACTCTTTGATCTCCCGAATTCCCAGGGCTTGGGGCTTCATCCTGAGCTCCCTGGGCACTGCTCCTTTTCTCATAGCATATGAACACTGACCATACCCCTTAGCATTAGTTAGGACACTCCTTGTCACCAGCTCCTGAGTCCCCATGGTGGGTGGGGCTCTGCCTGCCTGCAAGACACACGTGTGTTAACTGTTGTATTGCTGGAATACGTGACCTGTGACCTGACCATTCTGGCCTCATTTACCTTCCCCAGTCACTCTATATATTGAATCTTCACCAATGGCTGAGGCTCCCCTGTAGCCTTCTTGTCTACTTTGGCAGGTAAGTCTATTGCCCAAACCTCTGATTCTCCACATCTGGTCCACCTCAGTGTCTGCCTACACTCCTGCTGGTAAGTGATGCCCAGAGCATCCTCAGATGATCAGCAATGGGACAGGTGAGGGTTAGAAGCCAAAGCTCCACATCACCAGGACACATCAGCCGCATATGTTGTCTGTGCACGCAACTCAAGTCAATGTTGTTGTTATTGTTAGTTGCTGTCGGTTCTGACTCATAGCGACCCTATGTACAACAGAAGGAAACACTGCCTGGTCCTGCACCATCCTCACAATTATTGCTACATTTGAGCCCATTTGTTGCAGCCAGAGTGTCAGTCCATCTCTTTGAGGGTCTTCCTCTTTTTTGCTGACCCTCTACCAATATGATGTCTTTCTCCAGGGACTGGTTCCTCCTGATAACATGTCCAAAGTACATGAGATAAAGTCTCACCATCCTCACTTCTAGGGAACATTCTGGCTGTACTTCTTCCAAGACATATTTGTTCATTCTTCTGGCAGCCCAAGGAATATTCAATATTCTTCACCAACACCATAATTCAAAGGCATCAATTCTTCTTCAGTCTTCTTTATTCATTGTCCAGATTTCACATGCATATGAGGCAACTGAAAATACCATGGCTTTGGTCGGCCCAACTTAGTCACCAAAGTGAAATCTTTGCTTTTCAACACTTTAAAGAGGTCTTTTGCAGTAGATTTGCCCAATGCAATGCATCATTTGATTTCTTGACTGCTGCTTCCATGGGCATTGATTATGGATCCAAGAAAAGTGAAATCCTTGACAACATGAATATTTTCTCCATTTATCATGATGTTGTTTATTGGTCCAGTTAGGAGGATTTTTGTTTTCTTTATGTTGAAGTGTAATCCATACTGAAGGCTGTGATCTGTGATCTTCACCAGTAAGTGCTTCAAGTCCTCTTCACTTTCAGCAAGCGTGGTTGTGTCATATGCGTACCGTAGGTTGTTAATAAGTCTTCCTCCAATCCTGATGCCCTGTTCTTCGTCACGTAGTCAAGTTTCTCAGATTATTTGCTCAGTATACAGATTGAATAAATATGGTGAAAGGAGATAACCCTGACGCACACCTTTCCTGATCTTAAACCGTGCACTATCCTTTTATTTTGTTTGAACGACTGCCTCTTGGTCTATGTACAGTGTCATGGATTGAATTGTGTCCCCCAAAAATATCTGTCAACTTGGCTAGGTCATGATTCCTAGTATTCTATGATTGTCTACCATTTTATCATCTGATGTGATTTCCCTATGTGTTGTAAATTCTATCACTGTGAAGTGATAAGATGGATTAGCGGCAGTTATATTGATGAGATCTACAAAATTAGATAGTGTCTTAAGCCGGTCCCTTTTGAGATATAAAAGAGAGAAGCGAGCAGAGAGACATGGGGACCTCATAGCACTAAGAAAGCAGTGCTAAGAACAGAGCACATCCTTTGGACATGAGGTTCCTCCACTGAGATGCTCCCAGACCAAGAGAAGACTGATATCAAGGACCTTCCTTCAGAGCTAACAGGGAGAAAAAGCCTTCCTCTGGAGCCGGGGCCCTGAATTCCGACTTCTAGCCTACTGAACTGTGAGAGAATAAACTTCTCTTTGTTAAAGCCATCCACTTGTGGTATTTCTGTTATAACAGCACTAGATGACTAAGACATACAGGATCCGCATGAGCACAATTAAGTGCTCTAGAATTTCCATTCTTTGCAATGTTATCCATAATTTGTTATGATCCACACGGTCGAATGCCTTTGTGTAGTCAATAAAACACAAGTAAACATCTTTCTAGTACTCTTTGCTTTCAGCCAGGATCCATCTGACATCAGCAATGCTATCCCTCATTCCATGTCCTCTTCTGAATCTGGCTTGAATTTCTGGCAGTTCCCTGTCAATGTTCTGCTGCAACCATTTTTGAATTATCTGCAGCAAAATTTTACTTGTGTGTGATATTAATTATATTGTTTGATAATTTCCACATTCTGTTGGATCATCTTTCTTTACAATGGACAAAAACATGGATCTCTTCTAGTAGGTTGGCCAGGTAGCTGTATTCCAAATTTCTTGGTGTGGATAAGTGTGCTTTTCTTCCAGCATTGCATCTGTTTGTTGAAACATCAGTTTGGTATTTCATCAATTCCTGGAGCCTTGTTTTTCACCAGTGTCTTCAGTGCAGCTTGGACTTCTTCTTTCAGTACCTTCGATTTTGACCTATGCTACCTCCTGAAATGTCAACCAGTTCTTTTTGGTACAGTGACTCTGTGTATTCCTTCCAACTTCTTTTGATGCTTCCTGTGTTGTTCAGTATTTTGCCCATAGAATCCTTTGGTATAGCAACTTAAGGCTTGAATTTTTTCTTCAGTTCTTTCGGCTTGAGAAATGCCGAGCGTGTTCTTTCCTTTTGGTTTTCTAACTCCAGGTCTTTGCACATTTCATTATATTGCTTTACTTTGTTTCCTCAAGCTGCCCTTTGAAATCTTCTATTCAGCTCTTTTACTTCATCCTTTTTTCCATTCACTTTAGTTACTCTACATTCAAGAGCAAGTTTCAGAGTCTCTTCTGACATCCATTTTGATCTTTTCTTTCCTGTCTTTTTAATGAGCTTTTGCTTTCTTCATGTATGATGTCTTTGATGTCATCCCACAACTCATCTGGTCATTAGTGTTCAATGCCTCAAATCTATTCTTCAGATGATTTCTAAATTCAGGTGGGATATACACAAAGTCATACTTTGGCTCTCATGGACTTGTTTTAATTTTCTTCAGCTTCAATTCTAACTTGCATATGAGTAGTTGATGATCTGTTCCGAAGTCGGCCCCTGGACTTGTTCTGACTGATGATATTGGAACAGGCGGCATAAGCTCAAATACCACCATTGCTGAATAATTGATTACCATTAATTACTAGCCCCACTTTGTCTCATGATATTTCTTTTTCTTTCTCCCTCCTCCTATTCCAGTCCTTATAAAAGTTTAAAATTAACTAAAGTTTCTCCTTAGAGGGAGGCAAAATAAATTGATAACCCTCAAGGATTGCCAGAAAAAGGATTAACTCATCTGGGACATGACCACTGTGACTAATGGCGCCAGATATATCTCAAGGATTGCCAGTAAGAGGTTAACTCATTTGAGACATGACAATAGTGACTACCATGAAGAGAAACTATAATCCTGTCCATATAAAACCTTCAGCCAGTTTCCAGTTCAAGGAGACAGGTTTTTTGGAGGAGCTCACTCCCTTCTGTCTCCTGTATATCGATATACAATAAAACCCTCTTGCTGCTCACCTCATCTCTGTCTCAGTATTGTGTTTTGCAGCAGGCGGCTCAGATCCCCATTTTGCAGTAACAATATTGAGCTTCTCTATCATCTCTCTCCACATAGGTTGTTGATTTGATTCCTGTGTATTCCATCCAGTGAGGTTCACATGTATAGCCGCCATTTATGTTCTTGAAAAAGGTATTTCCAATTAATAGGTCATTGGTCTTGCAAAATTCTATCATGCAGTCTCCAGTGCTGTTTCTGTCACCAAGGCCGTATATTCCAACTACTGATTCTTCTTCTTTGTTTCTAACTTTCACATTCCAATCCCCAGTAATTATCAATGCATCTTAATTGCATGTTTGATTAATTTCAGACTGAAGAATTTGGTAAAAATCTTCAATTTCTTGTCTTTGGCATTTGTAGTTGGTACATAAATTTGAATAATGGCCGTATTAACTGGTCTTCTTTGTAGGCACATGAATATTATCCTATCACTGACAGCGTTGTACTTCAGGATAGATCTTAAAATGTTCTTTCTGACAATGAACACAACACCATTCCTCTTCAAGTTGTCATTCCCAGCATAGTAAACCATATGATTGTCCAATTCAAACTGGCCAAAAGCGGTGCATTTCAGCTCACTAATGCCTAGGATATCAATCTATGTGCTGCATTTCATTTCCGATGACTTACACTTTTCCTAGATTCATACATTGCACGTTCCA
Source organism: Trichechus manatus latirostris (assembly GCF_000243295.1). NCBI lineage: Eukaryota > Metazoa > Chordata > Mammalia > Sirenia > Trichechidae > Trichechus > Trichechus manatus. The sequence goes on from NW_004443984.1 coordinate 276,483, forward strand.
TGTTCCAATTATTAATGGATGTTTGCAGCTGTTTCTTCTCATTTTGAGTCCTGCCACATCAGCAAACGGAGGTCCAGAAAGCTTTACTCCATCTGCATCATTAAAGTTGTGTGATGGTTAAGGTTGTGTGTCAACTTGACCGGGCAATGATTCTCAGTGGTTTGGCAGTTATGATGTAGTTTGGCAGTCGTGTGATGTTCTGATCACTTCCATGATGAGAGCTGATATAATATAATCACCTCCATGATAGCATGTGGCCTGTATGGAGTATAAGAGCACTTTCCGGCAAGACTCTTGGGCTGCTTCTTGCTCTGAATCCTGTAGATGGCTCCTGTTTGTCTGACCTCTGGTTCTTGGGAATTGAGCTAGCAGTGTACCTGCAGTCTTGCCTGCCAGTCTTGGGATTCATCAATCTTCGCAGCCTGTGAGCAAGAGCCCTTCTGTCTGACCTGCCAATCTTGGGTTTGCCAACCTCTGCAGCTGTGTAAATCAGGAGAAGCCTCTATCCTGACCCATGGACTTGGGACGTTCCAGCCTCTACAACCTCGTGAGCAAATTCCTTGATATAAATATCTCTCTGTGTATATTTATATGCTTTACTGGTTTTGCTTCTCTAGAGAACCCAGCCTAAGACAGGTCATCTCTACTTTGAGGAGGCAGCTCTTCTCCAGTGGTATTTTGAGTGCCTTCCAACCTGAAGGGCTCATATTCCAGCACTATATCAGACAATGTTCCACTGCTATTCATAAGTTTTCACTGGCAGATCTTTTTAGAAGTAGACTACCAAGTCCTTCTTCCTAGTCTGTCTTAATCTGGAAGCTCCACTGAAAACTGTCCACCATGGGTGACCCTGCTGGTATTTGAAATACCAGTGACATAGCTTCCAGCATCACAGCAACACGAAAGCCACCACAGTGCAACAAACTGACAGACGAGCAGTAGTCAGGTCAATGGCCACTTAGTTGTCGGAGCACCTACTGTGTACCAGGCACCATTGTGAGAGCTTTCCGTAGATCCTCACTATGACCCTCGCACCCACCGTATAAGGAACAGTCCATCATCTCTACTTCCCGGGTAGGGAAACTGAGGATCTGAGAGGCTAAGTCACCACCCTAAGGGACCCTGAGGGGGCCCCTGTGGGAAGAGGGAGAAGACACACATCCTCTCCCTCCCACTGCCCCTGTTTGCAGAGATAGGGTTTTCAGTAACGTCCAGGTACACCCCCATGCTTCTGCCCCCTTCATAAGCCCTTCCTGGCCATTGTTGACATGGAATCATTCCATTGAGCCTGCTGAGAAAATGTCAGAGATTGTCTCCTGGAACCAGTCCTGGTAACCATCTGGCCGGCAGACACTGTTATGAAACCCCAGCCCTGCTCCCCGACGGGGACTTGTTTAACCAACAGTCTTTGATGTGCTGTGTCTGCAGAGGGGTCTGCTCCACTTTGGACTTTATGTAATTACAAGATGGCTTGTTATCAAAAATGATTTATGGAGGCTGAAAGGCTTTGGATGAAGATCTCAGTGGTGGGACAGCTGGACTCGGGCAAAAATTCACGGCCTTCAGTTAGCCATTTGGGTAAAACACAATGACTGTCATGAAATTTTAACTGAACTCTTACTAGTTTGAATAAATCAAGTAAGGGATTCAAGTGTGCTGATTGCCTTGGGCCAGCTCTGGAAGGAATGCCTGAGCGACCTCTGTTCAGGCACAGGGCTCTGTGAAATCTGCAAGTGCGCCAGGTACTGAGGGGGCAAGGATGAGTCTTCACCTTCACCAGCATTATCCATCCTCTCAGAGAAGTCATTTTTTCCCCATTTTCTGCTCTGACTGGCCCAGCAGGAAGTGGCAGGTGAGAGGAGCAGATGGGAGGTAAAGAGAGAAAAGCAAGAGGGTTGAAGTTTGGAGTTCAGCCCACCCTAAGGTATGAATCATGATTCTACAGCTTGCTAGCCACGTGATCTTGACCAATTCACTTACCTCTTTGAGTTTCAATTTCCTTATCTGAAAAGTGAGGATTATAACTCCTGTCTTTTTAGAGATGTCAGGTATTTTGTCCCTATCCATCCCTCTCTGCTCAATCCACAACCCTGCTAAATTTCCCCATCTCCACCAGTAATGACCCTCAGCTTATTAACAGTATTGGGCAAACTATCAGCTTCTCTTTCCTGGGAATGTTAATTTGGGACAAGCAGACAGAGACAATAATCTGTGGAAAGTCAACCTGGAAGATCATGTAAGAGGATGACTAGTTAACCAGTTTACCATCAAGTCAGCTCCGATTCACAGTGACCCTATGTGTGTCAGAGTAGAACTGTGCTCCATAGGATTTTCAATGACTGATTTTTCAGATGTAGATCACCAGGCCTTTCTTCCAAGGTGCTTTTGGGTGGATTTGAACCTCCAACTTTTCAGTTAGCAGCCAATTGAGTTAACTGTTTGCACCACCCAGGAACTCCAGCTCAGGGGTAGAGGTTACAATTTGATATGACCATGCTGGATCGTGAGTGAATAGAGAAGCCAGTCTGCAGAAAGAATGAAGAAGATGAGCAGAGGAAACTAAAGATGAGTCTTCCCACAGATCCAGTCAGGAAGGTACAGTCAGAGATGCAGAGAAAGATAAGAAGGTCATCATATCCCCAGCTCCAAGATGCTTGACCATACTTTCTATAGTTGGTGTCTGAGGGGTCCCCTGTGTTCTTCCATTAAGTCCTTTTTCTACTTCAGCTTTTTTGGATGGGCCAGTGAACCAGTGAGTCTTTTTCAGTGTTGTACATGGCAGACAACCCAAACTGGCTTAAACAGAAAGGAATCCATTGACTCATATAATAGAAATTTTCAGGGTTAGAGTTGGTTTCAGAAATGGCTTTAAGGGGCCTCCAGTGATGTCACCAAGACCTAGCTTCTCTGCACTTCCCCTTTATACATTATCTTCATTCTTAGCCTACACCTAAGATGGTGGCAACAGCTGTCGATTGTGAATTCATGTTCAAATTAAACAGCAAAGAGCAAGAATCTCTTTCGAAGAAGCCCCAATAAAATGCCTATTGCATCATATTGGATCTGATGAGCCATATACCCTCCCTGAGCCAATTACTGTGGCTAGAGAAACACATTGCACAGATTGGTTTAAACCATAATCACATGCCTCACCCCTGAGCTATAGGTACATCCTCACCCATCGACTGAGATTGGGGAAGGGAGTGACCAACAACAAAAGTCAGCGCTGCTGCTTGAGGAAGAGGAATGCAAGCAGCAAGCTCATCTTTGGACATTCCAAGACAGGACCTCAAAGGAGTGGAGAGGGTAAAATAAAGTCCGTAATGAAATGTGTTTGGAACAATGCAGGTGCTTAATAAATGCTGATTTTTCTTTCCTCTTGCCCCCAAGTTAGTAGCTTTTCTGAACAGCTCATTGAGGCTAGGAACCCAAACCCCTCTTTCTAACCATTCAACAACTTGACCTTTTGAGACCTGCAGGCCAGTTTCCTCACTGCCTCTGCATCAAACTTTTATGTGAAGTTCCCTAGTCTGAACTGCCCTTCTCACACCATTATTTGTTCAATACTTGAAATGAGGACTAGACTACTGGTTGGCGTGGATTAGGACAAAGGGAGTAGGGTAGGGTTGAAAGGAGGAGGTGGGTGTGATTATAAAAGGGTAACATGAGGGATCCTTGTGATGATGGAATTGTTCTTGACTGTGTTAGACAATACACAAACCTACACATGTGATAAAATTGTATACAATTAAACACACACACACATATACACAAGTATAATCTGAATAAAACAGGTGGATTGTGTCGGTGTCAATATCTTGGTTGTGGTATTGTACTATAGTTTTACAAGATGTTACCATTGAGGGAAACTAGGTAAAAGGTACACAAAATCTCTCTGTATTTTTTTTAATTAAACTTTTTATTTTGAGATAATTGAAGATCCGCATGTAGATGTAAGAAGTAAAATTGAGAGATCCTACTGGGGTTCCAAATGGTCCCTGCTGGTGCTGCTGGACAAGGCAGAAGGAGCTTCCCCAGGCCAGGCTGCCTATTGTCTCTAGATGGGGAAGTGAATCTCCCATCTGAAGGATGAGATCTCCCTCTCCTGTGTCTCTGGGTGGAAGAGGGGAGTCTCTGGTCCACAGGGAAGGACAGCACTTCCCCTGGTCACTTACTGTCAGTGGGCTCCCCTGGGGTTGTCAAGACTCCTCATTAGATTTAGGAGAGGAATGAGCCTACCTAAGCAGCCTTCTGTCGCTAGGTTGAGAGCAGGGAAATCCTGGGCTTGAGTCTCCTTCTTCTGTTGGGTTGTTGTTGTTGGGTGCCATCAAGTTGATTTTCAACTCATAGTGACCCTATGTGACAGACTAAAACTGCCCCCATAGGGTTTTCTAGGCTGTAATCTCTATGAGGAGGACCACTGGTGGCACAGTGGTTAAGAGCTCGGCTGCTAACCAAAAGGCTGGCAGTTCAAACCCACCAGCCACTCCATGGGAGAAAGATGTGGCAGTTTGCTTCCATAAATATTGCAGCCTTGGAAACCCTATCAGACAGTTCAACTCCATCCTATTGGGTCACTATGAGTCAGAATCAACCAGACAGTAACGGATAATCTTTACAGGAGCAGTGGGGGGTCTGAAATGTCCTGCCACTATATTGTTCTTATAATCCTGGGATCCCTGACCAGTTCACCTTTGGCCACATTCCAGAGTGCTCCTTTGGTTGTTTCTTGTGTTATTTCCAGAGTTCATAGTTGTACTTAGCAGGGAGGAGCAGGGAAAGATCTCTGTATTATTTCTTAACTTATAGATTCTCAACTTCATGTGAATCTATAAATAGCTCAAAATAAAATGGTTATGTTAAAAAATAAATACACATATGCCATAAAAGAAGACTAGCACCACCAGTCTCATTGGGTAGTTGTGAAAATTAAGTAAGTTAACATAAGCAAAGAAGTTAACCCATACCTAGCACTCAGCATGATGGATATTCATTTACTGGAGAATAATTTAGAAATGTTGTATTCTAAAACTTTGGAACTCAGTATGTATTTTTTTTATAAAATTCAGCTGTAGACTATGATTAGTTCATCTAAGAGCATCTAATAGTTTATACTACTAATAATTATGAATAACAATGTTTCTTTGGGAAAATGTAGTCCAAACTCCAGACACAAGCTCTCTTACCTAGGCTACTCCTAGAAAGAAAGGTATTTTGGGTAACTAAAGCAAAGAGGGCTATGCAGACATAGGGGGCGAGGGGTGATGGAGGCCACCAGCATGGGTGCACCTTGGATTCACGCCCATTAGAACATCAATAGTAAAACCCACCATTGGTTGGGTGCTTACTGTGCACCAGGATCTAGAGGTGCATCATCTCATTAACTTTCACAATCACCCTTTAAGGAAGACACCACTAACCCATTTTACAGCTGAGGGAACTGAGACCTTGAGAAGTTAAGGAATTTGCCCAAGCTCACAGCTTGGGTCTGAATCCCAGACCTGTGACTGACTCCAGACCCCATGCCCCAGCCACTGCTCCTTGCTGTCCCTCCACTCCTGGGTGTCCATTTGTGCAGCTTTTAGGGTTAATCTTCATAATCATTCTGTAAGGTAGTAGCTGATCAAATCACTATCCCCCATCTATAGATGATGAAACCGAGGCCAAAGAGTGGGAGGAGACTTGCCTAAACTCATATAGCAGGGAAGTGGCAGAGCCAGGATGGGAAGCCCTGTATGCTGACTCCTCCTCTAGTGCACCCTCCCCTGCCCTTCACCACCCCCAACATCCCTCATAGGGAAGTGCAGACTGGATCCCGTTTTTCACTGTAAGGAGCAGCCTCTCCAGCTTACAGAGAAGCTTTGAATTTGCAGCATCCTCTACCTGGTGGCCAGACCCCTCCTTCTAGGTCTATACTACACACTTCCCTTCTCATCTTCTAGAGAGCATTGGGGCTGTTACTTACTTAACATGCTGGATTTACTTATCACCTTCAAAGAGAGACTCAATCCAGGAGGTAACCACAAAAGACTTGCTTCTGATAATTGAAGGTATTGGTGTCTCCCTGGGATGCAAATGGAGGCCCCACCACAGCCCTTGCAGCAACATGCCATTAACCCGTCAGAGCTGAACAGCCACCCAAACATTGTGCATCATCAGTCTGTCCCTGAGGGTCCTGAGGGCCATGGGAGGAGCAACATGCAGAATATAAGGGCAAATCCAGGACTCTGGAGTTGAATAGCCAAGTCTGGAAAGTACTAGGGCCAGAGGGGTCAGGGGCCAGAGGGATCAGTGGATGGCCAGTAGCAGCTCCATAATGCAGGGGAGATACAGAGCACAGTGGCCACCTTTTGCCCTTAAGATCCACTCAGACCCAGGGAACATTAGGGGACACTGCTAGGGGTTCAGGCATCTCTGAGTCCCCTCTGCTCCTAACCAGGCACTGTTCCCCACAGATGTCCCCCTTAAGCTCCTTTGCCTTGGCTGCGGGGTTCAGTTTTCCTAGACTTGTATCTCAGTTTCCACTTGGATTCCACTTTGGAATAACCCTTAAGTCCCAAAGCCATGCCCTGTCTGGGATGAGAACAGTCCTCTACTTCTGGCCTTGTGTGGCACGGCCCAAATGCCAACCACTTCCCAGCCAGCCTGTGAAATTATTTAAACAAGCCAATCACATCCTCCTGCAGGAACAAGGGATCACCTCACCTTCTTGTTACTACAAAGTCTGCCTCCCCCATCCTCTCCTGGTTCACTCTACTCACGAGTGCAACCCCCAGGTAGCCCTGCCTGGCATGAGGTCTCCTTCTCCCCTGGTCTATGAGTATACGTGACTAGTAACTGCTGTCAGTCTCATGTATCCAATGCCAGGTGTCATGTCATCAGCCATCTTGTACCATTTAGGGCGGGGAATCCCTCCTACACCAGTAGGGTGAATAGGAGGTGGTCAGAACACTTCCACTCCCACACCTCCTAGAAAAAAGAGTTCAGACAGCTCTCAGAGAAGAGAGTTTCATTTCACCTAAACGCTCCACCACCTAGAGCAGAATCTGGTTGGACATTGGAGGCTGGCTGGGAAGTGAGACTCATTACATTGAGAACTGGGTCAAGTACAGCTGGTTGGAGAACTAGCCAGGTGGGAACCCTTTCCCACTGGGTAAGGACTGGCATATCTTACAGGAACAGAGGAACTCATGATTAGGCCTTTGCCGTCCTGTGAGGCTTAAAGATGTCAAGACAGCACTTGAAATTTAGACCTTATAATGCAGAGAGGGAGGGGATGGGAAATAAGCCCAACTGGGCCCAACTTTGTGGCCAATGCGCACACCACGAGGGGCTCCTGGATCCAAATTCACTGATATAGTCAGGGCCTTGGAGAAGCAGAGACTCTTTTCCAGGGGTGTGGGGGGTGGTGGTGACGTGGGAGGGTCTACTGCACAGGGCTGGCTTGTCTACCCTCGTAATCATCTTCTCTGGTCTCCAAAATGAACCTTAATTTCAGGCAGAGAAAAAAAGGGGGCTCATAAAACCCTTGTAAATGCCACTCCAGGGCTCCCAGCAGAGCAGCCCAGGCAGAGTTTCTATCTTTTCCTGGTCTTAGTCAAAGGCCCCTCAGTGAATGATTGGCCACTTAGCACTTGTTAATGGCTCTAACTTCCATAGACTTTAAGTGTTTTCTTGAAATTGATCTTCCTGTGAAAAGTATGCTTTGGAGACATGAAATAACCATCAGAGAACCTTAAATGAATTACACTTTATCAAGCAGAGAAAAACAATGCACTTGAAACAAGCACTACCAGGGAAATGAAGGGCCATCATGCATCCAGACCTGGAGGGTGAGGAGAGGGACACTTGTGCTGCTGAGCTAATTTCTTTTTACGGCGCCTGCATTCACTAGGGAAACGTTAGTCCTGGATCGTTTTCTCTGCTGCATGATGCGACATTTCCCTAATCCTGTCCCCGCCACAGCTCTGCCTCTGTCAGGGAGAGGTGGTGTTTGATTCACTCTTCTCCCCACTATATGAGGTGATAGCTTTGCCAGAGAGATGATGAAGAGGGCAGACAGCATCATGACTTCAGCTTCCAGCCACTGGAATCTTTTATATTAGTGCTTTACATGTATTACTTCATTTAAACCTCCTAATAACCCAATGGGTTGAGTAGTATTATTACCTTACTTTATAGATGAGAAAACTGGACTTAGAAGTCTTTTGCTCTGAACCTCTCAAGCTGTGATTCGAGGCCAGATTTGTCTGATGTCAAGCATGAGCATGTCATTTCACTATTATGCCTCCCTTTAACTCCTGCTTGCACTCCCCCAAGATGGGGACCTCACTACCTTTCAAGGTAGCCCATTCTGTCTCTGGGCATCTTTAACTGTTGGGAAGTCCTTCCTTCAGACCACACTGGAAGTACCTACTTCCACGTCCAGAAGGCAGTCCTTTCTGTATTCAAAGATAACGCTTTCATCTTTCCAAGGTTTTCTATGCCCCATGTTCTACAATCCCACTCCTTCAGCATTCCTCATTAAACATCCCCTCTGCCCAAGCTCGAGTTTCCTGCTCCCTTTTTGCATTGTCTGACAAAGCTGGATGCAGTTCTCTAGGGAGGGTCTGCCCAGGGCAGAACCCAACCAAGGCCTCTCTCTGTTCCAAGGATCCAGCAGGACTCTGAGTCAAGTTTTTTACCTTTTCTGCAGAGTCTGCCTGAATGAGGAGACATCTACCCACACATGACATTGGTCATAGACAGCTGGGTGAACTCTCCTTCATTCTCCTCCCCTGTCAGAAATCTACCTTCTGAAGTGAAGCTGGAAATTTGAATAATAAGAGTTATTTAACTGCTTTATCAAGGTATAATTGGCACAAAATAAACTGGATGTATTTAAAATGTACAATATGGTAAGTTTTGACATAAGTATACATCCATGAAACTATCACCACAATCAAGATAATGAACATATCTATCGCCCCTGAAAGTCTCCTCTGTAATCTCTCTCTCTCCTGCCCTTCCCTGCCTTCCCACTGTCCCCATCCCCAGACAACCATGAATCTGCCTTCTATATAGAGAAACTATAGATTAGTTCACATTTTCTAGGATTTTATGTAAATGAAATCATACAAAATGTCTTTATGTCTAGTCTCAGCATAATTTATTTTGAGACTCATCCATGTTGTTGTAGTTATTGTATTGCTGAGTAATACTCCATTGTATGAATATATCATACTTTGTTAATCCATTTACCTGCTGGTGGATATTTGGGTTGCTTCCAGTTTGGGCTATTATGGTTAAAGTTTCTATGAACATTCGTATTCTTCTTGGATAAACACCTAGGAGTGGGATGGCTGGATCCTATGGTAAGTGTTTGTTTAATTTTTTTTAAATCTCCCAATTTTTTTCTTCAAAGTGGCTATACTATTGTACATTCTTACCAGCAGCGTATGAGAGTTACAGCTCCCCCACATCTTTTCCAAAACTTGGTATGATCCATCTTTTTAATTCTAGCCATTCTAATAGGTGTGTAGAGAAATCTCATTGTACTTTTAATTTGTGTTTTCCTAATGACTTAGGATGTTCAGAATATTTTCATGTACTTGTTTATTTGCCATTCATATATCTTCTTTGATGAATTATTCAAATCCTTTGCCTATTTATTACTGGGTTGTTTGGAGAGTTCTTTATATACCCTAGATGTAAGTCCTTTATCAGATATATTCTTTCCAAATATTTTCTCCCAGTCAATGGCTTGTATTTTACCTCTCTTGACAGTGTCTTTCAAAAAGCAGAAGTTTATACTTTGATAGTCTAAATTATCAATGTTTTCTTTTATGAATCATGCTTTTGGTATCACATCTAAGAAAACTTTGCTTAACCCAAGGTCACAAAGAGTTTCTCCTATGTTTTTCTTTAGAAGTCTTAGAGTTTTAAGATTTATATTTAGGTTTATGGTCCATTTTGAGTTAAGTTTTTATATGGTATGAAGTATGGATCCAAGCTCACTTTTTTGTGTATGGACATCAAATTGTGCCAGCACCATTTGTTGACAAAATTATTCTCTACTGAATTACCTTTGCATCTTTGTCAAAAATCAGATGTCCATATATGTCTAGATCTATTTCTGGACTGTCTATTCTGTTCCATTGATCTATTTGTCTATACTTATGTCAATACCATGCTATTTTGATTATTATAGCTTTATAATAAATCTTGAGATAAGGTAGTGGTAGTCCTCCAACTTTATTAATCTTCTTCAAAGTTGTTTTAGATATTTGAGGTCTTTTGCATTTTCATATGAATTTTAGAATCATCTCGTCCATTTCTACCAATAATAAAAAAATCCCGTTGGGTTTTGATTAGGATTGACAGGATTCTAGAGATCAATTAGGGGAGAACTGACATCTCAGTATTCAGTCCTCTGGTCCACGAATGATATATATCTCTCCACTTATTTGGATCTTCTATCATTTCTCTCAGCAATGTTTTTTTTTTTTAGTTCGAATTGTACAGATCTTGCACGTCTTTTGTCAGATTTATCCCTAAGTATTTCATAAGTTTTAATGTTTTCAAAAATGGCACTGTTTATTTCAATCTCCAATTATTCATTAGTAATATATAAAAATACAATTGATTTTTCTACATTGATCTTGTATCTTGCCACACTGCTAAGCACACTTATTAGTTTTAGATTCCTTATACATTCCTTTGGATTTTCTATGTAAATATTCATGTCTGCAAATAAAAAGAAAATTTACTTCTTTCCAATATGAATGCATTTTATTTCTTTTTCTTGCCTTATTTCACCGGCTAGGACCTCTAATACAATGTTGAATAGAAGTGAGGAAAGCAGACAGCTTTGTCTTTTTCCTGATCTTAGGGAGAAAGAATTGAGTCTTTCACCATTAAGTATGATGTTAGCTGTAAATTTTTCAAATTTATCAGTTTGCAGAAGTTTCCTTTTATTCCTACTGCAGACCTTTTGGTTAGCAGCTGTAGCTCTTAACCATTACACCACCAGGGTTTCCCTTTTATACCTAGTTTGCTGAGAATTTTTATGAGGAATAGATGTTGGGTGAATAAAAGGATGTTAAAGCGTATGTGAATTCCTAATTCATTCTATGAATTAAGTGTTACCCTGATACCAAAACCAGACAAAAACATCACAGAAAACTATAGACCAATATTGTTTATGAATAGATGTAAAAATACTCATCAAAATACTAGCAAATGGAATCCAAGAGCATATTAAAAACATTATACACCATGACCAAGTGGGATTTAACCCAGACTTCAAGGGTGGTTAAACATATGAAAATCGATCTGATAATATACCACATTAACAGAATAAAGAAAAACACTACATGATCATCTCATCTGGGAAAATCAAACACTTCTTCATGAAAAAAAAATTACAAACAAAGCTGCAGTGATGTGCAGTAAGGATCAGCATGAATCCATTCCTCAAAATGTGTAAATTGATCCAGTCCTCACATTCTCGCTTCTCTATCCTCATCACCAGCCACCCCCGTGGCACTCTCTCTCTCTCTGACCCTAGCCGCTCGGAGCTGTATCAGAGTTCACACGTTAAAATGACACTGTCCTGCAGACTGCCAAATAGGCAGATGCCAGCCACAAATTTGGGGAGTCCACATGACACCTCCACCTTCTGATGCTGGCCCCAAATTCAGAGCTTGTTTCATGATACCACTTCAGGATATGAGCCACAAGCTCAGGAGTCTACACAATACCATTACTTTCCAGCCTGCTGGCTCCTACTGCTCCTTTGGGTTCAATAATTCACTAGAATGATGCACAGAATTCACAGAGTATACAATACTTATGACTACGGGTTCATTATAGCCAGAAAAGATACAAAAAAGAAACTCATAGGGCGAGGTCCAGGAGGATTCCCAATGTAGAGCTTTCATGTCCCAAAGGACATGCTACCCTCCCAAGTGCAGGTGTTCTTGTTAACCAAGAAGCCCTCTGAGCCTCCATGAGTCAGGGCTTTTATCAGCCAATCCTGCAGGATAGGGCAAATTATCCCTTCTGAGACTAACTGACATCAGCCTCTCAGATGAGTCTTTTCTGGTCTGTCCAGCCCCCTCAACACCAGCACAAATTCTCAGATATGGCCTTGGAAGTCCCAGACCAAAGCACTTCAATTGCTCCAAGGGTTATTTCTCTGAATACAAAGACAAAAGTCACCTTATTTAGAGTAAAACTAAGTCCTTTGCCCTACAAGTAATTAAAACAGTCTGGTACTGGCATAAAAGTAGATATATGGACTATTGACATACAATTGAGAGTCCAGAAATACTCCCATACATCTACAGCCAACTGAGTTTTGAAAAAGATGTCAAGACCATTCAATGGAGAAAGAATAGTCTCTTCAACAAATGGTGCTGGTACAACTGGATTTCAACATGCAAAACAATGAAATTGGATTCCTATATCACACCATAAACAAAAACTAACTCAAAATGGATCAATAAGATATATAAGAGCTAAAATTATAGAATATAAGGTGACTCTTCATGACCATGGGTTTTGCAAAGGATTCTTAGATATAACACCAAAAACATTTAACAAGGGGAAAAAAAAGACAAAATCGATAAATTGGACTTCATTAAAATTAAGAACTTTTGTGCATCAAAGAACATTATCAAGAAAGTGAAAAAACAACCTACATAATGGGAGAAAATACTTGCAAACCATATATATGATAACAGTCTAGTATCCAGAATATATAAAGAAATCTTACAACTCAGCAAAAAAAGACAAACAACCCAATCGAAAAATGGGCAAAGAACTTGAATAGACATGTCTCCAATGAAGATATACAAATGGCCAACAAGCACACGAAAAGATATTCAACATCATTAGTTATTAGAGCAATGCAAATCAAAACCACAAAGTACCACTTCACACCCCCTAGGATGACTGTAAAAAAAGAAAGAGACAGAGAAACAAAAAGGAAGGAAGGAAACAAAAAGAAAGAAAGAAAGAGAGAGACAGATAAAGAAAAAGAAAATAACAAGTGTTTATGATGATGTAGAGAAATTTGAACCCTTGTTCATTGCTGGTAGGAAGATAAAATGGTGCAGCAACTGTGGAAAATGGTGTGGTGGTTCCTCAAAGTTAAACGTAGAATTATCATATGCCTTTGTCTCAGATTCTTCCCACTCTCTCTCCCTGCGCCCCCAGACCCCTTGGACTTTCTTCAGTGCCCTGGGGTCATCTTTCCCACTCGGATACAAACTCCCTGGTTTGGGAGATCATGTCGTGGTCGTCTCTATCGCTTGTGGTACCTGGCACATGTTGGATGCACAATGAATCTGTATGGACTGTGGAATTTAAGACTGTCCCTAATAGCTGGGTTGGACATCAGCAAGGGTAGCTCTGCTCCTCCACATTCCACCTAACCTAGTTCAATCTCTTTCCAAGGACCAAATCCAGCTAAAGAAACAGGAGCCCAGCACACAGCAGGAAGGATCAGTGCTTCTTGAGCACCTGATGTATGTTGGGAGCTTTGCCTTTATTAGCACATTTGACCTTCACGATAAGCCTGTGGTGTGGCAATACTCATTCCCATTTTGTCAATAAAGAAACTGAGACTCAGAGACGTAACTTGGCCCAGGGCTCACAGCTGGTATGTTCCTGAGCCAGGATTTAGATCAAGGTCTATCTAGCTCCTGAAGTCTGTGATTTGCCTTTCACTTCATTGCTACTTGTGTGATCATGGAGAGAGTTCTCCTCCACACAGCTGTAATTAAGATATTCAGAATTCTGGAGTAGTTGATAGAGGGGGGCTTTAAAGTCAGACCACCAGGAGAGCAGCAGTTTGGGGCTGTGAGAGGAAACCCCAACCTGGGTCAGCCAACCGGGGTCTAAGTCTCATCTTTCCCACTCATAAGCTGGTTGACCTAGGCAAGCCACTTAACTTCTGTAAGCCTGTTTCTTCATCTGTGATCCTGGGCCAAAAACACCTGTCTACCTGGGTTGCATGTGTATAACGTATGTGAAAATGCCCAACACAGGGCTTGGCTTAGTAAAGACTGGCCGAAACTGAGCCTAGTCCACTAAGACGTGAAAAAACTGGCACTAGAACTCAGGGTTCCTGATGCCTGAACTCTGATCCTCCTGCCCTTGCTCCTGTTTTAGAGCCTAAAACCAGCAGCCTCCTCTTGGAACCAACAATGAATCATGTCACACACGGTGCCTCCCTTGGCCACGAGCCCATTCACAAGTATTCAAAGATGCCTCAGGGATGACTGCAGCTCAGCAAAAGCTCCTTTCCTGTCTGTCTTCCTTCTTCCCTCCCTCCCACCTTCAGTGATTCCACATCATACAATAGTTTGTGGAGAGTTCCTAATGGCTGGCCGGGTCCCTCCAGGGACTATTATGCATTCCTCATAACGACACTCATTAATCTGTCTAACATCAATACTGTTCTCAGGTTAATATGTTTAACTTAATGAGGCATTTATTTTCAGTTAGAAAACTCCTGAAGAAGCATGTTTTCTCCCGAAGAGCTAAGCTGATGAATAGATTAATACCAGGCTTGAAAAGCTGACCAAGAAACTGAATCTAACTAGCTCCTTTTTCTTCTTCAGGTATGAGCTGAGCTTGAATTAATTTGAGTTAAACTTGTCATTTCTTAGAATAAGATACTGGAAGAAGATCCCTACTTGGCTCTGTGATTTTTCTTCCATTTGCCTGTCTGTTTCCTTCCCCCCACCTCCAATCCCAACTCCAAGAATAGCAAAAGACCAAGGAGAAAAGAGTGTCCGCAGTTGAGTAGCTGGAGAGGCCAGAGGATGAGAGGGAAGCTCTCACATGGCAGAAGAGGCAGTGGTCACAATGGACAGAGCAGGGAGTCCAGCTGTCCTGCCTGTCATTACCAGCTTTGTAGGGTTCATTATTGTAGCCCCAGTGCCCAGCACCCAGTGGATATCCACAGATATTTGTTGAGTGAGTGAAATAGATGCTCAACAAATGGTGTTTACTGTTGTTATTCACAGAATCACATGATCTCAAGAGGGATAAGATGTTCAATGTCCTAGTCACATCTAGTGGGTGAGCCAGTGCTCAGTGACTCCAGGACCAAGGCCAAGGGTGACCCAAAGGCAAAGTTTCTTTGGTGACTTGACCAGTGGTCACACCCACATCACTCTCCCTGATGCCTCTGAAAGCTACTGCTAGCCACAAGAGATGCCGGCATGCACTGCCCTTCACCCCAAGAAGGGGCTGCCAGACCATGCCAGTTCAATGCCTGCCCCTCCCCAAAAGTCAGGCAGTGGAGAAGGGCTCAGCACCCTTTCTGTACCCACCCTGCTTTCTCAGTGACCAAAATTCCTTTAGGGCAAATCCTACCCTGTCACCATTGCATTCATAGTCAGAGGTGGGGGTGTTTGCAATGGGATGAGTGAGAGTTTTACAGGCAGACATAATTTATTTCAAATCTCACTTCTTCCATTTGCCAACTGAGAGAGCTTGAACAAGTCCCTTCACCACTTTGAGGCTAATTTCCTTAGTTGCGAAATGGCAATAGCACTGCATTCTTTAGTGAATCGCTAAAATGAATAAATTAAGCCACACATGTAAACTGACTATCACAGTAAGTGCTCATTGTCTGTGTGTAAAATTGAAATGAAAGGAGAAAGAGCTGATATCGCCAACCACATCCCATGATTTTACCTTCCAGCCTCCTCAAATCTATCTTTCCAGATGCTGATGAATTGTCCAGCCTAGCATAATTCCATGACTTGAGCCATGGGGTTCTTCATGACCCAGCTCCTCCACATTTCTGGTGCTCACCCTATTGGTTGCATCTACTCATCCAGGATCCTGACAGCTGGCCCATCTAAGGTCTTGGATAAGAACACAAGCACAATTTTTGAATGCTGCCTTCACTGTATCCAGAAACTCTCCTCCCTTCATTCATATGAAAGATATCAAGGCTAATAGGAGGGAACTTGACTCTGGTGTATTTTGGTATGCTGGACCACCCAAGTCTAGGACAGACATGGCCTCAGGACTTCATCAGGGAGAACACAAAGCTATTAAGCTGCCATCCTCCACTGCTGCCCTGTCTCCATATCTAGTTGCCAAGGCTTTGGAGGCAATAGGAAGAAAGATTCTCGGGTGGATGGAGTGAGTCTCTGAAGCCAATTGCGTCCTCCTCCCCTTGGCTGTGGAGGGGTAAGGTCTGACGCTTTCTCTCCTTCAGGACCTTGGACAGCAACCGTGGTGTTCCCAGGTTCTAACCCCAGCTTCTGTTTGTGCCTTTTATTACTCAAGGAATTGTACATTAATATAGCAGAAAGAAATCTGAGAGTCCAGCTTAGTTCATCAGTCTTCTCTTCATTTTACAGGTCAATAAATCCAGGA
Source organism: Trichechus manatus latirostris (assembly GCF_000243295.1). NCBI lineage: Eukaryota > Metazoa > Chordata > Mammalia > Sirenia > Trichechidae > Trichechus > Trichechus manatus. The sequence continues at coordinate 292,869 of NW_004443984.1, forward strand.
GAGTTGAAGCAAATAGTGATATAGTTTGACAAAGAGTTCACTGGACTAGAAGGCCCATGTATTGGATTTACTGTGTGACCTTGAACAAAACATTTCCCCTCTGTGAGCTGGCAGTGGGTTTGATTTAGTTTATGAGCCACAGCACCCCTGCACTTTACGATTCTAGGATGACTAATTTGGAGTAAAATGTAGGTTATGGCTCTAAGTTTTGCAGCCTAATTCTGTTCCCATATGGGGAAAGGGAACCTATAGGCTTCTGGGTCGGCTGACTGTTGTTAGGTGCCATTGAGTCAGTTCTAACTCATAGCAACACTATGTACAACAGAATGAAACACTACCCTGTCCTGCACCGTTCTCAAAATTGTTATGCTTGAACCCAGTGTTGCAGCCACTGTGTCCCTTCATCTCATTAAGGGTCTTCCTCTTTTTCGATGACGTTTTATTTACCAGGCATGATGTCCTTCTCTAGGGGCAGGTCTCTCCTGATAACCTGTTCCAAGTTTGTGAGACAAAATCTTGTCATCCACACATCTAATGAGCATTCTGGAGGTACTTCTTCCAAAATAGATTTTTTTTGTTCTTCTGGCAGTCCATGGTATATTCAATATTCTTTGCCAACACTGTAATTCAAAGGCATCAATTCATCTTCTATCTTCCTTATTAATTGTCCAGCTTTTGTATGCATATGGGGCGATTGAAAACACCATGGCTTGGGTCAGGCATACCTTAGTACTTAAAGTGACATCTTTGTTTTTTAACTCTTTAAAGAGGTCTTTTGCAGCAGATTTGCCCAATGCTATGAGCCTTGATTTCTTGACTGCTGCATCCACGGGCGAGGATTGTGGAGCCAAGTAAAATGAAAACCTGGACAACTTCAATGTTTTCTCCATTTATCATGATGTTGCTTATTGGTCCAGTTGTGAGGATTTTTGTTTTCTTTGTGTTGAGGTGTAATCCATACTGAAGGCTGTAGTCTTTGATCTTCATCAGTAAGTGCTTCACATCTTCTTCACTTTCAGCAAGCAAGGTTGTGTCATATGCATAATGCAGGTTGTTAATGAGTCTTCCTCCAATCCTGATGTCCTGTTCTTCTTCATATAGTCCAGCTTCTCAGATTATTTTCTCAGCATACAGACTGAATAAGTATGGTGAAAGGATACAACCCTGACACACATTTTTCTTGACTTTAAACCATGCAGTATCCTCTTGTTCTGTTTGAAAGACTGCCTCTTGGTCTATGTACAGGTTCCTCATGAACACAATTAAGTGTTCTGGAATTCCCATTCTTCGCAACGTTATCCATGATTTGTTATGATCCACACAGTTGAATGCCTTTGCGTAGTCAATAAAACACAGGTAAACATCTTTCTGGCATTCTCTGCTTTCACCTATGATCCATCTGACATAGCAATGATATCCCTTGTTTCAAGTCCTCTTCTAAATCTGGCTTGAATTTCTGGCAGTTCCCTGTGAATGTACTGATGCAACTGCTTTTGAATGATCTTCAGCAAAATTTTACTTCTCTGTGATATTAATGACATTGTTTGATAAATTCCACATTCAGTTGGATCACCTTTCTTTGGAATGGACACAAATATAGATCTCTTCCAGTTGGCTGGCCAGATAGCTGTCTACCAAATTTCTTGGCATAGATGGGTGAGCGCTTCCAGGACTGCATCTGTTTGTTGAAACATCTCAAATGGTATTCTGTCAATTCCTGGAGCCTTATTTTTACCAATGCCTTCAGTGCAGCTTCAACCTTTTTCTTCAGTACTGTCAGTTCTTGATTGCATGCTGCCTCCTGAAATGATTGAACATCGACTAATTCATTTTGGTACAGTAACTCTGTGTATTCCTTCCATCTTCTTTTGATGCTTCCTGCATCATTTAATATTTTCCTCATAGAATCCTTCAATGTTGCAACTCGAGCCTTGAATTTTTTCTTCAGTTCTCTCAGCTTGAGAAAAGCTGAATGTGTTCCTCCCTTTTGGTTTTCTATCTCTGGGTTTTTGCACATTTCATTATAATACTTAACTTTGTATTTTTGAACCACCCTTTGAAATCTTCGGTTCAGCTCTTTTACTTCATCATTTCTTCCTTTCGCTTTAGCTACTCTACATTCAAGAGCAACTTTCAGAGTCTTTTCTGACATCCATTTTGTCTTTTCTTTCCTTCCTGTACTTTTAATGGCCTCTTGCTTTCCTTATGTATGATGTCCTTGGTGTCATTCCACAACTTGTCTGGTCTTTGGTCATTAGTGTTCAATATATTAAATCTGTTCTTGAGATGGTCTCTAAATACAGGTGGAATATACTCAAGGTTGCACTTTGGCTCTTGTGGACTTGTTCTAATTTTTTTCAACTTCAGCTTGAACTTGCACATGAGCAATTTTTCTTTTATTGATGTAATTAAATGAAGTTTACATTTCAAGTTAGTCTCCCATACAGAATTTTTTTTAACATACATTGTTATGAGACCCCAACCGCTCACCCCATTCTGCGACAGCACACTCCTCCCCTCCGCCCCTGATTCCCCATGAACATTCAACCAGCTCCTAACTCTCTCTGCCTTCCCCTCTCACCTCTGGACAGAAGCCGCCCCTTTGGTCTCTTATATCTACTTGTCTAAGAAGCACATTCTTCACGAGTATCACTTAATGTCCCACAGTCCAGTCCAATCCCTGTCTGAAGAGTTGGCCTCAGAAATTATTTTAGTTCTGGGCTGATACAGAATCTGGGGGCCGTGCTTTCTGGGGTCCCTCGAGTCTCAGTCAAACCATTAAGTCTGGTCTTTTTAATATAATTTGAGTTGTGCACCCCACCTTTCTCTTGCTCAATCAGGGAATCTCTGTTGTGTTCCCTGTCAGGGCAGTCATTGGTAGTAGCTGGGCACCATCTCATTCTTCTGGTCTCAGGCTGTTCAAGTCTCTGGTTTATGTGGCCCATTTGTCTCTTGGGCCAATACTTTCCCTATGTCTTTGGTGTTCTTCGTTCTCCTTTACTCCAAGTGGTTGGGACCAATTGAGGCATCTAGATGGCCACTTGCAAGCTTTTAAGACCCCAGACGCCACTCACCAAAGTAGGATGCAGAACATTTTCTTAATAAGGTTTGTTATGCCAATTAAGATAGATGTCCCCTGGAAGCATGGTCCCCAGACCCCACATCCCTGCTATTCTGTCCCTCAAAGTATTTGATTGTATTGAGGAAACTTCTTAGCTTTGGTTTAGTCCAGTTGTGCTGGCTTCCCCTGTAGTGTGTGCTGTCCTTCCCTTCACCTAAGATGATTCTTATCTACTATCTAGTTAGTGAATAACCCTCACCCTCCCTCCCCACCCCCCGTAACCATCAAAGAATGTTTTCTTCTGTGTTTAAAACTTTTCATGAGTTCTTATAATAGTGCTCTTATACAGTATTTGTCCTTCTGTGCCTGACTAAATTCACGCAGCATAATAAGTTCTATCTTCCACCAAGTTATACGATGTTTCACAGCTTCATCTTTGTTCTTTATCATTGTGTAATATTCCATTGTGTGGATATACCATACTTTGTTTATCCATTCATCCATCGATGGGCACTTAGGTT
>NW_004443984.1:303462-309112 GCF_000243295.1 Trichechus manatus latirostris
GAGCCATCAATAATTTATTATAATTTTATTTTGTGTTTGCTTAGTGAGACCTAGCTTCTTATTTTGTTTTGTTTTGATATGCCCAAATAGGCTTCTCATATGCTCTACTTTGATTTTTGACACCTTTTGATCTCTAATGTCCTGTCACTAGGTAGTTGGTTCTGTAACTAAGTATGTGCACTTCGGAGTTGGTTAAAATTTCCTATATGGGATCAGCTCGGGTGTGCAGGCAGTCGATCACCAAGTGTGTGATGCAGGCTTTCACACCCAGTCCTAGAGAGGCATGGGTGAGGCACTGAACTCTGGCTGTGGTAGGGGATCACGCCCTGAGCCAGGCAGGGGGCCGACGGCTGCCCCTGAGAGTCTGAAAGAAAAGCGTGTCCCTATTCTCTAGGGTGAATAGGTAGGTGAGTTTTGCAGCCGGGCTAAGAGCGCCCCACTACAGTGGCTGCAAAGACTCAAAGACTCGAGCACACCACTTTTTCTTGAACTCCTGAAGCAGGTGACTAGGCACTTTTGGAGCTATCACCAGTCCTCAAGACCCTGCTGCAGATCGAGAAAAGTGCCTATTTGAGGGGCAGGGCTTTTTCGAGGATCACAAATCTGCCCGTTCACAGCTGAAGCAGTTGAAGTTAAACTTCAGATGTTTGCCCTGTTGTACTGTGGTAGTGAGGGCTAACGCTGTTGAGATGGATCCCCACAAGTCTATACAGGGGTATATGGCACTCAGAGTCTGTGGACCCCTGATTTCTATGGCCAGCAAAGGAGTTGTGCTGACCCTGTGTTCCTGGCCTAGGGGAGCCAGCAGCTTATTTGTTCCCTCTCCAAGGCCAGAAGAATGGGTCAGGACACCTTTTGGGATCTATTTCCAGCCCAGTGGACTCCCGGTGCAGAGTGGGGAGGGAGGCAGTAAAAGGAAGAGAGGATTTTCCCAAATCCAGTGGAGAGTGCCGAGGTAGGAGGTAAAAGGGAGAGAGGTTTTTCCCAAATCCGGTGCAGAAAGCAGAGATAGGAGGTAAAAGGGAGAGAGGTTTTTCCCAAATGGGCTTTTTTTTTAACTCTCTGTGAAAGGGTGCGTGTATGTACTTATCTTAGCCTCTTGGGAGCTGCTCTTCACTGGTTCAGAGTAGTCCAAGCAGAATCTCTGCTGCTGGGTCTCTCTCGATGTGGAAACTGCTTCTCCAGCGCACACAGCACAGCTGTTTGCTTGCTTCACCACAGCCCGGTATGGCTGTGTCTCTGCTGTGTCGCCGCCGTGGCTCTAGCGCTCCTCACCTTTTCCAAACGGTCTTCCTTTCCGGTATGACTCAGATGGATTTCTTAACCTTGCCTTGTTCATGGCTGCCAGATGTTCACATAGAATCAAATCACTTGTTTTTCCAGGTCTTTGTTGTAAGAGGGATATAGGAAGCGTCTAACTAGTCCGCCATGTTGACCACACCTCGCACATGAGCAGTTGATGGTCTGTTCCATAGTCAGCCCCTGGCCTTGTTCTGACTGATGATATTGAGCTTTTCCGTGATCTCTTTCCACAGTTGTGGTCTATTTGATTCCTATGTCTTCCATCTGGCAAGGTCTACATGTTATAGTTGCCATTTATGTTGTTGAGAAAAAGGTATTTGCAATGAAGAAGTTGTTGGTCTGCTGACTACCTACCATATTTTGCCTTCCAACTATTTTACCCCTTCTTTTCTCCTATGTAGAGGATTCTTGATGAATGGCTAGTTGATGTGGTCATATTTCTTGACAGCAACTATTAAAAGATTTTGTTGAAACTTCTTTATCAGGTGCCTCATGAAATATTGAAATGGTCTTCAGGTCAAGAAAGAAACTCCAAGATTAAGAAAATGTTCCAGCTGGAAGCACGTCGGAAAGTGTTCCATCCAACCTCCTTCATTTTACAGATGAGTAAACTGAGGCCCAGGGAATAGATAAAGACTTTCTCAGAGTCCATCTGTGAATTAGTGACAGAGCTGGGGCCAGAACCAAGATCAGCCAGTAACCACGTCCACTTCCCTTTGCAGATGCAGGAGAAATCAGCCCCAGGACATTTTTGTCATGTCCCTAGGCTGATGGTCCTATGGTTCTACCATTTATTTGGCATCACTCTGTGTAGCTGTTCTGAGCTCTTTATCCCACTGACTTTTCACAACAGCTTTATGAACTAGGTCCAAATGTTATCTCTATTTTAAAGATGAGTAAATTCAGGATAAAGTGACCCTTGGCTCATTAGTGGGAAATATGAGATACACCAGAGACTTAATTGCATGAAAGCCCATGCTTTTAACCCCATTCTCTTCATCTCTCAAATGGCCTCTATGTCAACTATCTCTGTATCCTTACTCTACCCTCACACCTTACCCTAAACCTCACCTACCCCCAAATCAATGATTCTCCAGTTGGTGGTCCCAGGCACTTCGAACCATAAGCCAGCCTTCCTAGAGCATCAATATTACTCAAAGGTTTGGTGGGTGATTTTTTTCTCCAAGAAAATATGAATATATTATGGAATGGAAGGCAAAATTCACATGGCTTATTTAAGATAAGTGAGTAGTCCTAAAAATGTTCTTTCTGTGGTGGTTCGTTTCTTTCAATGCCCTCAGACTCACAGAGAGCATTTACTATCTCCTGCCCTAAGTGTGCTTTGCAAAAAAAGTTTGAGAAGCATTGCCTTCAACACTAACCAGCAATGTAAAAATCATCCAAGCCCTCACTAACAGTAATTCCTAGACGTCAACTTGATCATAAGAGGGTGATCTGTGTGTATACCTGGGGAGAGCATTCTAGGCATAGGGAACCACAAGTGCAAAGGTTCTGAGGTAGGTATATGCCTGGTGTACTCAAAGGACAGCAAGCAGTGAGGGGAAGTAAAGGAGGTGAGGTCAGAAAGGTCATGAGGGTTTTGGAATGCATTGTAAGGACTTTGGCTCTACCCTGTGGGAGACAGGAGTCATGGGGGTATGAGCAGAGGAGGGACGTGGTCAAACTGGCATTTTTAAAGGTTCTTTGCTGCTGTTTAGTGGAAAAAAGACAATGGGAGCAAAAGTGAAATCAGGGACACAGGTTGGGTGGCTCCTAAAATAATCTACATAGGTAGTGGCTGTGATCAGGGTGGGAGCTTAATAAAGATCTACTTTGTAGGGTTTTGTTAAGTGTTGTAGCTAATGAATAATAATTTTTAAAAAATAAAAGCACCCAACATAGTATATGGCACGTAGTAGGTCCTCAGAGGGTGGTAGCTGTTGTTATCAGTATATAGAAGGTGCTGGAAAATCTGAAATCAAATCTTGCAGCTGCCTGGCCTCATCTCTCTGAGTCCAGTAGTGCCATCCAGTATCTAGGAAGGAACTGATAAAACAAACCCTCAGGCTGCAAAGAGAAATTGCCAGTGACACAACAGCACAGGGAGGTAAGTCCCTTGTCCAAGTCTCACAGTGGTGCAGAAAGGCTTAAATAAATGATGAACTACCCACATTTTACATGTGCTTGAGGAACACATTATCTGGAGTGTTTTAAAAGTGGGGGGTAACCTTTCTTGGTTTAAAAATTAAATCAAAGGTTAGGAGGCAAATACAAATATACATACACACTTGAATTCTCCCAAGTCAATCCTCTTCTTTTGTAATATACTTTTTGATTATATTTTTAAAGTGGATGTAATTCAAATAGCATCTATGTTCATGGGTAATAGACCAAGAGTGCTTCCTTTGGAGTGAAACTGACAGCTAGTTTGGATCAGAAAATGTGGCTTTTGGTGCAGGACCAGACACGTTTTGTTGTGTTGTACACTAGGTCGCCTTGAGTTGGAGCCAACTCCATGGCAGCTAACAACAACAACAAAAAGAAAATATAGCCCCAGGGAAAATTAGCCTCCAGCTTTTCAAATGCATCATTCATGCTTGTGTTTTTTGCTTTTGCTGAGAATATCGGTCAGAAAATTCCCAGACAAGATCAAACATCTCCCTGGAGAGTAGAGAGTTTGAGCCACATTGGAGCAAGGACATTCCTTGTTCTGGGGCTGGAACTCCTGAGTGGAGGAAGAACTCAACTACAGCTGGCTGGGTGACCTTGAGTCCACTGCTTTCCTTCTTTGAGCCTCATTTTCCCCAGTGTGTAAAACAAAAGGTTGGACCAGTTGGTCTCTAAAGATCTTTCTGAGTCTAAAATTATAGTAAGTCAAAGTGAAACCCAGATGAAGGAAGATAAATGACCAAGCAGTGGAAAGGAGGGAAATATAATCCTGAAGGATAATGCAAAGGACAAAAGCTAGGGAAAATGTCATCCCCAGTGGGAACACTATGGCTAACCCCTGTATGAATGAGACAAACACCTTCACCTCCATTGTTGGTGCTTAATCCTCTCCATAGTCCCAGGACCAGTTTCAGCCAAGTTGATTCCGACTCACGGCAGCCCCATGTGTGTCAAGAGTAGAACTGTGCTCCATAGTGTTTTCAACAACTGTGATCCTTCAGAAGCAGAATGTTAGGGCTTTCTTCTGAGGCACCTCTGGGTGGACTTGAACTGCCAACCTTTCAGTTAGCAGCCAAGTGCATTAACTGTTTGTACCACCCAGGTACTCCCATAGTCCCAGTTGGTGAATAATATTATCACTACTTCATGAATATGGACTCTGGGAATCAGAGAGGTGAAGGGACCTGCCCAAGATCACGGGGCTGGTAAGTCAGGGAAAGAAAGCGGCAGGAAAAGTGGATTCGGCTGGCTACAGCCCCTGGTACAGTCCACGGGACATCATCTCCAGGGTGTGCTGTTGGCACCTCAAACCCAGCACAGCCAAACTCAACATGTTCCAAACTGAACTCAGCATCTTCCCACTCCAGCCTGCATTCTACCTCCTAACCACCAAGACTGGTGCTATCATCTTCCAGACACCCACCTGAAATGGGTGAGTTGGAATTTGAGCCCAGGTTTAATTAGTTCTAAAGTTCAGTTCCTTTCTGTCCCATGACTTTGTCCCTCACAGTCAATCAGATGCCAAGTTCTACATGCTCTCTCGATGAAGTTTCCTCTACCTCTTTCTCTTATATCCAACTGCTTATCTTTGAATCATAGGAAGAAAAGCCCAGTGTATGTATCTAACACAATCTGTGAACTCTGCTAGGGCAGGACCCAGCCCTGATTTATCTCTGTGTTCCCAGCATCTGGAAGAGGACCTGATACATGGATCAGGTACCCTAAGAGGCCCTTCTCCCTAAAAACCTCCAATATGGGAAAGGCTGGACCAGGCCCAGAGGATGTCACCCAGAGTGGCCTGAGGATGTATCTCCAAGACGGAAAGAAAAAGCCAACAGCAAGACTAAGGAGGAAGGAGGCCTGCACTGATGCCCCAGGGAGGGGCAAAAACTTAGAGGGAGAACTGAGAAGCTAGGGAAGAAGAACCTCCAGACAGACAAAGGTGAGATGTGGTCAAGTAGGTCAGGGGAAAGTCTATGGACGAAGGGTTGCCCCATACACTGCTGGTGGAAATGTATATCAGAATAACCACTTTGGAAAACCGTTTGGCAGTATCTCTAGAAGCTGAACGTATGCATAATCCATGACCCAGCAATTTCATTTCTATGTGTCCACTCAGCAAAAATTCATCCATATTACAAGATAAACATTCAAAAATCAGTTGGATTCCTATACACCA
>NW_004443984.1:309212-315764 GCF_000243295.1 Trichechus manatus latirostris
AAAGAGAAGGTTGAGAATTTAGAGGGTTAATATGTTGTGGGGTTGTTAACCAATGTCATAAAACAACATGTGTACTATTGTTTCATGAGAAACTATTTGTTCTGTAAGCCTTCACCGGAAGTACAATAAAATTTAAAAAAAAAAAATTCATCCATATGTTTACCAAGAATTTCATAGCAGCACTGTTCATAATGGCCCCAAATTGGAAGCCACTCAAATTTCAAAGTGATATGGATAAATAAATAATTGTATACTCATACAATAGAGGAGTCCCTGAGTGGTACAAATGGTTAATGTGCTCCACTGCCAAGTGAAAGGTTAGAGGTTCTAGTCCCCTCAGAGGTGCCTCAGAAGAAAGGCCTGGGGATATATTTCAGAAAAATCAGCCATTGAAAACCCTATGGGGCACAGTTGTACTCTGACACACACGGGGTTGCCATGAGTCAGAGTTGACTTGACAGCAACTGGTTTTCATACAATAGAACACCACACATCAGTAAGAACGAACAATGCACAACTTAAAACAACAACATGGATAAATCACACAAGCAATATTAAGCAAAAGAAGACGTAGGAGCACAAGACAGTATGAGTCCATGTATATGAAGTTCTGGAACAGACATAGGTAATCTATGCTATTAGAAGTCAGGACACTGATTACCTGTCCTGATTTGGAGGGATAGTGTCAGGCAGTGGGCATAAAAGGAGGCTTCTGGGATATTGAATTCTCTTGCTTGACTGAGTGTTAGTCCCACAGGTATATTTAGTGTTTTAAAAAGTTCATCTAGCTCTACACTTAGGATTTGTGTACTTTCCTCTATGTAAGTTTTACATTATATTATGCTATAATAAAAAATTTCCTGGAAAAAAAAAAAAGGCAAGCTCCAGAACCTTTTTACTGAAATTCCAGAATATGTCAGAGAGGTAGGCATGTCTGCAATCATGCTGGACACATATGTCCAACACATTATGTATTAACAAATCACTCTTTGTTGAATGATGAATGTATGAATGTACAAGTGTATGAAGCAGTGAATAAACAGTGAACCAAGAAGTAATGAATAAATGAATGAATGAAGTGATGAATGAATAAGCACATTTAGCATGAGTGAACGAATGAACCACTGAAATAACGGATGAAAGAATGAAAAAATCACTGGTTGACTGAGTGAGGAGCTGTGTGCGCAAAACTACAATGGAAGAATGAAAGGACAACCAATGGAAGTAGAAACAAATAGATCAAGGTGCGAAGTAAAAAAATAAATCAGCACATGAATGAGCATGCAAATAAATGAATGAAAGAACAGTAAACAAGTGGAAAAAACTGGTGGAAGAGGTGAATGGATTGATGGATGGATGGATGGATGGATGAATGGATGGACGGATATAAATGCATAAAAATAATAAGCAAATGAATAATCATACAAAGGCATAAATGGATAAATGGATGAACGTGTTCTGGCTGGACATGAGAGGGAATTACGTTGTAGAGCCGAAAACTCCCAACTCCAAAGAAAGCATCTCCACTCAGACACCTGGGACCATAGTCCTGGCAAACCAGTCATGTTCCTCTCAGGGAACCTTCCTAAAGTGACTTCAATTTAGACGTAATAAGAATATGATTGAACAAATGTCACTAATGCCACTGAGTGCGCCATTCGCTCCCCTGGATTAACTTCTGGGTTCTGTGGGAAAAGCTAAATAGAATTGACTATATTGTTTCCCCAGTTACCTATTATGTATGCAGATAATTACCCATTATACAGAGAAACCCCAGCATGATTTTAATAATTGCTATTTAAATAACACATTTTCACTGTCTCCTTACAGATTAACCTCCTGGAAGTGTAATTAATGTCAGCATGGGAAGGTTTGCTGGGTGGCCTAGGAATGAGAAACAGGGTAGAAGCTGTCCTGTGATTGCCCTATGAGACTTTAAGGCTGGTGACAGCAGACAGAGCTCAGGTTTGGGGATCAGAAAAATTGAGTCCAGAACTTCAGCAAGTCACTCTCCCGTCTGGGCCTCAGTCATCTCCCCTGTAATACAAGGGTGGTTCCCCAAAGTCTTGAAATCTGCTGCTCTAAATTCCTGAGCTTGCTGGGGTATCAGGGAGATCCAACTGTAGGCCCGGAGCAGGGCAGAGTTCGTCATCCCCCAGTTGTGTCCCCACAGCTCAGGGCACATCCCTCATCACAGGGTGACAGGGTCTTCTCTTGATGTGCTTCTCCCCCACCAGACAAGTCTTCCTCCTCAGTACAGACTCAGCCCTAGCACAGTCTGGCACATAGTAGGTGCCCAGTAAACATTGGTAGAAGGAATGAATTAACCTTATAATATATTGTGTGTTTTATGAATCCTTGAAATTCCTTTATAAACAAAAGATGCTCTTGTGGCTGTTCAGCTCCCGCCTCACTTCCAGGTCAGTCATTCCATTTTACTCCATCGCTGTCTGCCTGACTGGGCCCTCTCCTGTGAGCTGCTGCTAGCCTCTGTGAAGCTGAAGTGTATAGGAAAAACTGTTAAGGTTATGTATGAAATAAGTTTCCTGAATGAGGGGCCAAGTGCATGAGGAAAGAATGCATCTCAGGGTCTCTACAGTGACCCCGACATGGAGCTGCATCGACTAGAGGTCAGCATGTGGATCTGACCAAATAGCCAACTCCTCTCCCACAGGGTCTACAGAGGGATGGTGACTTGCCTGAGTCCCCCAGTGAGCACCTGGAGGAGCTGAGGAGAATCCAATTCCTTGACAACCGATGCAGTGCTGCCCTATCGTGGACTGAATGCTGTGTCTCCAGTGTGCACCTGTTATTCAGGAAGTTCTTCCTGCTTCCAGAAGAGGAGAGCTGGAGATGGGACAAAGTCTGGGGAGTCAGGGTCAAACATTACAGGGCCTTGAAGGTCAGGCTGAGGAAGGTGGACTCTGTCCCCTAAGCAGTGAAGAGCAGTGGTGTCTGAGAGGGGAGTCCACAGTTAGCTCTGCCCAATCGGGTGGTTGGGCTACTCAGCAGGGCCTTTGCTCAAGGCCCAGAGAGGTCAGGGAACTGGAGGGGGCCCCTTGGCAGCCCCCAGGGAGTGTGGCCTGACTTACCTTGAAGGCTTTTGTCTGTGGGACCCTCCACCAGTTCCAGGACCTGCATGTCTCCCAGCCTCAGCTGATGGCATTGGGCACAGACCCCAGTGACTGTCCCTGACTGGTCACTGCAGGGCTCTGCCCAACAGGGCACTCCGTTTTGAACTCCTCTGCACACTTTGCTCTCCTGTAGCACGTTCAGCCTCAAAGGGCAGCCCGTGCAAATCCCAGGAACTGGATAGAGAAGTCTCTGCTCACCTTTACAAGGTGGTCAAGGACACCTCCAGGTCACCTCCGGATGGAGGACCCACAGGCATCCAGGGCTCCGCTTCTTAAGTTTGCTTCATTCTTCAAATTGTTCTTGATTATCACAAATTGCTCTTAGAGGTAGAAGTTATAAAAAGAGGAGAAGTAGAGGTGGTTCTTATGAAATGAGATCGAGTTCCTTTTTACACAATTAAACATGGGCACTTAAAATGTCCTTTTCACACTGTTAGGAAAGATTCTTTGATAATTAAGTGATTGGAGGTTTCTGGAAAATTGCCATAGTTTAAGGGCTATAAGATTCTTGGCTCTTCCGATGAGGAGTCTGACTTACATGGGACAGAAACAAGTCCTTGGCCTGTTCTCAGTGTCACAGGGTCCTGTTCGGATCTCCCACCCCAATGGATGCAGGAGATCAGGACAGAGCCCAGAGGGGGACACAGATGATTAAAGGGGAAGAGCCACTGGTCCTAGGGGAGGGAGGAATGAAGGTGGCTTAATGATATCATTTATTATCTGAGTTATTAATAATAAATATCATAACTAACATCTATTGGGAGTCCCTAGGTGGCGCAAATAGTTAAGCGCTCAACTACTAGCTGAAAGGTTGGCAATTTGAAGCCACCCAGAAGTGCCTCAAAAGACAGGCCTGGTGACCCGATTCCCAGGGTCACAGTCTTGAAAAGCCTATGGAACAGTTCTACTCTGCACAAATTGGGGTCGCCAAGAGTCAGAATGACTCAGTGGCAACTAACAGTAACATCACAACATTTGTTGAGAGATTTCTATGTACCAGGCACTGTTCTTTGTATTAACTTATTTAATCACCATGGTGAGCTCATGAGGTAGCTACCATTATTATCCCCATTTTACAGATGAGGAAACTGAGGCACAGAGGAGTTGAGTTGACTAGAAGAAAAGGAGGTTGTTCGGGTGCTTGGCACAGGCTTGGGAGTCAGGCAGGTCAGAGTTCAAATCTCCATTTTTCCCCTTACCAGCTGTGCGTGGCCTTGAACAAGTGACTCCACATCTCCGAGCCTCCGTTTTCTCCTCTGTAAAATGGAGGGATAGGATATGATACCTGCAGGGCCTGGGGAATGCCTCCTCCCTCCCTGAAGCTGAAGTCAGTGCCAAACACCTTGCCAGTTGACTCTAGGCACATTCAGCGCCTGGATGCCCAGAGGAGGATGCTCGTCCCTTAGCAAGAGACAGATTCACTGAGCCACCTTCTGGAGGCTGCTCTCAAGTCTGTGAGCACCAAAGACACAGAGACCTGAGATCCTAATGCAGGTCCTGAGCCCAAGCCCCAGCCTAGCAGAGAGCAGATGTCTTAGTTACCTAGTGCTGCTATAACAGAAATACCACAGTGGGTGTCTTTAACAAATGGAAATTTATTTTCTCACACTCTAGGAGGCTAGAAGTCTGAATTCAAGGCGCTAGCCCTAGAGGAAGGCTTTCTCTGTCCTCTCTGGGGGAAAATCCTTGTCTCAGCTTCTCTAGAAGTCTTCTTGGCATTCCTTGGAGATCTCCATTTGGCACCATTTATGCTTGTCTCTCTGTGCCTAATCTGCTTTTTTCATATCTTAAAATGATTAAATTTAAGACATACCCTACACCAATATGGTTTCATTAATATAACAAAGAAAACCCTATTCCCAAATGAGATTACATCTACAGGTATAGGGGTTAGGATACAGTTATGGATTGAATTGTGTCCCCCAGAAATACATGTTGTAAATCCTAACCCCTATATTTATGATTATAATCCTGTTTGAGAATAGAGTTTTCTCTGTTATGTTAATGAGGCAGTATTAGTGTAGAGTGTGTCTTAATTCAATCTCTTTTGAGATTAAAAAGAGCAGATTCAGCAAGCAGAAGGAGAGATAGGGGAAGATATATGCAGCACCACATGAAGATCACCAAGGAACTGAGAAACAGAAACTGAGAAGAGACAAGGACATTTCCCTAGAGCCCATAGACAGAGAAAGCCTTTCCCTAGAGTCAATGCCCTGAATTCGGACTTCTAGCCTCTTAAACTGTGAGAAGATAAATGTCTGTTTGCTCAAGTCATCCACTTGTAATATTTCTGTTATAGCAGCACTAGATAACTAAGACAGATACCAATGCATCTTTTGGGAGGGCACAATTCAATCTATAACAGCAAACACTCAACACCTATTCTGACAACATCTTCAGCAGAAGAACTGAGTTCCCAGGCAAGCTCGGGTTCTTAGGTAGGTATGAGGGAGATGGCTGGATCAGATGGTAGGTATATGTTCCACATTTTAAGGAACTGCCAGACTGCTTCCCACAGTAGTTATAATATTTTACATTCTTACCAGCAATGCACAAGCTTCTAGTTCTTCCACATCCTCACCAGTACTTGTTATTTTCAGGCTTTTTAATTTTAGCCATTGTAGTGGGTGTGTAATGGCGTCCCATTGTGGCTTTAATTTGCATTTCCTTGATGACTAACGATGTTGAGCATCTTTTCTTGTGTTTATTGGCCATTCATGTATCTTCTTCTTTGATTACTTTTTAATGAAAAACACATTTTCATCCAAACTGAAATTATATTGTCAGCAGTTAATTATCACTTGTCAAACAAGTGTGCGCCCAGATTGTGGGTTTAATTTTCATGTAGGTTTGCAAATGCCTCATTCCTCTTATTTGATGAGGACTCTCTGAATGAGAAACATTCATTGTTGGCAATGGTGCTTTTTTTAAAAGCAGCTTTAAAAATAAATAGGTTTCCTTAGTGTCTGAGTCAGGGCTCTTTGTAAGTAACAGAGAACCATTCAGTCTAGTGCAGGCAAAGAGAAATTGTGTGTGGAAGGGTATTTTACAAAGCTGGCGGAGGGGGGAGGTCTCAAAGCATTTATGAACAACTGGGCCTCACCAGGGCTTGGAACAGGGTCTGGAAGCCCCTGCTGGAGCCCCAGGCAGCAACCCACCCCTACCCTCCAGGGGCTTATCTTGTTCATTCTCTCTCTACATTCTCCCTCTACAGTCAGTCTTCCCTGCTTTGCTCCTCTCGCTGCACGAATGAGCTTCCCGGAGTTCCTGCAAGATGGCGCTCTAGGCAGAAGCACCACGCCGACCCTCCTCAGCAAAGATCAAAAAAACTAAGCCGAGCAGAGAATACAACAATCCTGAAACCCTAAAACATCAAATGAAGAGATAAAGAACTCAGCCAAGCACCAAATGGAGTGAG
>NW_004443984.1:320148-350553 GCF_000243295.1 Trichechus manatus latirostris
ACTGTTTCATGAGAAACTATTTGTTTTGTAAGCCTTCACGTGAAGTACAATTAAAAAAAATTTAAAAAAAAGAATGAGCTTCCCTCCTCTTGAAATTACACCTCCTCAGACCAAGGGTCAGCAGAGACTGCCTGACTAATGGGTCATATCCTCATGCCCTGGCACAGTGTCCTAGCAAATCCTTAGGCTCACTTTTCCATATCTGTCACCGGGGCCAAGCCCTACTTTGCATGGTTGTGTGTGTGGAAAGTCATCCAGCAAATAGAGCTCTTTATTCTGGGGCCTGGTGTAATTCATCGCCTTGGCTGAGGACCAAGAGGGGGCAGCTTCTGTACCTGTCAGCGCAGGAACAGTCAGTAGGGAGGGCAGGGGCAGGGACTCAGGGTAGGGGACTAGTCAGCTCTGCAGGCAGAATCCATCGCTGACTCCTGAGAAGGTGAGGGTGGTGGCATCAGCTGGTCAGGGCAACTCAACCTTCCCATTGTGTCCATCCAAAGGAGTGTTGGGAGGGGAGTAGGGCATGGCAGTGGGAGCCCCTCTACCTTACATGGCCTCACCTTCTCCCTCAAACTAGTCTTCTAGAAGTATCTCTACCTCTGCCCTTGGCCAGGTGGACGCGTATCTGTGTAGGGGATGAGTGTATGCTGGAGTGTATCTGTGGGGTCAGGGGGGTGTTTGTGTGTGAGTCAGTGTATCTGTGTATGTTTGTGTGTTGGAGGTGCTTGTGTGTGAGTTGGGTGTATCTGTGTGTGTCTGAGTGTTGAGGGATATTTGTGTGTGTGTTTTATATATCTGTGTGTGTCTGTGTGTAGAGTGTGTGTGAGTTGGGTGTATCTATGTGTGATGGTTAAGGTTGTGTGTCAGCTTGGGTAGGCCATGATTCTCAGTGGCTTGGCAGTTATGGTGTAGTTTGGCAGTCATATAATGACATGATCACTTCCATGATGAGATTTGATATAATATGATCACCTCCATGATGGGATTTGCTGTGAGAAGCCAACCAGTTGGAAGGGTGTTTCCTTGGGGGTGTGGACTGCATCCAATATAGGTGAACTTTCTGGCAAGGCTCGTCAGCTTTTCCTTGCTCTGGATCCTGCAGCTGGCTCCTGTTCATCCAGTCCCCAGTTCTTGGAACTTGAGCTAGCAGCTTACCTGTCATCTTCCCTGTCAGTCTTAGGATTTGTTGGTCTTCACAGCCTGTGAGCAAGAGCCCTGCTCTCTGACCTGCCATTCTTGAGTCTGCCAGCCCTATCCATAGACTTGGGACATTCCAGCCTCTACAACCACATAAGCCATTTCCTTAATATAAATCTGTATATATACGTATTTATATACTTTACTGGTTTTTCTTCTCTAGAGAACCTGCCTAAGACACTATGTATCTGAGTGTTGGGGGGCATTTGTGTGTGAGTCAGTGTAGCTGTGTGTATCTGTGCATTGTGTTGTTTGTGTGTGAATCATGTGTATCTGTGCATGTCTGTGTGTTAGGGAGTATTTGTGTGTAAATCAGTGTATCTGTGTGATCATATGGGGGGTGTTTGTAAGTTGGATGTATCTGTGTGTGGGGTGTTTGTTGTATGAGTTGTATATATCTATATGTGTCTGTGTGTAGGGTGTTTGTGTGTGAGTTGGGTGTATCTGTGTTATCTAGTGTTGGGGGAAGTTTGTGTGCGTTTTTTTTTTTGTTTGTTTTGTTTTTTAGTAAAAAGTTAGGTTTGTCACTTATTCACCTTATCTCAGTTATGCCATCTTGGCGACCAGAGTAACAGTCCCCTGAAAGTAGGAGTCAGCACCCACCCACCCTGATCATCAACCACAGAATGTGAGCTCAGGCTATGCGGGGCCCAGCTGGACAACACCTACTGACAATAGCACACTGGTTACAGGCTAAGGCAGGACCGCAGGCTGCCCCCATGAGGCCTGGCACCCCTCAGCTCACATATGTGTATCTATGGGAGGGCTGTTTGTGTGTGAATCCTTTGTACCTGTGTGTGTCTGTGTGCACTGCACATATATGCACACCTGTATGCACACATGGAAGGCTCTTGGTGGAGCCTGCAGGGATTCCCTAAGACGTAGGACCCAGCAGAAGCCTGACTCCAGGACTCCAGGACTCCAGTCCCCTGGTCCGGTGCTCTTTCTGCTGCCCATATTGCCCCCCATTACCAAGCAGGGCTTGCCATCTCCAGCCCCACCGCTGCCCAGACCACCTCTCCTTCCATCTCCAACTGTAACTGACATAAATGCTGTTGTAATTTCTAATCATTTCCTGCAATTTGCAAAATGGTTTCTTTGGTTCCTGCAAAAGGTGCTACACCGTTAGCTCTGCTGTGCTTCTCCCTGGAGGATCTTTATGAAAATGATGTGGCAAAAAGTGCTGTCTTGTAGTTAAGCAAAAAGAAGGAAAAAAAACAGTCAAGCATCCTGAGAGAGTGGGAAGGCAGGAAGAAGAAAGTCAGCTGCAGAACCTGAACGTGATCCCGGGTGATGATGTGAGCAAGCCATTTAAACAAATCATAGTTTAACTAACAGTCAATTCTCCTAATGGACCAGCCCCACAGTCTCCAGTGATAGGAGTTTTTTTTTCTTTTTCCATCCAGCCCTGCAGCCCTCAGCTCCCACAATCCCTGCCTGGGAAAAGTGGGCCAACGCTGGTGGAAAACTCGGAGACGTTGAGTGTAAAACTAGACCTATTCTGAGGAATCTTCCAGTCAGTCTGTGAGCAGAGATGCAAGTCTTGGCCATGCAGGAGGCGGGGGGTGGATTTGCCCCAAATGCCCAGGGGAAGGGAGACCGAGGTCAGAGTGATCTGTCTATGTCTGACCCTTCACCACCCACTTCCTGTTCGGTCTCCCCTGCCCAGGACACTGGCCTTCCTGCACAGCCTCTCCCAGGTCAGGAGTAGACGGTGTTTCTTTCCTTTACTATTATTTTCAGTCTAGCATTTTCACAACTTTTGCCCTAATTTGATGGGCATCTGGGAATTCGAATGTGTTCCGACAGATACAAACCTGTTCTGCCCCTGGAAGTGTCCAGTTCCCCCACACATCCCTGTGGAGTCTGGGGTCTCTGAGAGGCCATGCAGTGCAGCCACATGAGGAGGAGAAGTCCCACCCGGCCCTGCCCTGCTGTGTGATGCTGGCCAACCCTCTTAGCCTCTCTGGTCCCTGGCTGCCTCCTGTCCTGGATGAAGTTGTTCCAGCAACAGGAAACTCAGTACAACATCCTCCCTTTTACCAAACCCCTCACAGAGGGTCTTTCCTGAGAGTGAGTAAGACAGAGATCATCATGATCCCCGTCCTACAGAGATGGACGCAGAGGCTGGAGAGGTGAATGGCCCAGCTGATACCAACGCCAGTGCATGGGGTGACGTGGTGTCCCTGACCCCAGAGTTGAAACGCTTCTCCCTTAACCAGCAGAGCTTCTATGAGGATGGAACGGACACTCCTGGTGGCTCCGGTGGCCATACCAGGTAAGGAGGGCACATGAGCCGATTACTCACTGTCGCCCACTAACCAGACCAACTGCACCAGCACACATCAGGCTCATCTACAGAGGGGCTATGGCTTCTGGTTCCTTCCTAATAGGTCAGGCAGCTGTGCGCAGGGCACTTTACATCCTTCAGCACTAGCCAGTCCCCCATCCTGGTCATTCCCTCCCGCACCCTCACAGGGGTCTCTTGCTTCCCAGGTGAGATGCATGGAAGATGCTGCAAGCAGAGGGAACACCATGTGCAAAGGCTCAGAGGTTTGTGAGGTAGAGGAAGGGCCAGTGTGACTGGGTTGTCTTGAATGGGGTGACCAGAGGCAGGGCTGAGGATGCAGAGGTGGGCGGAGCCGGACTGTGCAGGGCTGGGCCACTGTTAGTATATGGACTGTGCCCGAGTGAAGCAGGAGCCCTGGGTGTTCAAAGCAGAGCAGAGACGGCTCTGCCCTGAGTTCCACGGGGTCACACTGGCTGATGCAGGGAGAGTGGACGTGAGCAGGGCCAGGGCAGTGGCAGCACCAGTCAGGAGGCTACTGCACTAGTCCAGGCATGACGATGGTGGAACCGAGGGGAACCCAGAGAGGGTGAGAAGATCGCCGATGTGGGTACGTGTTAAGGTCCAGCAAACAGGACTTGAGGATTATTTGCTCAATAACTGTTAGGCATTATTAGTTTGTAAAACTTCATGCTATTTCACTGAGCATCTCCTTACAGGAGTCTATTCTAACAAAATAGAAATGTAGAGGAAGACAAAAGAATGAAGATATTCACTGCAATGTTATTTATGACAATAAAAAACGAAAGCATCCAAATTACGTAAGTAGGAGATTAGGTAAAGAATTTCTGATCCATCTAAAAGACAATTCCCAAGAATATATAATGAGATGGAAAACTGGTCAGATGAGAGTGTCGGGTAACAAAGACACAAATCCATATCTGCAACCTGTGGAGGACACAGCTGGGGCTCACCACCACCCAGTTCTCCTTCCAGGCCCACTGGAGGACGCATGTCCTTGTCACCTTAATGTTCGGGATGACCATGAGACTTTTTGACCAATGAAATGTGAATAGAGGTGGTGAGTGTCCCTCCCGGGTAGGAGCATTGAAGAGCCAGTGCATGACTCTCCTGTCCTTTCTTCCCTGTCACAGCGACTGTAGAAGCTCAGGTTGAGATGTTGGTATCCTGTGGCGGTGGAGCCTCCATCCGTGTGAGTCTCTGGGCGTCCGTGATGGGCAAAACCCTCCCTGCTGACCACAGCAACGGCATGAAATAAGCTTTGTTGCTTTTTTAGGGGTCTGCTTGTTATTGCATCATATCCTAGCTTATCCTAACAGTTAAACATGACAATGAAAATATACATGGATTGTTAAAATGTTCATAGGTAGACAAAAGAGTGAAGAAAGATATCAATAGTGAGATGGGAAGGCAGAGAGGGTTAGGAGCTGGTTGAATGGATATGGGGAATCGGGTGGAAGGGAGGAGTGTGCTGTCACAGTATGGGGAGAGCAATTAGAGTCACATAACAATGTATGTATAAATTTTTGTATAGGAAAAAATAATTAAATAAAAGAAAGATATCAATACTTTAACAGCCACTGTCTTTCGAGGTGGGATGCCAGGTGATTTATGCACTCTCATATTTACCTTTTTGCACTTGCCAACTGCTCCACAGTAAGAATACATTACTTACATTAAGGGAACGCGAATGTTATTATAAAGACCACCTGGCCCTGGCCGAGGCCGTCCACGTCCCAGGCTGCATTTCTCTCCCTCCTCTCTGGGCTCCTGGGACATTTAGCATTTGTCCCGCCCAATTAGCCCTTTATTATGGATCGTTTTGTTCTCTAATAGTCTGCCCTGCTTAATTTAGCACAGTCGCGTACTGTCTTGTTCTCACACATTTAATTTTAGTGTCTCTTGGCCTCAGTTTCTTCATCTCTAAGTGCAGTGATGGCAGAAACAGAGATCTTTAGAGGCCCCTCAAAGCCAACACTCCTCGGGGCCAGGAATAATAAAAGCCAGCACTGTTTTGGCACTTACTGTGTGCCAGGCACTGGCTAAGCACTTTACAGGCATGAATTCACTTAATCCTTACAACAGCCTTATGAAGGGGGCACTTACATCATTCCCTCATTGTTACCGGTAAGGAACTGAAGCACCATGAGGTGTTTGTTAGAAACTTGTTAGAAATTGTTAGAAACTTATCCAAGCTCACACAGCTCAGAAGTTGTGGAGTTGGGCTTTGAACCCCAGCAGTCTGCTCCCAAGTCCCTGCTCTTCCTGCTGTACTGAGTGCCAAGCCTTTACTATGCCTCATCTGTGTGCTGGAGGCTCAATGCACAAAAGATAAGATAATATGGGCACTTGCCCACAAGCAGAATAATAATAACAATAACAATGACAGTTAACATGCATTGAGGGCTCACTATGTGCCAGACGTTTAACACACGTTATGCTCTTGAATCCTCAGAACAGCCTACTGGAAGACTGAATATACAAATGGACAATGGTCAGATCACATATAAAAATAGAACTCTGATCCACAACCTCTGCAGTAACCAACCCCAAATGGTCAGGACTTGGCCAATAACTGCAAGCTTCCCTAATTTTTGTCCCCACTTCCAACTAAAGACCAACCACAGAAAAACAAATATTCCCCCTAACCAATCACATAGGATGGCCCACTTTTAGTTAGCCTGCCTCCAGCTTCCCCCGTGCCATCAACCGCCCATCAGTGCATACCTGAAGCCTTCCCTTTTTTCCACTATAAAGCTTTCCCACTCCCCTGTCTGCCATGGAATCACTGCCAAACACAAGTGATGGTGGCCGACTCCCTTGTTATAGCCAGGTCTGAATAAATAGATTTTGTTTGTTCTCATTTAGGTGGTCTTTGTTTATTCCCACACAATGTAGCAGAGACTGTCACAGACACTTTTTGACAGATGAGAAGCTGACACAGTGAGGCCAAGTATTGGATCTAGAAGCTCGCCCCCAAGTGTACCCTATTTGAACCTGTGAATCTGCTTCCAACAGATGTACCCTCACCACATCCTCACAATAATCCTATGTGATCAGTGTTGTTGTGCCCATTTTACAGAGGGGAAAACTGATGAGGCTAAGAGAGCTTAGGTCACTCGCTCAAGTCATACAGCAAGTGGGTGGTGAAGACTGAATTTAAACCCAGGTCTGTAGATTCCAAAACTATTCTCTTTTCATTGCTCCATGAGTAAGAGACTTGGGCAAGGCCAGCCACACTCCAGGTGCAGGAGCTGCCTACCTGGGTGTATTTGGGGCCAGAGAAATCACCAGCACTGAAACAACAATAATAGTAATAGTAATAACTGCCATCATCCGTGGAGTGTTTGCTGTGATTGCTGAGCACATTACATATATTATCTCATTTAATTCTGGCCTCTACCCCATAAGGTAGATGCTTTGTTATCTTCAACTCATTGGTGAGGGAACTGAGCTCAGAGAGGTTAAATAATTTGCCCAAGGTCACATAGCAAAGAAGTGACAACCGGTGGGCCCCACTGCCTCTCTCTACCTGTGCCTGGGGCTCAGAGACCACTAACAGGGACTGAGCCTCCTTTGGGGCTTGAAATCAGAATACAAAGCCCTTCAGGAGAGGCCACAGAGATACAAGGTCAGGTCCTGTTCCTAGAGCAGGGAGGGGAGGGAGCAGGAGGGCTCAGAAGAGGAGAGGGAGGTGGGAGCCTGGAACACTGACAGCCAACATCCTGGGTGTGGGTGGGCTTCCTGCAGGGGTCCCAGAAGGCCCAGGCCGGCACTCCTGGAGAGGGGCAGTACCCTCTGCCCACAGGAGCCCAGAATGAGACTCTTTGTCACTGCAGCCAACTATGTCAGCCGGTGGAGGCCGTCAGCACCGCCGGGTGACCATGGCCGCCTTGGCAGGGGAGGCCATAACTCACTGTCAGCCCCAAATCTGGCTGGAGTTTCTCACCCGCATAATTGTTCTAATTGCCATTTTCACGGCTAATAACATTATGCGATGGTCATAAACTCACCAAGTCTGAAGTGGGCTGAGGAAGGAGAGGCCATGGGTGGTTTGGACATGATTCAAAAGGGAAGCAGGAGGGTGGCTGCCAGCCTTGGGGCGATTGCCCTGGGGGGGGCGGGGGGCATTTCGCAGAGTGCCAGAAGGCTGCATCACCAAGTAATAGAATCAGAGTGTGCTAAAACAAAGTTGAATAACACCGTGTTATAACCTTTGAAGATTAGAGCTGCAGGACATAGAGATAGTGAGACTCAAAATCTAAAGAAAGATTCACAAAGCAATAAAGTAGTCAGTGTTGGAGTGAGACAATGTTGGATGCTTAGCACATTAACATCACAAAATTGGGCTCAGAGAGGCCGTGGCAGTGTGCCACAGGGACTAAGGGGCCTTGGAAGAGGCCAAGATTCAAGTCTTTCTATCCAGCTATCCAACCATCTATCCATTTAAATGTCCATCTATTTATCTAACATCTATCCATCTATCTATTTATCTATCTAAATATCTATCATCTATCTATCCATCTACATACCAGTCAATCATCTGTCTATCTAACTAGGGCTGGAAGGAGGCCTCTGAGACCACCCAGACCAGGCATTCTTATCTCAAGCTCCCATCCCATTAGGATCACCTGCTTCAAAATAATATCTCCCCCACCCCTCCCCTGTCCCCATTGCACAGATGGAGAAACAGAGGCTCCAAGAGTTGAAGAAGGAAGTGGCAGAGCAAGCAGTCAGTTCAGGCCTAGCTGGGTCCACCCTGCACAGCCTTCACATCTCTCAGCACCTGGGACGTCCCCCTCTCTGGGCTCTGACCACCATAGACTGTCATCATTCCCCCCAACCTTGCTAAGGGGAAGGGGGGAGAGGCGCTTCCCTCATCCTCAGCATGGAGGCCCACATGTGACCCAGAAACGTGGACATCTGCTGAATTCGTGAGTGGATGAAGGCATGTCCTCTCTCGGCAAGCTGAGTCCCCCACAAGCCTTTTACGTATATTGTCTCTGTCCCTCACTCCCTTCAATTCCCCACTCAAACGTCATCTTCTCAGTGATGTCTTCCCTGACCCCCTGCATGCCCCCCACCTCAACCCTCTCCACTCACTTTAGGTGTCTTCATGGTGCCGTCACCTGGCACTGCCATCAGCACTTATCTGTTCGTTGTCGCCCCCACCAGGATGCAAGCTCCCTGGGGGTGGAAACTTGCTTTGTTCATAGCTGAATCCCCAGTGCCGAGAACCGAGCTTGGCACAGAGCAGGCACTCAGTGAATTCTTGGTAAGTGATTGCAGGGGTAAATGGGCCTCAGTTTTTCCACCTGTAATATGGGAAAGTACAAGGTCAGCAAAAATGAGAGAAACCCTCAATGAGATGGATTGACACAATAGCCACAACAATGGGCTCAAACATACCAACGATCACGAAGAGATGGCACAGGACTGGGCAATGTCTTGTTCTGTCACGCGTAAGGTCGCCATGAGTCGGGGCTGACTCAATGGCAACTAACAACGGCGACAATATGGGGAAGTTGCTCTCCGCAGTCTCCAGGGTCTCTCCTCAGTGTTCCACTAAGGTCCAATGACCAGGCCTTCAGTCTGGGAAGCAGGGAGGGCCAGGAAGGCTGGAAGGGCTTGATGGGTGCCGGTCTGGGGCGGGGGGTGCCAGCAGCAGTGATGGCCGAGGGTCCCCACAGGGCTGGGCTTCTGGTTTCATCTCACACTTTGTGCCCAGGCTCACAGCGCAGTGCCGGCAAGGAGCCCGAGTGCAATCATTAAACTGTGATGTGTACGTAGGTGTAGCGTTGTCAAGAGTGGTTTTTGCATATTTTGATAAATCTATAAATATGGCGTGTAATTATCTGTTACTATCATATGCTTACATTCCACAGAGTGTATACTGTTACCCCAAAGAATACAACAAACACTGACACCAGCCTGATGACCATGTGACCTGCACCTCTGTTGACCCGGATGTGGCCATTCATTATCCTGGGGTCGGGGCGGGGGGAAAAGGGCAGTGAGCAAATCTCCCTGTGCCAGAGGCAGGGTCTCAGGGCCTGGAGCGCTGGGAGGGACAGAACGGGTGGGGAGAGAGGTCAGCCCCAGCCACTGCCTGGACTTGAACGATGGTCAGCAGGTGGGGAGGGGTGACCTGTGGCAGCTGCACCCAGGGGCCTGCGGTGGGTAAGAGCAATGTGGCTGAAATCTGACAATCTGGGAGCAGACCTGTCCACCCTCAGCTGACGTGGGATCCCCTCCCTGAGCCTCGGTGTCCTCACCTGAAAACATCTTCCTCCTCAGGGGGTGATTATGAGGATTAAATGAGATGGTGCAAATAAGGGGCTCCCAGCGCATGTAGGAATGTTCAAGCACACGTAGGAATGTATAAAAATATGGACTACTATTTCTGTTTTTGTCACTCCCCCAGGGTTGTTACAAAGTAGGCATCATGGGCCCATTTTACAGATGTGGCCTAATTTCTGCAGTAACTAACAGTTATGAACCACCCCTATGCTCCAGGCACTTACTCCACAATCCCGTTTCATCTCCACAACCACCTGACTGGTGATGCTGTTACCATCCCCACTCCAGTGGGGAGGAGACTGTGACGTGGGTGAGTCAAGACCTTACCCAGATCATACAGCCTGCAGGAGGCAGAGACTCGGAGCAAGTTTCTGCCCCCAGCCCCGGCTAGGCCCCCACCCCAGACACCACACTCCCCTGGACATTCAGTCAGTAAATGCTGAGAATACGGTGTACACACGGGGCTGCCTGCCCCAATGCCCCCTCTCCTCTGCCTTCACTTACAGACCCCAAGTTTGTTCTGCAGCAACAAGCTCAGACTTGGGGTGAAGCCATGCCTGGCACCCCATTTCCCTTTCCTGGAGATTTAGGGCAGGCATGTGACCCAGATCTGACCACTGAGATGTGAGGGGAAATCTGGCTATGGGAGGGGCTGCTTCTAGGAAGTATCTTTTTCCTGCTGCCCCCACCCTCTCCTTCCTGATTTGAATGCTATTGTGAGAGAACGTGATGTTTGGAGCTGTGGCAGGCCATCATCTTGCAACCATGAGGCAAAAAGCTAAGGACTAAAAGCCAACCAAGATCCCAGGTCTTTCTTGACATCCCTGAGCAGCCGACCAAGTTGGAACCACCTCCCTCTAGACATCCGGTTATGTGAAAGCATTTCATGTCTCAATTGCGTGGGTCACTGTTGTTGGGTTTTCTATTACTTGGTGCTCAAAATATCTAAACTGATGGCAGCACCCACTACTCCAAGCACCCAGCTATTTGCCTACAATTCTGTCTGCTTCACCAATCCCTGAACCCTTAGAGGGTGGAAGTTGTGTCTTGCTGATATCTGTACCCCTCGGGAACTAACACAGAGCAAGGCACACGGTCAACCCCAGTTCCACATGCTGAGTAACGTGAGTAGATGATGAGCAGATGCACAAAGGAATGAATACACATAATGGATGTGAAAGCGCTTTGCAAACTGTAAAGTGCCCAGCTCAAATGGAGGATTAGGATCTAGCAGGTGGACGTGGGATGGGAGAGAGTGCCTGGTGGGGAGCAGGAACTAGAGAAAGGGCGCAGCCCCGTTGCTTCCTTTCAGCAGGAACAACGCTCTGTCCTTCACCCAGACACCCCTCCTGCCTCTCCTCCCGCCTTGCACAGACATCAGGTCTATGAAGTCCCATCCCCCACCCACCACCACCACCACCACCACCACCCACCCCTGGGTGCTCCTTCTCTGGTTATTGCCCTTGTTCTTTGTGTGCCAGGGCCTTTGGCTGTGAACACCTTTCCCTGCACAAAACGACTCTGGAAGACAAGGCTTTGTGCTCTGTCATTTTTCCCAAAAAAATTGTTGCGAAAAACCAAACAGATATCATTGTGCCAGCTGCAATTCTTTGCTGCATTATTTTGTAAGAGATGGAGGGTGGGGCCCAGGAGAGAAGGCAGAGGGAGAAATGGAAAGAAACCACTGTTTAGGGTAAGTGGCTTTTAAGATTTCAGCTCCAGCGTTTTGCAGGAAGATTGGATTAAAGGATCATTCGAATGAATTTTGCCATCAGAGTAAGGGATCTGTCTCTCCAGAAATGTCTTAATTTGACAGTTGGCTTCAAAGGGGTTTGGCAGAATTCATTTTGTGAGCAGACAAAATCAGAATCTTAAACAAAACACATTCTGCCATGAGAACTCTGTTAACCACTTCACGTAATTGTGTTTCATCCCGAGTTGTGTTTTTCACAAACTGAGGAGTCATATTCTTTCCATTGACGTTTCACGTTTCTGGTGCCTGGAAATGGTCCTGAAGTGGTGAAGTCGGTAGGCAGGCAGGGGCCTGGGTGGAGGTGGCCCGAGTCCCTCCCCCATCTGTCTTCTTGCCCCAAGAGTTGCCCTGGGGAAACCAGCAATCCAGAGCCCTGAGTAGTAACAGGCTCTGCACCTGACCTTTCTTTCCAAGGTTCCCAAGGCCTGCTAGCTGACTCCTGACCCCCTGCACTGTCCCCAGGCCAGAGGGTGGCTTTCCAGATGGACAGAGAACCCCCTGCTCCTGTGCTGGCTGCCCAGATAAACACTCATCCTTTCTCTGGTATAGACACTTCCAGCATCACCCTTGCTGACATCAAGTGCCCTACTCAGCCCTCCCCACTGAGGCATCTCCAGGCCCATTAAACAAGCCATTTACAAACCTGACACATAGATTTATATTAGCTGCACCGAGATCAATTTTAATTCCTCCCCCTGACTGAGATTTTGCACTTAAACAGTTTCTTCCCCTCAAAGATACCAGAGTGCTCTTCCCTCATCAATTACCCAGGCAGTCATGTCCTCCCCCCCGGCCTGCCCACCTCCTCCTAGCCTGCCCACCTCCTCCCAGAGGAAACTACTGGACAGACCTGGGTTCAAATCCCAGCTCTACTTCTTACTGCCTCATTTAACCTCTCTGAACCTCAGTATCCTCATCCGTAAAGTGGAGAAAACACAACTAACTCATGGGATGGGGCTACGGTGGAATTGGAGATGGGGGGACGAAATCAGATCCCAAAGTGCCCAGCGCAACACCACCCACCAGTGTGAGGACTGTAGACTTCCTTCCTGCTCCTCCTCCTCCTCCTCTTCTCCTCCTCCTCTTCCTCATCTACTTTGCTGTTGGGGGTGGTGGGAGGGCAGGGTGGGGGAGACTGCAGGCTCCCTTCCTCCTCCTTGTCCTCTTCCTCCTCTTTGTCTGCTTTGGTGTTGGGGGTGGCAGGGAGGGTGGGTGGGGGAGACTGCAGGGAATGAAAGTTCTGTTCCAGCCCCAGTCTTGCATTTGCTGCCTCAGTTCCCTGCCTGGTCTCCAGGGCCTGTCTAGTGATGGAGAGCCTCCTGCCCCCTGGACAGGAGCAAGAAGCTCAGCGGTGACCAGAGAGAATGAGAACAGTGTCTCTGGGCATCAGAGACAGGCTCACAGGCATCAGGCCCTGCAGGGGTGTTGCCCGCCCAGGGCTGCACCCTGGAAGGTGTCCTCAGATGATGGGAGCTGTGTTCCCGGGGGCCTCTGGCTGCTCCAGGAGACAGTCTGTGTGCTAGAAGTAAAGCCATAGAATAGTACAAAATAATCACCAGGGAAAGCAGAGGGCCCATTTATCAACTTCTCTTTGAACCATCTGGAAAAAAAAAATGTATACTGTAAACAGAGTGGCCCTTTAACTGTTAATTCAGAAGTTGATGGAACCGGAACCATTAGCCTGTGGCTGGCCTGACAGAGCCAGGAGAGCAGAAAGCTCAGCCACTCGGCCATGATATCCAGGGAGTTGCCTCTCTCTCGCTGTGTGGCCTTGGGAAATCAAGCTCCCTCTCTGGGCCTCCTTTCTTCCTCATATGTGAAGGGGTGGGACCAGGGGGCAGGAGCGGGGCAGAAAGACACTGAACAGAAAAGGCAAGAAGAGCCTCTTTGACCTAGGAAAGTGAAGAAGGGAAAGGCCAGAGAGGTGCAGCTGTGGTGACCCAGGACATTCCCTCTCAAATCTGGCCCCAGGTCCTGACTGCACTGGAGACTTCACCCTCCCCTGGAAGCCCCAGAATCATCTCTGACCCCTCCCAATCCCTCCACACACCCCTACATCCAGTCTACCTCCAGATCCTGTCAAATGGAATGAATGTCATCTTCCTGTTTCCAACCCACAGTCCCTTCCCAACAATCACCTCCAGTCTTGACCTTGGCAGCAGCTTCCCCCTTCCCCCCCCACTCCCACCCTTCTCCCCACAGGTCTTTCCTGACCAATAGCTGGGGAGAGGGGTGCATCACAGAAATCTGCTCATGCCTCCCTCACTTTAGAGCCTTCAAGTGTTCCCCAGTGCTCTAAACATAAAAACAAAGCTTCTCCTCAAGGCAAACATGCTCCTTTGAGACTTGGCCCTGCTCTTCACCTCCAGCCTCACCTGGTTCCTCATGTCCCAGACTCAGGCACCTCTATTCAGCCCTGAATTCTCACAGCCTGGAGCACACCTCCTCCTCATCCTCACAGCTTCCTCCCCATCCCCCTCAGATCTCAATGCCAGCATCCCCTCCTCAGTGAAGCTCTCCTTGATCTCCCTGACATCCCCTCACAGGCTCTGCAGCCCTGTGGACCTCACCCTCAGCTCAGCACACTGATCCCAGGGGTAGGCTTTGATTGTTTGGGGAACGTCTGCATCCCTCGCTAAAGGATGAGCTCCAGGCTAGGGAGTGTTGTCTGTTTTGTTCACTGCTGTGTCCCCTTGAACAGTGCCTGGCACCTCACCGGTGCTCAATGAATATTGGGGGAGATAAAAAGCAAAGGAAGGAAAGACAAACGCAGGAAAGGTGCCACGAAGGGAGGGAGAGAGGGAGGAAGAAGGGGGAGAGGGAGGGAGGGAAGATGCATTGGGAGCCAAGTCTGTCCAAAGAAAGGTGACTTAAAGAAAATAGGGACACACAATGAAAGGAGGGAGCCAGGGGGCTCTGAGCCCACAGCCTGGGGGACCCAGGGGACACCATTTCCAGCTACAAGCTCCTGAAGCCCCATCAAGGGACAGAGGATAAGATGAACTCTGTGAAGCCCTAGGTAGAGGCCCGAGGGGATGGAGCGACAGGAGGGACGCTTTGTCTCCCTAGAGGAATAATGGTTTCCTGCTCAAGACTGAGGACCTGCCACTCTGACCATGTCTCTCACTCACTCCCAAATCTTCCATGACTCCCTAGCACTGGCCTGATAAATTCCAAACTCAGGTCCTCTGTGGTCTTGCCCACATGACTTCCTCCCTTTGTCCTCACACTCCCTATGCCTCAGGCTCAACCAGACCCCTCCTGACTTCATCAACCCACCGCTACTCCTCATGCTCCCTGCCCCTGCCCCTGCAACTCAAGTCATCCTTCGAGGCTCAGCTCAAGCGTCACCTCCTCCACGAGGCCTTCTCCGATTCACTTTGGTGATTCATTTTGCTTGTCCCTCGTCTCCTCCTGGCAAACACACTCTTATCCTCTTGCAGAGCGTGTTTTAGTCTTACCAGCAGAAAGTGAATCCCTGGAGGCCGACAGGAGGTCTTACTCTCCCTGATGGCCAGCACACTGCCTGGCATATACTAGGCACTCAAAATGGGCTGGATGAATGAGTGAATGAATGAATGGATATTACTAGCCTTATTAAATAAGCACTGTAAAATTCTTAGTACCAGGCACTGTGCTGAGCATTGTACAAGCATCATTTGATTTAATGATCCCTACAACCCCCTGTAAGGAGTCCTGATGGCACAATGATTAAGTGCTCGGCTGCTAACCAAAAGGTCAGTAATTCAGACCTACCCAGTGGCTGTAAGGGAGAAAAGACCTGGTGATCTGCCACTGTAAAGATTACAGCCTAGGAAATCCTGTGAGGCAGTTCTACTCTGTCATGTAGGGTTGCTATAAGTCAGAATCAACTCAATAGCATACAACAACAACCCCTTGTAGTATGTACTGATATATGCCCATATTAGGGGTAGAGAAACTGAGGCTTGGGGAGATTGGGTCACTCACGCAAGATCACGAAGTGACTAATCTGAGGCAGTAGAACCCTTCTGGCTCACCTCTTCCTGATGCCTCTCCCTCTCCTCCTGACCTGAGTCGAGGGGTCCACCACTGCATCCAGCACAACCCTGCTGATCCCACTCTCACTGGGGACTTACAGGCTGCTTTGGCTAAACACTGCCATCACAAGTAACAGGTCTCAGTTCTAGAACAACGAAGAAGGACCCACCACGAGTGTGTCCGCCCAGGAGGGTCCCTGTGTAAGTGATAGGTGCATCCCCTGTCCCCATCATGGACCCCCCTCCTGCCCCTTGTCAGTCAAGACCCCCCTCCTCTCCCACTTGGGCTGGCTGCCCTCCCAGGCCATGCAGATGCTGGCCATGCCCTCTCTCTGCCCTGGGAACTTGGTGTATCAGCTGGGGACACAGCTGGGACATCAGGATCATTTGTGTGTCTCAGATGAACAGGTACCGGGGAGCCGCATGATCCCAGAGGCTCCAGGGAGGGAGGAAAAACTCAGACAGAAAATGAGAGAGCGAAGAGGAAACAGAGATGTGTTGAGGAGATCACTCCACTGCTCTGACATGAAAGAAAGATGCTCAATTATGTCTTATTACATTTCATTGGGATGTACATATCGTACTTAGCTGCCTGCAAGCCTCAGATTACCCAAAGAGAAGGCACAATGGAATACAAAGGAGAATAAACACACAGACGAGAAAATGTTCCTGAAATTGGAATCACTGAGAGAGGGGAATCAAAGCTGGCTTGAGATAAAAGAGGCTGCTTGACACACAGACCCTCTCACACTAACACCAGGTCCCCGTGGCCACTCAGCCCAGCAAACTCTCCTCCAGCCTGGCGGTCCCAATCAGCCAGCATCAGGGAAAGGTCCATTCCCGAGTCAAGAGCTCCAAGTGACCTGCTAGAACTGCCCCCTCTGAGGAGGTCACGTTTAAGCTGAGACACAAAGATGAGAGGCAACCGACAAGGATCAAAATGAGACCCACATGCTGGACAGCAGAGAACAGGGGAGAGAGGAGGGAGATGGGGCAGGGGATGGGCAGGGGCCAGACCACACAGGGCCTGGTGGCCATGAAGAGAAGTCTACACTTGATCCTGGGGCCAAGGGGAAGCCACTGAAGTGTTCACAGGGGAGGGAGATGACCATCTGACACTCAGAAGAACATTCTCTGAATCCAAGGCTTAGCTAGCACAGGGCCTGGAATACAATTGGCACTCATTAAATTCTTGCTGACAAGGACGTCATATGATGGAGGTAGAGAGACTCTGTCCAGGGCAGACTCTGACGTGTCTGAGTGGGCAACGTGCGCATGTAAATGCAGTGAGGGATCATCCACTCAAGGACGGGAGAAGCTGGCATTTGTGGAGCAGCTGCCATCTGCCTGGCACTGGGCTCAGGCTTCTCAAGGGTCACCTCACGTGTCCTCAATGTGGATCCAGGAGGAGTGTGCACAGATGTCCCCAATGAGGTATTGATGCTGTTTGTACAATAAAATGAATGAAAATGTTCTAACTTGATGTCAGGAGACATGAATCAGGATTCTCATTAAAAAGTGCATCAAGAAATATTTCAGTACGGAAGTCAATGGAAGCTCATGAAAAGAATTACTAGCTGAATAACGAGGAAGGACAAGTCGATAGGACTGAGTAAATGGTAAAGAAAAGCCACAACTCACCCCCTGATTACAGGGTCTGAGACACTGAATTGATAAAACAATGAAATATGAGAAAACATGCAACTTTCTAACGAAATAGACAGAAGCCAGCTAATGTGATAAAGAATGATATCCGGGGAACACCAGAGCCTGCAGCCTCCTCTAGGCACTTTCTAGTCACGTAAGTGGTGAAGAACATTGAATATACCATGGACTGCTGAAAGAACAAACAAATCAGTCTTAGAAGCAATACAATCGGAATGTTCCTTAGAAGCAAGGATGGCAAAACTTTGACTCGCTTACTTTGGACATGTCATCAGGAAAGACCAATTTCTGGAAGAGGATGTCACGCTTGGTACAGTAGAAGGCTGGTGAAAACGAGGGAAATCCTCCAAGAGATGGATTGACACACTAGTGATTCAACACAATGGGCTCAGATGTACCGATGATCATGAAGATGGTGCCAGACCAGGCAGTGTTTTGTTCTGTTATACATAAGGTCATCATGAGTCGGAGTTGAACTTGACGGCAACTAAGAACAACAACAAAGTGACTCCCTGAGGCCTCGCCTGTGTCCTGGAAGTGACCCCTTCATCTTAGAGGATCTTCAGAGCATGAGCTCTGGAGCCAGACTCCCTGGGTTCAAATCCTGCCTCCACCACTTCCTACTTGACCTTGAGCAAGTTACTTCCCCTGTTTGAGCCTCAGTTTCCTTGTCTATAAAATCAGACTAACCATAATACCTATCTCGCAGGATGGTTGTAAGGTTTATACGTGTAAACATGTAGAATAGTACCTGGCATGCAATCATCCCTCAGTCGTGTCTGCAATCTTTATCACCCTCCCCATTTTACAGAAGAGAAGACTGAGGCCCACAGAGCAGACGTGACTTCCTTGAGTCCTCACAGCCGGTGACGTTGCTGGGTCAGGATTCAGACTCCCATGTTTTGACATCCTCTCCATGAACCATTTAAGGGAGCTGTTTTATCAGTCCAGCATTATTAGAAGGGACGTGAGGGAAGGAATCTGCAGTCCCTCACTCTGTCGTGCTGGTACAGGGCCAGACCTGCAGCTTCTGCCCAGGCAATGCCAGCCACCCAGGAGAAGGGGTGTCAGTAAAGTGTTCAAAGAGGACTTAGCACATATCTGACACGGTGCTAAGCATTTAAACTGCATTGTTCCTTTTAATCATCACAACGACTCTATTCCCACTTCACAGAGGAGAAAACTGAGGCTCACAGAGGCTAAGACAATAGTCCAGGATCAGACAGTAGTCTAAGATCACATAGATAGTGGCTGTTGGGGTCAGCACTTTAACTTAGTTCCATCTGTGCCCAGGACCCACGCCCCACCCACGAGGTGCCAAGTGCTCGGCTGCTCCTTTACATACCTCATCTCATTTCACCCCTACAGCAGTCCTCTGAGGGAAATCTCCTCATCTCCCATTTCACAGGTGAGGGAACTAAGGCTCAGAGTAAGCATGAAACTCAACCAAGGTCCCACAGCCAGTAAGTGAAAGAACCCTATAGAATTCAAACCCAGGGCTGTCTGTTCCCAAACCCACAGCAAAGATGGTTTCCTCCTCCCCGCACGATTCTGAGAGCTGCCAAGGTACGGGGGGAGGGGGTCACAGTTCTAGGGCCTGTAGAGAGGGGAGACTGAGCAGTCACCAGATCTCCAGAGTTCACCCAAGTTCTGAAGTTTCCAGGAACTTTTCTACAGAGTTCAATCCCTTAGCAAAGCCAGAGGGCTTAAGGCAGAGCCAGTCCTCGGAGAGCCCAGGAGAGGAGGCAGCAAGTGAAGCTCATTTCCCGGGTTTACGCCTCATGTTCCTCTTCCCTGTGGTATTAGGAGAGCTGCATGTCTGCATCACGTCACATCTCCAAGGGCCTAGACATAAACCCTGTGAAGATGGATTTATCATAAACTCATTATTTTTCGCTCCCCAGGGTTGGAGGTCACATCAATAACTTCCTGCCGACTGCCTTGTGGAGATCTGTGGCAAGCCTGTTTTAGGAGCTATAAATCCATCCCCCTTCCCCCTGGAAATCAGTTGGAAACCCAGTTGCTAAATCCACCCTAAATGAAAAGCTGTTAAAACCACAGGCCCTTTGTGGGCCTGTGCTGAGCTGGCTGAGGGCGCCCTGAGGAGATGCTGTCCTTGAGGCTCATCTCCTCAGACCAGTTCCATACAAGGTCAGGGGGAAGAGCGAAATCTACCAGAGACCAGACTCAGTCAGGGACGTAGAGAGCAGGTGACAGTGGAGAAGCTTCAGCTGAGCAGGCTCCTCTGGTTAGTGTCTCCCTCTCTTCCTGTTCAGAGGCCCATTTCCTCCATGATACTCTCTATCAAAGAGGGAGAAGTTCAGCTCAGAGAGGGCAGGGTCCCACTCAGGCTTCCACAGTTAAGCAGGCCTCAGGACGAGTATCCTGGCCCAGCTCCTCAGTCCAACCTTCAGTCCAGGAGACAAGGCTTTCTCCCTGCATCTGACCCAGAATCACAAGCCCAGGCTTTTCCTTAAGATAAACTGGCTCTGAATTACATCGACCAGATTGATCGCCCTAAGCTGCTCTTGCTGTTTGTGGAGAAGAGACAACTTCCAAGTGCAGGCAGAGAATTGACAGCCCTGTATTCACAGGAACGGGAAGGACTGTTCCCTGCCAGCACAGCAAGGGCTCCAGCCTCCTCTTGTCTTCTTGTGTTCTAGATCAGGCCATGTGAGCTTACTGAGTGAATACATGGATTGATTTGGGCGGGTCAGATAGAAATACGGCACCAGGAGCTTGGGAATAACCTTTGACCAGCCTTCTGCACTAGCAAGATTCTCCATCACCAGTGGTGGCAGTTTTAAAACAATATTGTAAATTCTTTTTCCTCCGTAGAGAGATGGGGTCTATGTCCTTTCCCTATGAATGTATGAGGGTATATAACTGCTTTGACCAATAGTGTATGGTGGAAGCTCTATGGCTTCCAGGGCTAGGTCATAGATGCTGTCATGTGAGAAGTCCAATGACTCCAAGGCTGCCAGGATGGGAGGAAGCCCATGCCACATGGAGAGGCCATAGCAAGTGTGTTCTAGTTGACATTCTCTGTTGAGTCTGGCCTTCAAGGCTATCCCAGCTCAAGCATCAAATGTGTGAGCGAAAAATTCTCTGGAAGGTTTCAACACCCATCTGTTGAAGTCACTCCCAGCCATTTGAGTCTCTCCAGCTGAGGTTCCAGACACTGTGGAATGGGGATCAAACCACCCTCACTGTGCCACATCCAAATTCCTGAGTCATAGACTCTGTGAGCTTAATAAAATAGTTGTTATTTTACACCACGAAATTTATATTTATATAGCAATAGATAACCAGAATGCCAATGTAGGGTATGAAGCAATATTCAAAATGGTTTAACTCTGAGCTTCCATCTTGACATTCTCAGGGAGTTTATTTTCTCATCCCAGGAAAGACCACCAATGCTGAGCGTTTCACGTAGCCTTTGCTGTGTAACAAGCCACCCCAAAACTTAGAAACTTAAAACAGTAATACATTATTTCTCACAATTCTAGGGCTGGCTAGGCAGTTTCTCTGCTGGTTTTACCTGGATTTACTCCTATGCTGCATTCATTCTGGCTTGGAAAGCTCCCTCTGGCTTTACTCACATGGCTAGTAGCTGACTGTAAGCAAGGGTGCCTTAGTTCTCCTCAACCTGCCTCTCATCCTCCAACAGGCCCGCTCAGCTTCCTTACACAGCCATCTCAGGGCAGTTTTCCAAGGGGGCAAAAACAGAAGCATAAGGCCCCTTGAGGCCTACCCTCAGAAGTCACATAACATCTTTTCTGCTGCATCCTATGGAAAAAGCAAGTCACAGGCCTGCCCGGATTTAAATATAAATAAATAAATAACCACACCACAGTTGCCTTTGAGTCAATTCCAACTCATGGCGATCTCATATGTATCAGAATAGAACTGTGCTCCATAGGGTTTTGGGTGGCTGATTTTTCAGAAGTAGATCGCCAGGATTTTCTTTTGAGGTACGTTTGAGTGGATTCAAACCTTCAGCCTTTTGGTTAGCAGGTGAGCACCTTAGCCATTTACACTACCCAGGAACTCTACCCATATTCAAGGGGAGGGAAAATAGACTCTACTTTTTGATGGGACAAGTGACAAAGTCACACTTCAGTGTACACGCCAGGATGGAGGATTCTGTGGTCATATTTTATCAACTACAACACTGAGAAAGCATTCAGCAAGCCTGTGGGAAGAGAGTGTGTGTTCTGTGCGGAGAGGTTTGGGGTGTGAGCCTAAGAACCCCAGGGCGCATGCTTAGTCCCAAGGGGCAAATCCAGGTTACTACTGCCTCACTGAGAAGAAAGCAGCTCTTCAAAGAAAACCCGTTCTACACGGCTCTGTTGCTGCCACTCCTGCCGTCAGGGGTCAGGGAGCAGTGTTTGGACACTTCCCGCCCTGGTGTTATGTAAGCAGTTTGCTTTCTATTCCCAGCCCCAAGACTTCTGCAATGGGTGGCTCCCTGTACATGCACAGAGGGCCCTTTGGTCCTGCTGAGCACTGAACAGGTGTGGGTGGCAAGTGGGCCTGGGGCAGGGTTTGCCTGTCAGGCTGGGAGTGCTGCATGGTTCCACATAATGGAGGGTGGGTTGAGTACAGTTCCCAGAGGTAACCCAGGAGAGAGGGGGGACAGGGAAGAGAAAAGGAAAAAGAAGAGCTAGCAAGATGGCATGAGGCTGGGCCTGTTAAGAAAAGGGATACCTCAGGTTCCACTGGAAGATTCCCAGGGTGACGTGAGGTAGATTCCTCCTCCACAGCCCCCACCTGGAGAGAGTAGGCCTCTGGGGAATCTACCACTAACGGCATGTGGAATGGGGATTCATATCAGTCTTATCTAACTCTCAAGGGTCTTCCAGTTGGGGAACCAGGACTGGCCCAGCTTTGTTCAGGTACCAAGTTTACACTAAATAATAGTGGCCAGGGGAGGGGGCAGTGCCAAGTAAGACCATGGGAGCACCCACTATCTCCATGTGGAAAAGGGTGGAGGGAAGATGCCAAGAAGAGGGAGGAACTAGGCAAATTGTAATCCCTATTTCACAGATGAGGAAAACTGAGGCTCACAGAGCAAAAAAATTTGCCTAAGGTCACACAGTAAGTGACAGAGCTGAAACACAGGTCCGTCAGGCTCTGGAGTCTCTGATCTAACCACCAGGAAACAGTCACAGGCCGGAAACTTAGGAGAGTCTGCAGAGGTTGGAAGGGGCTGCAAGGAGGCAGGGACCAGGCAAAAGGGTCCTGAGTCCCAGGACACCAGGGAAGACTGACACTCTACCTTTGGTGCCCCTTAGCCCTGCTCAGAAAGCCTGGTTATGTGGGCATATCCACGGTGTGCTAACCAGGATGGGGGCATGTTTTGAAGCTTCCACTCCTGCAGCCAAAATCAGTGCCAGTAAATTACTCCCAATAATGGGGTTGTTTGCTCAGGAAATGGAGGAGGCAGTAAACAGTTGGCAAAGTAATTAAACAAAAACAGAGGACGTGCCAGGCTTTTCAATGCTGCCAAGCTGCTTCAGTGTCACCAATGCCTCCCCTCCACAGGGTGAGATGAAGCCACTGAGTTGCATTTGTCTATTGAGTTGAACAACTGAGAGTTTGAAAATCAAAGAAAAGCCAGAGAGGGATGAA
Organism: Trichechus manatus latirostris; assembly: GCF_000243295.1. NCBI lineage: Eukaryota > Metazoa > Chordata > Mammalia > Sirenia > Trichechidae > Trichechus > Trichechus manatus. The sequence goes on from NW_004443984.1 coordinate 343,022, forward strand.
GTGGGGGATACCTTAGAAACCACTAAATATAATCCCCTCAGTTTACAGACCCCTGTGTGGTGTAAATGGTTAATGCCCTCAGCTGCTAACCAAAAGTTTGGAGGTTTGAGTCCACCCAGAAGTGCCTTGGAAGAAGGACTCGACAATCTACTTCTGAGAAATCTGTTACTGAAAACTCTACGGAGCACAGTTCTACTCTGATACACGTGGAGTCATCATGAATTGGAAGCAACTCAATGGCAACTGGTTAGGTTAAATTAGATTAGTTTACAGATGGGGAAACTGAGACCCAGAAAGAATGAGAGACCTGCTCAAGGATACACATCAGGCTAGTGACAGAGGTGGACTGGATCCCAGGTCTCCTGGAAGGCAGGTCAGGGCTATTCTTGGCACACTTGACTAAGTACAGGGTCAAGGTCATTGGGGAAAGGAGAATAGACAGAGCTCTGGCAAGCAAAGGATGAGAAACTGGCACTCAGAGAGGGTCTGTAGCTTGCCCAGGTATTCACAACAAGTTAAGAGGCAGAATAAGGAATTGGACCCAGATCCGTCTGACATCTCTTAATTGTGTTCTGCTGCCTTTCTCTCTTCATCTTCTGGATCAGGATTTAAGGGACAGGGATTGAGGGAGTTCAGGGACAGCAGATTTCCAGAGGCAAGGGAAAGTATTCCAGGCTGAGGGAAAAGCATGAGCATAGGAATGGAGGGGGGACCTTGCTTGGTGTGTGTATCAGTTAGGACTCTGTGTGGCAGGTAACAAAAGTCCCACTCATCCTGGCTCGAACAGTTAAGTGAACACAGCTTATGTCACTGAGAAGTCCAGAATTAAGTATTGGACATCTGCCATTTGTCCTTAAAGATCCACCCTATCTGCTCTGTGCCCTGGAAGGATGACCTGTGTGGATTACATCCACAGTCCCTCTGGCTTCTAGATGGTTCAACTAGTGGGGATCATCAACATTGGAGGGAGGGAGGAAAGACAGTCCAAGGTATTTACTTCCTTGGCTCTCCCCTTGCGGGGCCACCGGGGGCTGGCTGTGCCCCTCGACCAATACTCACAGCTCCTATAGAACAGCCCTCTCCACACAGCCCTGTGTCTCCAGGTTCCGATAACTGCTCACTTTCCAACCCTTTTTAGGCCCAGGAAAAGTCCCACTATTACTCACCCTGGGTACTGAACTATTCTTTATGGTGTCCCTTCACCCTCCCCTCACCTTTGTAAATTCTCCATTTATTAAACTCTGTTCAGATTGCCTGGTTTGTACACACCATCTGTTTCCTACCAAAACCCAGTCATAAACTCGGCTTCAGGTGTGGCTTGGCCCAGTAGCCCAAATGGTATCAGCAGGGACTCAGGTGCTCTGCATCTCCCTGCTCTGCCTTCTGCAATACCAGTATAATCAACAGGATTTCCATGATGGTGTCCCTCCCCCACATCCCTTCCCACCCCCATCTTCCCACCTCACTCCACGCTCATCTCCAATGACCACAATTTCCAAGTCTCACATTCCCACATACCATCCAGGAGGAAATACAGAGTCTGTTTGAGTAGCTGAATGGAAAAAAAAAATTAAAAAAATTAAAAAAAATTTCTTTCCCAGAAGCCAGAGCAAACATCTCCACACCTCATTGGTTTTGATGTGATTATGCGCCCACCCAAACCAGTCACTGTGGCCAGTGGCTAGCTAGATCAGGCCAATCAGGGCCCACCCTGGAGCTATGAGCAGGGTTAAACCCACCCAAACCACACGGCTGAGAATGGAAGAGGGGGCTGCTCCCCAGATGGGAATCAGGGAGAGACTGGAGGTGCTTGGGGCAGGGAAAGGGCAGTCAGGAGCCTGTCACCATGGTCCAGGTGAGCACTGATGGGTCCGGCCTGGGGCAGGGCTGGGGGCAGAGGGAAGGGGGTGAGGTTCAGGGAGAGATGTATAGACACCCACTCCTGTATTCCGGAGAAGGCTTCAGGCCCCATGTGGTTCACAGCCTGACTCCCAGATCATCCCTGACAGTGTTGCTGGATACACAGGAGCTGCAGGAGGTGCGAACAAAGGGCCAGGTCTAACAGCAGCCCATGCCTGCAGTCCCAGTCATGGTCATGGGGACCAAGCCAAAGATGAAGCAAAATTAAGCACACAGATGGGCCTGAGGCAGTGTATATCCTCTAGTGGGGAAAGTCCAACAGCCATGCAGGACAGGTGAAATGCCTGAACTGTGGAATCTCTTGGACCTGAGTTCAAATGCTGGCACTGACACTCACTGTGTGACGCTAGGCAAGTTATTGACCTCTCTGAGCCTCAGGTTTCTCATATGTACAAAGAGGGTTAGACTTAATTACAGAAATAAGCCACTCTAGTCAAATTCTTGAAGCAATGTGGACTGTGTAACTCAAAGATCCATCCCTAACACAGTAACGAGAAATTACTCTCCCTGCATCCCCCTAAGCCCAGCACTTAAGTGAACTGTTCGGATACTTGAGACAATATTGGCCTCATCTAGGTATTTTGTTGAGCCTTATGTGTAAGTTGATCAGAAAATCTACAAAAAGTATCTGGGGACCTGATCAGCAGCTGGTGCTAAAAGCTGCGCAACACCAATGTCTCAGTAGCCCCACCCTTGGGACCTATAAGCCCCAAGGACCTTCTGGACAAAGGGAGTCAGTCACCATCCAGAGGTACTCCTTGGGATTTTGGATTCTGCCTCCCTGACACAGCCACCCTCTACACTCCATGTGAGAAACGGGGACTGGTCTGCTCTGGGGCCTTTGTGGAGACTTACTGCCTTATGCAGGACTTCTGGGTAACACTGTGCCCAAATATTCCCATCTTGGGTTGGGTCCACTAAGATGCTGACCACAGCATTAGAAAATCACAACAGTATTCTTTTATTAAATAAAAACAGTGTATTCAAAAGGAAGCAAGTCTGGTAACACAAGTGTATCCCTCTAGTATGGAAAGCATATGACCATTACATAAGTAGATGTGTATAGATATATTTGTAGGCATATGTATATACACGTTTGTGTGTGCTGCATATATATTCATATATATAATAAAGCTAATAGGGGGCAAAACTGTGGATACTTCCTAGACATAACAAAAGACTTTTTGGGTTTGGTTTACTGGGTTTGAAGGCTTATGACCATAGTCTTGGGGGACAACTCGGTCAACTGGCATAACATAGTTCATAAAGATACTGTTCTACAACCTAGTTCGGTAAGTACCGTCTGGTGTCTTAAAAGCTTGCAAGTGGCCATCTAAGATTCTACTATTGGTCTATACTTGTCTGGAGCAAAAGAGAGAAGGAAACCAAAGACTCAAAGAAGAAACTATGGCCTTATCTATCCTGAGACCAGAAGAACTAGATGGTGCCTGGCTACAAACAACAACCATTCTGACCTGGGACACAATAGACGGTCCCAGATAGAAGTGGAGAAAAATGTAGAACAAACCTCAAATTCCTAAAAAAGGCCAGATTTACTGAACTAGTAGAGACTAGAGGATCCTCCAAGACTATCGCTCTTAGGAGGTACGCTTTAAACTTGGAACTGAACCCACCCCAGAGGCCACCTTTCAACCAAATATTAGATTGGCACTTAAACAATATCTCTATGAGAACGGTGTTCCTTCAGATAATCATCTGTATGAGACCAAATGGTCAGTATTTACCATAAAGCAAAGATGAAAAGTCAAAGGGGGCAGAGAAGCTAGATCAACAGAAACAAAATAGCAGAATGTAAATATTGAGAATACTGACACATTGTGAAAAATGTAACCAATGTCATTGAACAATACATATAGAAATTGTTAAATGGCAACCTAATTTGCTGTGTAAATGTTTACCAAAAATACAATTTAAAAAAAGGTGTGACCACACCTTTAGGGGCTGTTGTATCTCCCCTCAATTACCTACAGGGGCAGCCTTTGACTACCTGGAGACCCCGGTTATGGAAAGTCCTTGAGGATGCTTAGGCTTGGTTGACTGACAGCTCAGCCAAACTCAAAGCTGATGGTGTCCACTGGGCAGCCATCCAGCCCTAATGAAAACTCTGGAAGCCCAGCTATAGTAAGGGTTAGTCAGCACCATGGGTCAAATTGAAAGCCATCACCCTGATCTTGGACAATACTCTTAACAACCAGGCATGTTATATTTTCACCAACTCTTAAGTTGTGGCTAACAGTCTAACTATCTGGTCAGGTATGTAGGTTGATGACTGAGCGGTATATTAAATACACCCTTCTGTGGGGCTGTTGGCTCTGAAAAGCCATTGCCACAGCCTGATGGGACATTTATAAAACCATATGGGTGCCATGACCAGACAAGACCGAATGGACCAATGTGGCCGATCAGGCCTGCATAGCCCAGGCCAGCAACACAACTGGAATCCATTACTGGGTTGGGCACAGCAATCGTGTCACTATAACCCAATGGGCACAAAACGTGTGTCTCCATCTGCATGCAAGGATGCTAAGATGGGGATATGATATCTGTCAGCAGTTAACTCATGCGTCTACAGGTGAACAAGGATACCAGTTGCCTTCAAGTTGATTCTGACTCATGGTGACTCCATGTGTGCAGAGTAGAACTGCACTCCATAGAGTTTTCAAGGCTGTGACTTTTTGGAAGCAAATCACCAGACCTTTCTTCCAAGGTGCCTCTGGGTGGGTTCAAATCGCCAACCTTTCAATTAGTAATTGAGCACTTAGTCTTTTGCACCACCCAGGAACTCCAAACAAGGACAGGGCCCTGTATAACGCACGTCCAGAAACAGGTGTCAGAAACAGTTGTTTGTTGAACAATTCATTGCACATCTTCCCTCGACCTTTTCTAGGGCTCGCTAACGGAGCAGACGCAAAAAGAAACTTTGCCATCGAATCAATTCCAACTCATAGCGACCCCATAGGACAGAGTAGAACTGCCCTATAGGGTTTCCAAGGAGCAGCTGGTAGATTCAAACTGCTGACCTTTTGGACCTGGCCTGGAAAACCTTTCAACTCAGCAGCTCCTTGGAAACCCTGTGGACAAGTTCTACTCTGTCCTATAGGGTTGCTATGAGTCGAAATTGACTCAACAGCAATGAATTTGGTTTGGTTTTGGGGTGGCACAGTGGTTAAGGGCTCAGCTGCTAACCGAAAGGTGGGTGGTTCAAACCCACCAGCCACCCCACAGGAGAAAGATGTGGCAGTCTGCTTCCGTAAAGGTTACAGCCTTGAAAACCCTATGAGACAGTTCTTCTCTGAAACACATGGGATCACCATGAGCCGGAATAGACTCTACAGGAATGGGATGGATAGTGATGGGTTACATACCACCCTGATAACAGTGTACTATGGGGAAGGGATTGAAATTTGGAGGTGGGTTGTCAGGGAGAATAGAACAGAGGCACTTTTTCTTTACCTGAATTCTTGAATGTATAACAGTGAGACTGTCTGCATGCAGCACTTGTATAAAAATAATTTTAAATGAATGGGGGAAATGCGAGGGTATGCTCCTTATAACGTTGTTGTAATAGCTGAAGAGCTAAAAACAACCTAAATATTCATCTATAGGGAACTAACTAAATAAACAACGATACCTATGGCAACAGAACACAAGGCAGCCAGTGAAAGAATGGAGTAGATCCATGTGGGAAGATAGTCCGAAACAAAAAAGCAACTTGAAAATTTCATGTATCATATGATCCCACTTTTTGTAAAAGAAAGAAAACTTAAAATATGCATAGGATATATGCTATAGTATAAAGAGTATGGGCTTTTGACTCACACAGACCTGGATTTAAATTTCTGCTGTGACAGTTACTAATGGAGTGGCTTTCGGCAGGTCACACCACTTCTGAGCCTCAGTTCGCCAGTCCTTAAATGGGCACAGCAACCGTATCTACCACACCAGGTTTGTGGAGGATTCATTGAACTAATGTATCCAGAATGCTTATTACCGCAGACATGAGAGAGCAAGCTCAAGATGATATTACTGTTGATGTTATTTTCAGTGTTTCATCTTGAAAGTGAATTTAGAGTGGAAGGAATCGGGTGCTTTTTTAGGGGCGGTGGTGCTTCTGTGGTAGAAGTCTTGCCTTCTGTGCACAAGACCTGGGTTCCATCCCCAGCCAGTGTGTCTCAAGTGCAGCAACCACTCGTCTGTCAGTGGAGGCTTGCTTACTGCTATGATGCTGGACAGGTTTCAATGGAGCTTCCAGGTTAAGAAAGACTAGAAAGAAAGACCTAGCAATCTGCTTCCAAAAAATCAGCCAATGAAAGCCCTATGGATTACAATGGTCCAATTCTATTGTACACGTGGTTGCCATGAGTCGGGGGTCAACTCAACGACAGCTAAAACAACATCCTTTTTTAAAAGAATTTTATTGAAGTATAACTAAAATAAAATAAACTGAGCATATTTAAAGCATACAATTTAATCAGTTTTAACATATCTACATATACCCGTGAAACCATCACCATGATCAAGATAATGAACATATCCATCACCCCCAGTAGTTTCCTCATGCCTCTTTGTTGTCCCTCCCTTTCCTAGTTCCTGTCCTCAGCAACCACTAATCTGCTTTCTATCACTATAGATAAGTTTGAATCTCCTATAATTTAATATATATGAATTCACAGAGTATGTGTGCCTTTTTGCCTGGCTCTTTTCACTCAGTGTAATTATTTGGAGATTTATCCATGCTGATGCATGTATCAATAGTTCAATCTTTTTTATTGCTGGTAGTATTCCATTACATACACCAAGAGGCAGTCTTTTGAACAGAACAAGGGAATACTTCATGGTTTGGGATCAGGAAGGGTGTGGGTCAGGATTGTATCCTTTCACCATACTTATTTAATCTGTATGTTGAGCAAATAATCAGAGAAGCTGGACTATATGGAGAAGAATGCAGCATCAAGATTGGAGGAAGACTCATTAACAACCTGTGATATGCAGACGACACAATCTTGCTTGCTGAAAGCAAAGAGGATTTGAAACACCGATGAAATCAAAGACTACGGCCTTCAGTATGGATTACACCTCAACTTAAAAAAAACAAAAATCTTCCCAACTGGACCAATAAGCAACATCATAATAAACAGAGAAAAGACTGAAGTTGTCAAGGATTTCATGTTACTTAGATCCACAGTCAATGCCCATGGAAGCAGCAGTCAAGAAATCAAATGATGCATTACACTGGGCAAATCTGCTGCGAAAGACGTCTTTAAAGTGTTAAAAAGAAAAGATGTCACCTTGAAGACTAACGTGAACCTGACCCAAGCCCTGGTGTTTTCAATCGCCTCATATGCATGTGAAAGCTGGACAATGAATAAGAAAGTCTGAAGAAAAATTGATGCCTTTGACTAGAAAAATAAGTGTCGTCACACGAATAGACATATACAAACCCATGTTCATTGCAGCATTGTCCACAATTGCAAAAAGATGGAAACAACCTGATGCCCATCAACAGATGAATGGATAAACAAACTATGGTACATACACACAATGGAGTATTATGCAATGATAAAGAACAATGATGAATCTGCGAAGCATCT
>NW_004443984.1:350653-356950 GCF_000243295.1 Trichechus manatus latirostris
GTAAAAACTCATGAAAAGGTTTACACACAAAAAGAAACAATCTTTGATGGTTACAAGGGAGGGGAGGAGTGGGGATGAAAAAACACTAAATAGACAGTAGATAAGTGGTAACTTTGGTGAAGGGTAAGACAGTATCACAATACTGGGGAAGTCAGCAAAACTTGTACCAAGAAAGGTCATGGAAGCACCGTAGACACATCGAAACTCCCTGAGGGACTAAATTGCTGGGTGGAGGGCTGTGGGGACCATGGTCTCAGGGAACATCTAGCTCAATTGGTAGAACATAGTTTATAAGGAAAATGTTCTACATTTTACCTTGGTGAGTAGCGTCTGGGGTCTTAAAAGCCTGTGAGTAGCCATCTAAGATAGCCCACTGGTCTCACTCCTTCGGGAGCAAGGAAGAATGAAGAAAACTAAAGATACAGGGAAAGATTAGCCCAAAAGACTAATGAACCACAGCTACCACGACCTCCACCAGACTGAGTCCAGTACAACTAGATGGTGCCCGGCTACCACCACTGACTGCTCTGACAGAGATCACAATAGAGGGCCCCAGACAGAACTGGAGAAAAAGGTAGAACAAAATTCTAACTCACAAAAAATGACCAGACTTACTGGCCTGACAGAGACTAGAGAAACCCCAAGAGTATGCCCCCCCAGACACCCTTTTAGCTCAGTAATGAAGTCACTCCCGAGGTTCACCCTTCGGCCAAAGATTAGATAGGCCCATTAAACAAAAAGAGACTAAAGGAACACAACAGTCCAGGAGCAAGGACTAGAAGGCAGGAGGGGACAGGAAAGTTGGTAATAGGGAATCCAAGGTCGAGAAGAGAGAGTGTTGACATGTGGTGGGGTTGTTAACCAATGTCATAAAGCAATATGTGTACTAACTGTTTAATGAGAAACTAGTTTGTTCTGTAAACCTTCATCTAAAGTACAATTTTAAAAAAAATTGATGCCTTTAAATTATGGTGCATGGACTGCCAGAAGAACGGACAAATATGTCTTGGAAGAAGTACAGCCAGAATGTTCCTTAGAAGTGAGGATGATGAGACCTTTTCTCATGTATTTTGGACATGTTATCAGAAGGGACCAGTCACTGGAGGAGGACATCATGATAGGTAAATTACAGGTTATTGAAAAAGAGGAAGACCCTCAACAAGATGGATTGACTCAGTGGCTGCAACAATGGCCTCACACATAGTGAGGATGGCACAGGACCGGGCAGTGTTTCATTCTGTTGTACATAGGGTCGCTATGAGTCAGAACTGATTCAGTGGCACCTAACAACAACAACAAAGTATCCCACTGTCAGGTTTATATAAATATTTTATGCTTTATCCCTAAGTATTTCATATTTTTATGCTATTGCAAATAGAACTTTTAAATTTAAATTCCTGATTGTTTGTTGCTATTGAAATAATCATATATTTTTAATATGCTAATATAGTGAAGTCCATCAGTATCTTTATAATAAATGTAGGGTTATTAAGGTTATCTATTTCTTCCTGTGTGAGTTTTGTGTCTTTCAAGTAATTAGCCCATTACATCTAAGTTATCAAATTTATGTGCATAGAGTTATTCATAGTATTCCTTTATTGCACTTACAATGTCTGTGAACTTAATACCCTCGATATTGGTGATTTATGTTCTCGCTCTTTCTTTCTCTCTCTCCAAATGACCTGGCTAGGAGTTTATTGGTTTTATCAGTCTTTTCCAATAACCATTTTTTGGTTTCAATGATTCTTTTTATTGCTTATCTGCTTTCCTTTTCATGATCTATGCTCCAATTTTTATCATTTCCTGCCTCTGTTTGCTTTAAGTTTAATTTGTTCTTCTCTCTCTAATTTTCTTAATTTTTCTTGATTTTATATCTTTTTTATTTTTTAATATACCAATTCAGTGCTATAAGTTTCCCTCTACGTACTTCTTTAGCTGCCTCCCACAAATTTTAATATATTGTATTTTAATTTACTTAAAAATAATTTTTAATTTCCCTTAAAACTTCCCCCTTTGATCCATGATTTATTTTTGAGTGTGTTGTTTAATTTCCAAATATTGAGGATGTTCCAGACAGATATTATTGCTTTCTAGTTTAATTCAAATAAACCATTCTTTTAAATTTTTTGGAAACACTGGTGGCATAGTGGCTAACAGCTGCGTCTGCTAACCAAAAGGTTGGTAGTTTAAATCCACCAGACACTCCTTGGAAACTCTATGGGGCAGTTCTACTCTTTCTTATAGGGCCACTATGAGTCTGAATCCACTCGACAGTAATGAGTTTGGTTTAATTTGTTAAATTTTTATGGCCTTACATATTGTTTATCTTGGTCAATGTTCCATGTGTACTTCAGAAGAGCATGTAGTCTGCTGTTGTTGGGTGGAATATTCTATAAACGTTAATTAGATTAAGTTGGTTGATAGTGTTGTTCAAATCTTCTATATCTTTACTGATTTCTGTCTGCTTCTGTCAATTAGAAAAGAGAGGGGTATTGAAATCTCTGACTACATTTGTGATTTGTCTATTTGTCCTTTGCAGCTCTGTAAGTTTTTGCTTTAGGTATTTTGAAGCTCTTTTATTAGTTGCATATACGTTTAGGGTTACTATATCCTCTTGCTGAATTTCCTTCTTCATCATCATGAAATGACTTTCTTTATTCATGTTAATATTCTTTGTCCTGAAATATACATTTTGTGATATTAATATAGCCACTCCAGATTTTTTTGAATAGTTTTAGTTGGAATATACTTTTCTTCCTTTTCCTTTTAATCTATGTGTATATTTATGGTTGAAGTGTTATTTCTTATAGGCACCATATAGCTTGGTTTCTTTTTTATCCAAACAAACGATCTCTGTCTTTTAAGGGGGATATTTAGACTATTTATATTTAAAGTGATTATTGATACACTTAGGTTTAAAACAAATCTACTTGTTTTCTATTTGTTCTATCTGTTTCTTCTTCCCTTTTTCCTCTTTTTCTGTCCTCTTTAGGCAGAAATATATTGTAGTGAAACCTGAGAGAGTCAAAGCTCATCGAGACCTCCTTGTTTTTCTGGGTCTCGCAAGTTTTCCACCTTTGACAGGTTGCAGCCTTACCACTTTTCTATTGCTCATTTTAGTGGAAAATATTTACGTTTTCCTTCTTTGACAGGTTTCTAGCTTTCACAGGTTTTACTGTATTTGAATATTGTTTATTATTTCATTTTGTCTCTTTTGTTGGCCTATTAGCTAGAGCTCTTCATTTTGTTATTTTAGTGGTTGCTTTAGGTTTTATACTATACCTCTTTAACTTATTGCCATTTATGGACAAGTAAATTTTTTTCCACTTCATTTAAGGTATAAGTACCTTTTAATAGTATACTTCTATTTCTCCCCTCCTAACCTTTGTGCTATTGTTGTTATGCATTTTACTTTTACATATAACACAAATCCACACTGCATTTTTGTTATTTTTGTTTAAGCAGTCAAATATTTATAGATATATAAATAAGAAAAAAGTCTCGTATATGAACCCATGTAATTACCATTTCCAGCATTATTCATTTCTTTAGACAGACTCTTACTTCCATCCAGTATGATTTTCCTCCTGCCTAAAGGATTTCCTTTAAAATTTCCTGTACTACGGGTCTGTTGGTGATGAATCCTTTCAGTGTTTGTATGTCTAAATAAGCCTTTATTTTGCCTTCATTTAAAAAAATATTTTTTACTAGTTCTAGAATTCTAAGTTGATTTTTTTCTGTTTTTTGAAGATATTTCTCCATTGTCTTCTCACTTATATCTTTTTCCAACAAGAAATCTCTTGGCATATTTATCTATGTTCCTCTGTATGTGATGAGCTTCTCCCTCCCAAGCTGCTTTTAAAATTATCTCTTTAGGACTTCTGGGCAACATGGTGCTATAGTCAGAAGCATCACGCCATCACTCCACAGCAAAGATCAGAAAAACTAAGTCAAACAGAGTCACACATCAGTCCTGAAACCTTAAGCATCAAATGAAGAGACAAAGAACTTAGCCAAGCACTGAATGGAATAAGAAACCGACCAAGAACAGAGAGCAGGAGAGATACACACAGAGGTCCCCTATCAGCTACTGCAGCACGGATCTGTCATCTTGGACTCCTATTGGAGATCAGCAAACAGCGGGTATGAGAAAGCAGCTTCACAAAGCTTCCAGCCGGAGACAGAACAACCGGTAACCAGCGATACAGGCTTTCCCACCCCCCACCCTTCTTCACCCCCACTTAGCCTTCTCTGCTTCCTGCAGCCACAATCTCTTGGCCAGGAAGCACCAGCTTCACCCCAGTGTCACTTGGATTCCACCTGCCCACACAGGCCGGCTCCCTGAGTGTCTTTTGTTGGCTGCTGGTGTCGCTTTTTTCCACTTCTTTAGATTTCTTCCTTACCTCTCACCGCCTACCCCTCCTTTCTTTCAAATACCTGGCTCTGTGTGCCATCTTTGCTTCTTCCTGAAAGGCTGTGAAACACCACTTGACTGTGAAACTGCTTCCCGGCCCATGCTGCCATGCTGGTGGGACCCCTGGGACTTTTTTGTTTGTTTGTTTGCTCTGATTCATTCTATTTTGATTTGTTTCATTGTTTTCTTTTTCTTTCTCGGTTTGGGAGCTCGTTCTAGCCGGGCAGTACCACGTGGCTTGGAAGCTACTCCCTCACTCTGCGCAGATGCACAGGGACATCCCTGGAGGCGTTTCTTTGTTTGTTTGTTTGTTTGTTTTTTCTGTTTGTTTCTTTGCTTTGTTTCCTTCTCTCTCTTATTCCCTTTTTGTCTTTCTTCATTTCCAGTTTCTCAATTTATTCATTTTTTTCTTTTACCCTTTTTCTTTTTTTTTATTTTTGTTTTTCCTTATTTCTCAGTCTATCATCTCTCCACTCCAATAGCAAGCTCCCTTAGCATTCTTTTTTGTTTGTGTGTATGTTTTTGGCTCTTCTTCCTCTCTCCTCTCTCTCATCTTTCCCATACACATATTAGCTCCACACATCACAATCTACCCCCTCCTTCCTGCCTACCTGCACCGTGCACTGAACTTCACACTCCAAGCAGCACAGGCACCACCTACCAGAACCTGCCCTGAACTGATTCCCAGTCCACACTGACAGCCCTGGTACATGCCACAAACAACCCATCCCAGCAACTACCCTTCAGCTGCACCTGCCCTGCTGTACCATACCTGAGTGACTGACCCTGCCCATTGGAGAAGTGAAAAGTATTGTGCCCACAGAGGAGCAAACAACAAAGAATGTGTAACCCGCCTGCTCAAATATAACTAAATAAAACAAAAAAATAGGATGAAACAAACAAATCTACAATCAATAAACAAGGAAAATAACCACTGATTGTCCCATCCAAAGACACAGACAATATCAAAACATTTACAAAAACAGGACAGTATAGTTCCAGTAGGCATCCAAAATAAAACACCGGATGACCTTCCAGTAGAAGAAAAGACACTAGACCTAACTGATAGGGAATTCAAATCCCTAATATTCAGAATTATCCAAGAATTTAAGCAAAAAGCAGACAAAAATGTGGAAAAAATAGACAAATTCATTGAAAAGGCAGACAAATTCATGGAAAATACAGACAAAAAAATGGAAGAATTCAAGAAAATAATACAGGAACAGAATGCAAAAATAAATTCACGACTAGAAATTATACAAAAACAACAATTAGAAATCCAAAAGTTAAACAAGATTTCAGAAATGGACAGTGTCATAGAAGGGCTGAGGAGCACATTTGAAACTATGGAAGATAGGATCAGTGAAATTGAAGACAAACACTTGGCTACAACTCTGTTTAAGGAAAAATCAGAAAAAAAGAACAAAGAAAAATGAAGAAACCCTGAGAATTATGTGAGATACAATCAAAAGGAAAAATCTGCAAGTGATCGGAGTTCCAGACAGGGGGAGAAAACAGAAAACACAGAGAGGATCATTGAAGAATTGCTGACAGAAAACTTCCCCAATATCATGAAAGATGAAAAGCTGACCATCCAAGAAGCTCAACAAACCCCATATAGGATAGACCCCAAAAGAAAATCACCAAGGCATATCACAATCACACTTGCTAAAACCAAAGACAAAGAATCCTGAGAGCAGCTCAAGAAAAACAAAAAGTCACATACAGAGGAGAAACAATAAGACTAAGCTAGGATTATTTGGCAGAAATCCTACAGGCAAGAAGGCAATGGGATGAAATATATAAAACCTTGAAAGAAAAAAATTGCCAGCCAAGAATAATATATCCTGCAAAACTCTCATTCAAATATGATGGTGAAATTA
>NW_004443984.1:357940-411467 GCF_000243295.1 Trichechus manatus latirostris
TGTAAACCTTCATCTAAAGTACAATAAAAAAAAATTTTTTTAAATAAAATAAAATTATCTCTTTATCATTGGTTTCTATCAATTTGATTATTGTGTATTTTGGTGTCGTTTGCTTTGTTTTGCTTGTACTTGAGCTTAATGGATCCGTGGGCTTATAATTCTCATTAAATTTGATAAATGATGATTATTTTTTCAAATATGTTTTCCATCCTCCTCCCCCTTTTTATAGGGATTCCAATTATAAGTATTTCAGGTTGTTTAAAATAGTCTCACAACTCACTGCTGGTCTTTTCTTTTTTCTTTTTTTTTAATTCTCTTTTCTTTATGTGTTTCATTCTTGATAAGTTCTATTGCTGTACCTTCAGGTTCACTAATCCTTTCTTCTGCAATCTCTAATCTATCTGTATTCCCAACCAATACATTTTTCCTCTCATAAACTGTAGTTTTCATTTCTAGAAGTTCAAGTGTATCTTTTTTATATCTTTCATGTCTTTACTTCAGTTTTTGAACAAATGAAATGCAATTATAACTGTTTTAATGTTCGCTCCTTAACATTTGTGTCAGTTTTAATTGGTTGATTTTTCTCCTCATTATGGAGCCCTGGTGGCACAGTGATTAAGAGCTACAGCTGCTGACCAAAAGGTCAGCAGTTCAAATCCACCAGCCGCTCCTTGGAAACACTATGGGGCCGTTCCACTCTATCCTGTAGGGTTGCTATGAGCTGGAATCGACTGGACCGCAACGAGTGTGGTTTTTGTTTTTTTATGGTTCATATCTTCCAACTTCTTTGCATGCCAGGTAATTTTTTATTGGATTTCAAACATTGTGAATTGTATTTTCTGGGATGCTGAATATTTTTGTAATTCCATACATTTTCTTGTGCTTTGTTCTGGGATGCCGTTAAGTTACTCTGAAACAATTTGATCCTTTCAGGTCTCACTGAAATAATAAATAATTATTTCCGATTCCAGAGGACCCTCTGCAGATCTCTGAAGATCTGTACCTCTCTCCTTTTCAGTACTCTGTCAAGTGGACTCTAGCTGGGTTGGTCAGCCCAGACTCTCAGTTCCGTGTCCTCAAGTCAGGGAGTCCACTGGGCTTTGGATTTCCCCTCCCTTCATGTCTTAGGCTGGGTTCTCTAGAGAAACAAAACCAGTAAAACATATAAATATACAGAGAGAGAGAGAGAGATTTATATCAAGGAAATGGCTCACGCGATCGTAGAGACTGAAAGTCCCAAATCCATGGATCAGGATAGGGGCTTCTCCTGATTCACGTAGACACAGGGGCTGGCAAACCCAAGATCTGCAGGTCAGAAAGCAGGGCTCTTGCTCACAGGCTGTGCAGACCAACGAATCCCAAGATCAACAGTAAGCAGCTAGCTCAAGTCCCAAGAACCAGAGGTCAGGTGAACAGGAGGCAGCTGCAGGATCCATAGCAGGCAAAAGCCAGAACGTACACTTATATTTGGATGCAGGCCACACGCCCAAGGAAACTCCCTTTCAACTGATTGGCTACTCACAGCAGAACCTATCGTGGGGGTGATCACATATAAACACTGAGAAACATGGCCCAGCCAAGTTGACACATAATCTTAACCATCACACTGCACTACATATGGCCTGAAAACTCCCAAAGCAGTGAGGTAGGACAATCACAGGACTCACCTCATTTGTTCCTCATCTCTCAGAGATCACTGTCCTTCATTGCCTCGTGTCCAGAATCTTAGAAACTGAAGATTTGTATATTTTGTGCATTACTTGGTTCTTTTAGGTGGGAGAAAAAAAATCCAGCCCCTGTTACCATGTCTTGGCCAGAAGCAGAAGGCTCTCATTTTTGCTCTTCATAGACTTACAATGTTCGACTTTGTACAGTGCTTTTGTGTTATTTTCAAAATTAATTTAAAAAGACATACTAATAAATATTCGTGTGTGTGGGAGGTGTGGTAACCCAGCCCAGCAGCTGCCTCTAACGTGTCCTTTCTGCTGGGCTCTCCACTCTTGTGTCACCCTAAAGTAAGATCTGGGGCCCAGAGTGCCAACCACTGCTGGCTATAGCTTCTGAGTGTGTGCACCTGGTCATCTCCACTGTCATCTCAAGAAAAATGCTTTCAAATCCACAACAGTGATTATGGAGAAATGCATATGATGTAAGCCAGATCTTCAGAGCACAACGAGGTAGGCCATGATGATCCCTCCCCACCAAGGGCTTAAATGTGGGCAACAAGTGTTCTCTCATTGCTCACGCACACCCTGTGATTTAACATAATTTTGAAATTCCTCAACTGCATGGTGGCCAGCACCCCAGCCACATGATATTGTGCAGATAAAAAGTTGATCAAAGGGTACCAAGACCTTGGCTCTCTGACATTTTGCTGCCATCTCTGCCAGAGCTCAGCATGCACATTAAATTGCTAGAGTCAATAAAGAGATGCTTCAGGGACTGGAATAAAGGAGAGAAAAGGGGGAAAGATTGAGATTACTGCAAAGTGGGTTCTTCTTTGAGAGATGCATGGTTCTATTGCTGTCACTTTTGGAGAAAGGAGGATCATGCAAGTTCTGGGAGGCTTGATCTAATTGTAGAGAGGAGACCCCAGGCCACTGGCAGAAGAGAAAACACCAGTCCTATCATAGGGTTTTGGATTGACATGGCTCCACAGAAATGTAGCTGTTCTGTGAGTCTTTGACCTGCAGGGCATAGGTCAGTTTTGTAAAGGAGAAAATATCAGTCAGCTCTGTTATGTAATGGAGTCTAAGGGGCTCCAGTCCCACGTAACAAGCACTAAGTGCCAGGCCTGTGCAGGTACCAGGGACACGGCATCAAATAAGACAGGCAAAGCCCCTGTCCCTGTGGACAATCATCATGATAAACAATGGTTAAGCGCTCAACTGCTTACTGAAATGTCAGTGGTTTGAACCCACCAGCAGCTCCACAGGAGAAAAGACCTGGTGATCTGCTCTCGTAAAGACTGCAGCCTAAGAAACCCCATGGGACAATTCTACTCTGTCATATAGGGTTGCTATGAGTCAGAATTGACATAACAGTACACAACAATAATAATAATAATAATGTCTTCATTCCCTGATTGCCTAATATGTGCCCAGTACTGTGCTAAATGCTCCACAAGGATTTTCTCATTTAATTCTCACAAACACCCCCGAAATAGGATTTTATGGGAAAGGAAACTGAGGCTTGGAGAAGTTAAGCACATTATCAGCTATAAAATTCATTGTAAAGACAGCTTTGGAATTTGAACCTAGATCTTCTCTGTCTACACGACAGTGCACTGCATGGCATGGAATCTCTAACTCTCTAGAACACTTCTGGGACCCGGGGACCTGACTGCAAGTCCTAGTTGAGCCCTGTGTGGCACTGAGTGAGTCATTAAACCTAGTAAAATTGACTAAACAGCCCTTGCCCTGGGTATATACTTGTGTGATTTCTAACAGCTCATCAACTCAAGAAGGGGTTTTCTAATTATTATTTTTTAAAAATTCTATGTCTCTAAACCTAGCCTTTTCCAGTGTTCGGATTTCAATCTCCACCTCACATACTTTCCTTCTGACTCCGAATCTAATCAATCAACGTTGGACACCCCTCCCCACTGCAAGTCTTCTGGGAAGATCCATAGCTTGGAAGGAGCTGACTGGGGCAGGTAGTGATGACTAGAGGGAGCTCCCCTGGGTTTTCCTGTCTGACACCCCAGGACTATGGAATGAGCTGGGATCAGGGGGGAGGAAACTGGGCAGAGGAGTGAGTGGTTTAACCAGTTCCAAGTTTGGGGATCTTAGGCCTCTGTGTCTTCATCTGTAAAACAGAGGTGATAAATTCAAAGGGTTGTGGTGGGGAAGAATATGATAGTACGGGAAGAAACATGCAGCCCTATTCTCGGCTCTCAGTAATTGCTCATAAAATGTTAAGCTCCCTTTGCTGTGCCCACAGGTCCTTCCTGTAAACACAAAGCGATGCCGAGGACCAGATGGAATTTTTTTGTGCAAAGATATAAACCCCAATTTGACTTAGCAACAAAGGGAATTTATCAGCTGCAATAACTGAAAAGTCCATCGGGAGTTCTAGCTTCATCCAGGGGAGTCCAAATGTTATCACCAGTACTTGGTTTCTTTTCTCCACCTTTCACTTTCAACCATTCTGGCTGGTCTGGCTGCATCCTCAGACAGACCCTATACTGATGGAGACAAAATGGGGACGGCAGCAATGCGTCTGTTTCCAGAGTCAAGAGAGTCTTTCACTAGTAGGCTCAGCACAAATTCTGAGAGTTGCTTTGATGTCTTGCCTGGTCTTTATTATTTCTTTCTTTAGCTTATTTTGAATTTAATCTACTCTTCTTCTTCTAGGTTCTTAAGATTGCAGCTGTAGTCTTTGAATTGAGATCTTTCTTCTTTTCTGATATAGGTATTTAGTGCTAGAAATTTTCCTTAAATACTGCTTCAGGGGAATCTCACAAATTTTGGTATGTGTGTTTTCATTTGCATTCAGTTCAAAATACTTTCTAATTTCCCTTTTGATTTTTTCCTTGGCCCACGGGTTATTTAGAAACATGTTATTTAGTTTGCAAATATTTAGAGGATTTTCCAGGGATCTTCGTGATTTGGTTTTCTAATTTAATTTCACTGTGGTCAGAACATACTTCGCATGACTTGGATCATTTTAAATTTATCGAGACATTTTTATGGACCAGAATAAGTCTGTTTTGGTAGATGTTCCATGTGCACTTAAGAATAATGCATATTCTGCTGTTGTTGGGTGGAGTGTGCTATGAATACCAATTAGATCAAGTTGGATAATAATGTTATTCAAGTTTTCTATAGCCTTACAAATTTTCTGTCTACTTGTTTTATTAAGTATTGAGTGGGGATATTGAAATTTCTGACTGTAATTGTGGATTGATGTATTTCTCCTCTCATTTCCATTAGTTTTTGCTTTGTGTATTTTGAAATTCTGTTAATAGGGGTATAAAAGCTTGGGATTCTTATGTCCGCTTGGTAAATTGACTATCATTATGAAATGTCCTTCTTTCTCCCTCATTGTGTTCTATGCTCTGAAATCTACTTTTTCTGATATTAATACACCACTCCAACTTTGTTTTGATTAGTGTTAACATAGTATGTATTTTTCTGTCCCTTTTATTGAAGTAATTTTTTCTTTATATTTAAAGTGTATTTCTTGTAGACAGCATAAAGTTGGATCTTGCTTGTTTATCAATATGATGATCTCTACTTTTTAATCGGGGTGAACAGATCATTTATATTTAATGTGATGATTTATATAGTTAGGCTTAAGTTTCTTATCATGCTATTTGTTTGTTATTTGTCCAAATTGTCCTTTGTTCCCTTTTCCCCTTTTTCAGCCTTCTTTTAGACTAATTCAGTATTTTTTTGTGATTCCATTTCATCTTTTTTGTTGACTTATTAGATCGACCTCTTAGTTTTGTTATATTAATGGCTGCTTTAGGGTTTAGAGTATACATGTTTAATTTAACACAGTCTACCTTCAAGTGATATCATACCACCTCACAGGTAGTATGAAAACTTTACAACAGTATACTTTCTTTTCTCCTCTCCTGGCCTTCATGCTATTTTCCCCATACATTTTACTTCTACATATATATGTTATAAACTCCCGAAAGCATTGTCATTATTTTTGCTTCACAAACAATTATCTTTTAAAGAGATTTAAATAATAAGAAAAAGTATTTTATCATTTATGCACACAGATACAATTTCCATTTTCATATTTTCATCTGGTAGTATTTTCCTCCTACCTAAAGGACTCCCTTTAACATTTCTCCTAATGTGGGCCTGCTGGTGAGAAATATTTTCAGTTTTTGTATGTCTGAATAAGTTTTTCTTTTGTTTTGCGTTAGTTTTGGAAGGTATTTTTGCTGGGTATAAAATTGTTGGTAGAATTTTTTTTTTCCCTTTCAGTGCTTTAAAGGTGTTGCCTCACTGCCATCTTGGTTTCCTTGTTACTGACAAGAAGTGTGCTGTCATCCTAATCTTTGTTCCTCTGTATGTAACATCGTTTTTTTTCCCCCCCTTTGGATACTTTTAAGATTTTATCAACTGGTTTTGAGGAATTTTTATTATGATGTGTCTTGGTGTAGTTTTCTTTATGTTTCTTGCGCTTGAAGTTTGTTGAAATTTTGGATCTATGGGTTTATACCTCTCCTCAAATTGGAAGTGTGGGGCCATTATTTCTTCAAAAAATTTTCTATCTTCTTTTTACAGGAACTCCAGTTTCTATCTTCTTTTTACAGGAACTCGAGTTATACATATATTAAGCCTCTTAACATTGTTCCATAATTTACTGATGCTCTTTTCTTTTTTTTTTTTTTCTTAAATTCTCTTTCTCTATGTTTTATTTTGGATAGTTTCTATTGCTATGTCTTCAAGTTTACTAGTCTTTCCTTCTGCAATGTCTAATCTGCTATAAATCCCATTCAGTGTATTTTTCCCCTGAGACATTGTAGTTTTCATATTTAGAAGTTCAATTTTAGCCTTTTTTTATATCTTTTATGTCTCTGCTTAATATATTAATCCTCTAACTTTTTGAATGTATGGAAGACAGCTATAATATCTTTAAAACAGTCCTTGTCTACTAATTCTAACATCTGTGTCTGTTCTTGGTTAGTTTAAATTCATTGATTTTTTTCTTATTATGGATTGTGCTTTCCTATTTCTTTGCATATCTGGTAATATTTGATTGAATGCCCTATAATGTGAATTTTACCTTGTGTGCTAAATATTTTTTTTTATCCTTTTCAGTATTCTATTCTTTATCTTTTTTTCTAAGATTCAGTTAAGTTACTTGGAAACAGCTTTATCCTTTCAAGTTTTGCTTTTAAGTTTTGTTAGGCAGGACCAGAGAAGTGTTTGGTTTAGGGCTAATTTTGCCCAGCTGATGAGGCAAGACCCTTCTGACTACTCTACATGATGTCCCATGATTATAAGGTTTTCCCATTCTAACTGATGAAAACAGGAACTATTTCTGTTTCCATGTGAGCTCTGAGGGTTGTTCTTTCTAGTCCATTCATATGGTTCTCTCCCTAGCTTCACATACTTTCCTCATATGCATGCACTGACCCATTCTCAGCTGATGACTTCAGATTTTCAGAGTTCTATCTCTGTGCAGTTTGTGCTTGGCTGCTATCTGAAAGATTGGCAATTCGAATCCACCCAGCTGCACAATGAAAGAAAGGCCTGGCAATCTACTTTCATAAGATTAAACCAAAAACCCATTGCCATCGAGTTGATTACAACTCCTAGTGACCCTATAGGACAGAGTAGAACTGCTCCATAGGGTTTCCAAGGAGCAGCTGGTGGATTCTAACTACTGACTTTTTGGTTAGCAGCCAGGCTCTTAACCACTGTGCCAGCAGGGCTCCTCCATAAGATTATAGCCATTGAAAACCCTACTTTGACATACATGGGTCACCATGAGTCAGAATCAACTTGACAGCAGTGGGTTTATCTCTGTGTAGCTCTCTCTTTTCTGGTACTCTGCCATGCAAGCTACTCTACTTAACTTAGCCTCTCTGTACTCTCAGCTCCATCCCTTCACCTTGGAGAGACAGTTAATCTCTGCCTGGGATTCCCCTCCCTACATCCTGGGCTGGAAACTCTCACCAGGCAGTAATCAGGCAATTGTAGGACTCACCTCGTGTGTGTGTGTGTGTGTGTGTGTGTGTGCGCGCGCGCGCGTGTGCGTGTGTGTGTCTCACCCAACCTCATAACTTGCTGATGGCTCCCTGTCCAGAACCTCAGGGCTTTTGCACCCAGAAGCCCAACACTACAGTTCCCCAAGGATGGTACCCTCCAAAAACTCAAAGTGAATCAACATTTCCTGTCAACCTGGTGGAGAGGCAGCTGAATATACAGTGAAACCTGTGAGAGCCGAAACTCGACATGACTGCCTTGTTTTTCTGGGTCTTGCAAGTTTTCCACCTTTGACAGGGTGTAATCTTACCACTTTTCTATAGCTCTTTATTAGTGAAAAATATTTGCATTTTCATTCTCTGACAGATTTCCACCTTACTCAGATTTCAGCTTTCACAGGTTTTACTGTAAATAACACAAAGGAAGCAGGTGAAGTGGGGACTTTGACACCACTAAATCTCAGCCACACAGCCCTCTTTGAGATTAATATCAATATGGAGTTCCACAGAGTTGGCGCTCTTGAGGATCGATGGGAAGAGGGGAGGCATTCATGTTGAGCACCTATTACGTGCCAGGCACTGTGCTAACTGTTACACACACCTCATAGGTCTGTGAAGAGGATTAAATTAGGTAATTGTGTAAAGTGCTTATCTCAGCACCTAGTATTTCTAATCCCTTGGTAAAAAGTAGCTATTATTACTACAGTTATGGTGGTTGTGTGCCGTCGAGTAAATACTGACCCATAGAGACACTATAGGCTGCAAATCTTTACGGAAGCAGATTGCCACATCTTTCTCCCACAGAGCAGCTGGTGGGTTCAAACCACTGAACTTTCTAATAGCAGCCAAGTGCTTAACCACTGTACCACCAGGGCTCCTTTATTATTGCTATCTTCCTCAATAATCTTAACAACTTAATGGGACAGTCATTTTGATCCCTGAGCTACAAATAAGTAGACCAGGATAAGAGAAGTGAATCAGTGGGGCAACTGGGATTTGAATCCAGGTTTGTGTGACTCTAAAGCCTGGTCTCTTTACACCACCTGCTCTGTCCTAGCCCTCCAGGTCAGGAGCCTGGGCTAGCAAGGGCAAGGCAGGACTGACCCACAACCCAGAGGATTTCTGGAAGAGTGTCCATGCAGTGGGACTGGACTGAGCCAGACAGCTCAATTCTGGCTTCAGTATGAAGGATCCAGGCAGAGACAAAAAGAGATCCCAGTAATAGTGAGGGGATAGCAGGAAGAAACGAAACCAAAGACTCTTTGGCCGGGTGTTCAAGACCCTTCTAGACCTAGCCCTGAACACTCCTCACCTCACCCTTCACGTGCCTACTACCTCTGGACACTCTGTGTTGTTTCCTGCCTCCATCTTTTGACAAAGACTGCATTTTGTTCTTAAGATACCCTCCCTACCTTATCCAATCTGCAAACTCCTATTCATCCAACAGAACTCCAAACAGAGGCCACATTTTCTGAAAATTCCTCCCTGCCCTCTCTCAGTTCTTGTAGAGTAAATCAGCTTCTCTCCACTGCTTCTGAACCCTGTAGCTTCTTGTACAAGGGTCATTGTTGACTAGAGTGTAATTCGTTTATTGATATGGATGTCTTCCCCTCCCATAGGCATAGAATGTTGTGGGGAAGCCAGCACATACCCTGTCCAACCATACACTGGTACACTCTTTTTTCTCATCCATTCCTTGAGATGCAGCACTCTCCAAGAGCAGGGACTAGAACCCTGTCTTCTTCATCTCTGCAGCAGGGGTCGGCACTTAGTAGGTGTTCCAGAACCAAGAAATAAAGTGCATCGTGGAACCTGACCCTGCTCTGGTAACTAGAGGATGGGCAGCTCTAGGAGCATGAGGACCCAGACCCCTTAGTAAAACCACTGGCGTCCTCACTGGGGGTGCAACCAATAGGGGCAGTTTGAGGTTTCTCTAGAGGCTTCCCAAGTAGAGATCAGTGACAGTGGGAGAACAAAGCAGCCCCACTCATGGTCATAGCAGATGGGTTGATCTGTGAGCTCACTACAACATCCTAGGGACTCCCAGCGAGTGGCTTTGCAGGTGACCCTCAGGTTTAGGAGGGATTCAGTTGGCGAGATCCAGGTGTTCTTGTTACATTTCCATCCACAGGCCAGTAAGACCCAGGGACATTCAGAGACCGTGGCCATCCAGCCAAAAGTGTCCTTCTCCTCAATATCCTCCATGTCAGTCCCCTGCTACCCAGATGCCAGCATCTGTCCCTGTTAAACTTTCTGACGTAGAGCCAGTGTCTACAGTAAAGAAGGAAATGAGCATAATTTGGTTGTAAAGGGCCCAGTGTTTCCAACATCAGCAGCCACACTCACATCTACAGCCCTGGAGCTCTGAGACCTACTGACAGCAGCTGGGTCTAGGTGCCTTTTGCACAGAAACACCGCTGCACTCTGCTGAATCGACATCTGTACCCAGACCACGGAGAGCTCGGCAGCACATTTGATCTTCTTCCTTTAACAAATCAGTGTGTTTGTACCACAGCGGAGCAGTGTGGGAAGAAAAATGTATCCAGGCATCAGAGATATAAAAACTAACCCCTAGTTTCGTAGGTTTTGTTGGTCTCACTCACAGTCACCCGCTGCTCCCTCCCAGGGGTCACCCAGGGCCTGGCCAAGTGTTCTCAAAGCCTGCGCTTCCATCCATAGCACAAACACACTGAAAGGCTGTTTTCTTTTTTCCTTCTTTCTCTCTTTTTTGCCTTCATCCTCCCTTGCTGCCTGTTGTGTCTGAGAACTGGGAAATGCAACCTCAGAATGGTGCTGTCTTCCTTTAACGGGGATCTAATTCTTTTATCTCCATGCTCAGAAATGGGAGTTTCCAAAGGAGACAAGGAAGGCACTGGCCGTAATTAACATCTCTCTGCTCTCAGGAAATGGAAATTATTCCCATGTATGAATTTCTTTTTAAGACGCTTTATTGCAGAAGACGCTAGGAGGCCAGCCCGTGGATTAGCAGATACTCAACCCATCAAAACAGGAACCCTGAGGAAAGGAATGTGGACAAGCTGAGACAAGTGGGTGAGCCTTGAGGCAGGGTTGAGGAGACACCACAACAGGGGCGGCTGTTAGTCTAGCCCCTCACTACCAAGATGGCAAGATGCTCCAAGTCTTCAGACGGAGAAGGGAAGGTGGTACCTGGACCAATTCTGCCACAATTGCTAGACGCTTCCTAGTTTTGAACCTCTCCTAGTTTTCTGATCCTGTTCAACCCCATTGTGCTGTGTTAATTTAAATGGTCTCCTCCATCCCAGAAGGTGATGAGGGAAGATCCATTGTGGCCTGCACAGAGGGCACTATAGGGAAGAAGCAGTATATGAGGATGGGACGGGGAAACCCATTGAGAAGCTGTCATAGTCATCAGGTGAGTTCTGGATAAGGAGAGAAGGAGGCAGATCCAGTCATGAGGCAGGAGGTGGCATTAATGAGACTTGGTGACTGTGGCCATTTAGAATGGGACTTTGTGAGAAACATTTTCAAAGTTACCTCAATTAAGTGGCAGGGCCACGTCTAAACCAAGATGTTTCTGATGCAGAACTGACGATCCTCAGTGACTGCCCAGGGATGGAGAGGGTACAAGTGGGAGGGGGGAAGATGTCCCACAGTTCATGGTTCACCTTTCTTCTCCTGTGAATTCCAGACCCGGGACCTTCTTCACCACACTTCCCTGGACATGATTCACCTTTTTTCCTAGCAGCTGACCTGCATCCATGATCTCTTGGCAAGAGCACTGGAGTCAGAGTCTCTGGGCCTCAGTTTCCTCCTCCACCAAGTGGGTTAATGTCCCTTTCCTCCAACACTGTTGGGTGCTGAAATGAAATTATGTCAGTAAAAGGACCCAGAAAAGGCCCCAGCACCAAGGCAATGCAGGTCAACATCTGGGCCAGATGTGTGCTCCTGGTCCCCCAGCGCCCTTGGATGATGTTAGAATTTACCCAATTTGAGGAGTTCCAGGATCTGAGACAGAGTATGACCTCGATAAGTGTTTACCCCCATGAACTAATGAGTTAATTAATGGATTTGAATTCTTCCTCTGACATTTAATATTTGCATATCCTTCAACTGGAGTGTAACCTGTCTCAGCGTCTCAGTTTCCTTATCTGTAAAATGAGAACAACAGTGATCTCCATGACATAGAGTCATTCACTTCCTAGATTCCAAGTAAAAATCTCAATTGAACAGATCCAGATTCAAGGAAGAGGATGGAGGCTGAAGGAAAGGAATATAAAGGAATACAATCAGGGAGATAGGGCTGGCTTCATGCACATACAGCCCGTGCAGTCACACAGGGCCTACACTCAGAAGGACCTCGCTCTTTGTTTAATGCTCTGCTGTCACCATCTTGAAATTCATAATACTTTTGTCTTTGTACTTGTGTTTTGTAAGTGAAGTCTAATGGAGTAATATATGCATGAGTAGAGGAGATACATGCAATATGTGTGTCCACCATTTCTGCTGCTTTATTCCCATAGAGCATTCTTGATACTCCCTGAGCATAGAATTCCAATGGGCCCATGATGTGTGGAGTTCAGTAAGACTCAAAGCAAGTACAAGGTAAGTGTGCAATGTCTATGCTTGTGTAAGTAGCAGTGCTGACAGCCCCAAAAGGTCACATTTTCCATTTGAACCAGAACTTGCTTAGAATGCAGAAGAAAGGCAGTGGCATTTTTTTTATATTGTACTTTAGATGAAGGCTTACAGAGCAAACTATCTTCTCATTAAACAATTAATATACATATTGTTTTATGACATCAGTTGCCAACCCCACCAATGTCAGCCCTCTCCTCCTTTTCACCTTAGGTTCCCCATTACCAGCCTTCCTGTCCCCTCCTACCTTCTTATCCTTGCCCCTGGGCTGGTGTGCCCATTTAGTCTTGTTTTGTTTTATGGGCCTGTCTAATCTCTGGCTGAAGGGTGAACCTCAGGAGTGACTTCATTACTGAGCTAAAAGGGTGTCCGGGGCCATACTCTCGGGGTTTCGCCAGTCTCTGTCAGACCAGTGAGTCTGGTCTTTTTTTTTGAGCTACAATTTTGTTCTACTTTCTTCTCCAACTCTGTCTGGGACCCTGTATTGTGATCCCTGTCAGGGCAATCAGCGGTGGTAGCCAGACACCATATAGTTGTCCTGGACTCACTCTGGTGAAGGCTGTGGTACTTGTGGTCCGTTAGTCCTTTGGATTAATCTTTCCCTTGGGTCTTTGGTTTTCTTCATTCTCCCTTGCTCCTGAAGGGGTGAGACCAGTGGAGTATTTTAGATGGCCACTCACAAGCTTTTAAGACCCCAGATGCTACTCACCAAAGTAGAATGTAGAACATTTTCTTTATAAACTATGTTATGCCAATTGATCTAAATGTTCCCTGAGACCATGGTACCCACAGCCCTCTGCCCAGTAATTTTGTCCCTCAGGGAGTTTGGCTGTGTCTATAGAGCTTCCATGACCTTAAAAGGCAATGGCATTCTAAGAAACACCAGTGACCAAGCAACTCTAACATACCCTTTTCTACTCATGCCACTTCCCTGTATTAGCCAACCACTTAGCACTGAAGATAATGACATAGAAGAAAGGGAAAGATAAGGTAGCTCATAGTTCCTTTTCCTTTCAGTCCTTTCTTACTCAACAGTAAATCAAAGGTAAAGAGTGTTGATAGAATGTGTGCATATCCAGAAGTGAAATAAAAGCAGTTGAGTGAGTTTTGTGCAGTGTTTCCACTGTTCTGGCAAGAATGAACTACATATGCATGCAAGAGCTATGAGATACAAATTGTGTAATTTCAGTGATTTTGCATACAAGTTAAATGCTCTTATATTTGCATTTAAAACTGCCACTGCACAGTATACAGATGAATGGTAAAATTTATGCAAATAATTTAAAATTCTAATTTTTCTTTACTTAGAATGACATTAAATAGCAAAAAAAAAAAAAAACCCACCATGACAAGACGAGAGAGACTGTGGTAGAAAGGAAAAAGCTTTAGATTTTAACACGCCTGAGAGCACTTTTTTTTTGCTGTTTTAACAGGGCCTCAGTTCAAGGGGTCTCACATATTCATTTTGCACTTGGCCCTACAAATTGCATAGCTAGTCCTACAGGGAGAAACCAGACTCCACAGCCTTCACACTTTGCCAGGGCTAGAAGTCTGTGTTCTCATTACACAACTCCTGGGCTAGCAGGATGTGCTAATTAACCACAGAACTTCAGGAACTGTGAGTCCTGGAGGAAGTCTTTAATTAATATTCCTCTGAAGGTTGGGAGCAGGTTGGGCGGCAGAGAGTCCTTCCAGAACAGTGGGTGAGCAGCCCTCCCACCCCACACCCACCAGGGTGGCCAGGAGAGGCCAGGCATCCAGTTGATCCGGAGGCCCTGGAGCTAAGGCCAGCCTCTGGGCCCCATCAGAGGAAGGTGAGAATGGGGGAGAGAAAGGTGGGGATAGGGGCTGGTGTCTGAGAGCACACACTATTTTATGCACTGTCCCTGAGCCAGGTACTTCCACACACGTCTTATTTTATACCCACCGCAATCCTGGGAGAAGAAGACTATCATTCACTTTTACAGATGAGGGACTGAGGCTCAAATATAGGTGATCCCTACATGAGCACCAATGGGCCCTCTCCCAGGACCTGCCCCACTCCCCCCACCACCACCACCCCCTGCCCCAGTGTCAGGCTCTCTGCTTGGCAGGAAAATGCTTGAGCTCAGCGAGACTAAATTTGAACCTCTCACTCAGCCCCAGACTGGGTCAATGGCAAATCCCATCCTGCCACCTAAAGAGCTGAGTGACCTGGGACAAGTAAATTCATCTCTCTGAAGCTCAAGGCTCAAGACCCCTCCAGACAAGTGGGAGTGGCAATGCCCGCCAGGACTGATGGAGTGGAACACACTCCAGGCCTGGCTCACAGTAGGTGTACAGTGAGCATCAGCCACCACCACCCCCCGCCCCCAGGCAGCAAATTCTGTAAAGTGCATCCAATTCAGAGCTAACAATCCGAAGAAGCTTGTGAAGGAATCTTTCATCCAAGCAACCTCCGACCCCTGCCCTGGCCTCACTCTCCCCACTGTGGCCCCAGCCCAGACTTGAGCCTACCTCGGCCCTGCTTTCCAACATAATTTGTACAGTTTTTGGCAGATTTTTGCAGTCATGTGTTATATCCACTATACAGAGTTAATGTTCCAGGCATCAGTATGAAGGATTCATATTCCAACTTTTTATTCCCCTCCAGAGGAATGGCTGTGTTTTGGCAAAGTTTGTACATAAAACACACCATATTGGACAGAAAAGGAGCTGAGGACTCCATCAGTGAGCAGTGCCATTCATTAGGTGGGATCACAGCGTCCCCTTCCAATGAGGACATGCTCTCGATGGCACTCTGCTCCCCGCTGCCTCCTAAGTGGGTGATTTAGGAACTCCCAGTGGGACACTTCTTACAGAGGAATGATGTATGTTCTGTTGATGGAGCTCCTGCTTCCTTGGGCCAGCCTTCGCCCTGTAGTCAAGAGTGTCACTGTCCCCACTGCCCAGGTGGGGACACGCAGGCCCTGAAGGTGAAGGGACTCGCCCAAGATCACACGCAGCAGCAAGGGGGGGGCTGCAATTCGAACCCAGGTCTGGGCACCTCCAAGGCCCGTTCTCACTTCTCCCTGCTCTCCCGAGAGTGAGCAGAGAAATCAGCCGAATTCAGGCAGACCTCACGGGGCTTTGGGTTCAACCCAGTCCTCTGGTTGCTTGCATATATTTGCATGCCAAGGCCTCAAGTATAAGCAATAAAGTCCATTAATTAGTGCAGCCAACCAGTGGGCACTTAGCTGCAGGATGCCCTTCATTAAGGTAAAAAGCAGAATAGATTTTGAAAACAATCTGTCTCATCACCTCCTGGGTCAGTGGAGCTGACCCTGAACTGGACTCAACCCCCACGATCAGCCCCTCCTGGATGGAAGTGAGATGCTCAAGGGAAAAGGACTCCCATGCTTAACTTTCTGGAAGAGCAAATTTTTGCCATATTACAGCACATCTCCATGACACCAGGACCATGAGGCACAGGGTGGACACTGGGCCTCTGCTCTCTGCACTGTTCCAGAGGTAGAGCCTTTCCCCAGCCCAGAGCCTCCTGGGAGCTCAGACCACCCTCCTCTGAAAGGGCCGCCGGGGCAGAGCGAGGGCAGGTGGTCAGACCCGGTCACACAGAACCACAGAGAGACAGCGGGTAGCCCCCAAGATGGGCTGCTCAGACTCACCTTCCCTTTAATGTGGAGTCCCTGAGTAACCAGGGTGTCAGTTGGTGGGGGCAGGGATCCAGGACTCCTGGGGCCACGAGGTCCAAATGAACACCTGAGTACTTTAAACTGCCCAGCACCTTCCCAGGCATGAGAGTGATGTTGGCTTTTCAGGGCTGAGGTCAGAGTCTGACACAGGCCAGGACATCTGTCCACTCCCTGGAGAAGGACTGGGTGGCGGGTTGCACGTGCCTGGATGTAGGAGTGAATGACTGTGCTGGAGGAGAAGGGACACATGCGTGATGGGAGACTACACCTCGTGGGACTGAGTGCACAGCTCCTGAGTGAGAGCAGGAGTGAAGATCCCAGAGGAAGAAAGGCTGCGCGGGCGCACGCATGGGTGCAGTGGGGTCTGGCCTGGCTGTGTCATTCCGCCTGGGCTGCTGCCAGTGAGAGCTGCCACCATCGACCCGGACTCACAAGGCACAGAGAGGGAGGTGACCAGCCCCACGGCACACAGCTCATGGGGGCAGAGCTGGATTCCCATCCAGCACCCCCTCCCCCACACACACGCCTCCCGCTGCTTCCCCAGTGGGCCCTGAGCCAGTGCTGTGGTCCAGACTTACCGAAGACTTGGCCTCCTGAGCTCCCAGCTGACATTCGAAGTGAGCTTAGTAAAACCAACTCTTACTGTCAGAATGCAAGCTCCAACGCTCCTTCCAAACTCTGCTAAATGCTCTGGTGTTTAGTTTCGCCATCAAATCATTCCATCATGGGGAGGGAGTGCTAGGACTTGGCAGGGATCAGATCTCACTTTTTCTGATGATGGTTTCCAGTGGTTTTTCATTTGTTTAACTTTTCTGCCCCTGCCTGATCGGGCAGATTGGGGGAAGGAGAGGGGAGGTCCCTGGAGGCCAGGTGGCTGCACTGACACCTCTGTCCCCAGGCCCAGGCAGGGAGGCAGGGCACCAGAGAAGGTGGGGGCGTCTCTCCCAGGAAGCTCCCAGTGCCCTCACTCCACCCTCCTGGATAATAGCATCCAGGCCTCATACACCCCACATACTGTGCTTCTAGCATCATCCCACATCCTCACACCCCAAGAATAGTATCTGCTGCTCCCCAAATTCCCACACACACTTGTGTTCCCAGACCTGTGCACAGACTGTTCCCCTGACCTTGAATGGCCTTTCCACATTGTCTTCAATTTCAGAAAGTCTCCTCATCCCCCAAGGCCCAGGTGGAGACAGGAGGGAGCAAGGAAAGGAAGCTCACCCATTTTGCCTCCTGCCATGTACCCAGGCAGGTCAGGGAGGTGACTGCAGGCTCTCAGTGGATCCCACCAAGCCCAGGCACCACTCACACAAGGTGGGCTTCATTAACCCATCTTACAGATGGAGAAACTGAAGTTCTGAGATGTTGAGTAACTTGCCTAGTCACCCAGTGGTCAGTGGCAGGGCTGGGATAGCGCTGACTGGTCACTGACCCACAGACCAGGCTTTCCCCCCACCACCACTCTCCCCCATCTCTGGTCACCTCCTGACCCCTGAGAATGGCATCCCTCCTTCCACACCCTCACAGGGCACAACCAAACGTCCTTTCCATCCCTCTGCCTCTTTCCCTGACTAGTCCCTCCCTGAGGTAAGGAGCAGACTGGATTATCTCTGACTCACTCTGTAAACAGTGAACTGAAGTGGGTGGAGGTGAGCTGAGTGGTCCCAAAGTGCCCCTGTGTCCTGTTGCCCGACTCTACCCCCTGCGTTTGGCTGTTTTAGGCCTCTATGTTGGGGTTCAGTTCACTTCTCTACACATTCAACTCCTCACGGGGGAAGGGGCGAGGGAGGGTGGGTGGATCACATGGAGAAGATTTCAGCTCAGCATCAGCAGCCAGATGTGCCCAACACTGTGACAGGTTGCCCTGTCAGATGGCGAGCTCCCTGTCCCTGTAAGAGTTCAAGTTATTACAGGACGGTGAAAAAGGGAGTTGGAAGAAGACCATTTTCTGTGCTAATATCCTAATTCTGAGATTTCTATTTCAACTCTGCATTTCTCTGAACAGATTCTGCAACTCCAGTAGTTTAATAAGCTGTAAGTTGGAATTGATTCAACGGCAATGGGTTTGGTTTTTTTGGTTTAGAATAAACTGTGGATGTGGCTCCAAGTCCTCAAGAGATTCCTTCTGAGAATCTTTGAGCCTCTGAGTCCATAAATGATTCTGTGATTATAATTCTAGGATTCTGTGAAAGGGACAGGATGCTTAGAGTCCATGATTCGAAGATTCTATGAAAGACACTCTAATGCCAAGATTCTTGAGGTCCCAGATGCTATGAATGGAATTGAGAGATTTGAAAATCCACTGACTATATGAAAGAATCCAGGCTCTAAGACCTTCACCTCTCTCATTTCAGCCTCTGTGGAAGGATATTGGGCTGATAATCTCCAAGCTTCTCTCAACATTGAAATGTAGAGTCCCTGGGAGTCCTTGATTCCAGCCGCTCCACCTCCGTCCTCACCTGCCTCATCCCAGTCTCTCCCTCCCACAACCCTCAGAGTGAACCAACCACGCTAGGATGCCCCATCTCCACCCCCCCCCCCTCCAGCCCACTGAGCCTTGGTACTTGACACCATTGCAAACTGCCTTTTTTCCTTCAGCTTGGAAAAACAGGACGGAACACCTCCAGTCCACCTCCAGACCCAGGGCAGCAGGTGTGGGCCATCCCCCTGCTGCTGCTGGGACCCCTCGGCAGTGTGTCTCATTACAATCAGAGTGAAGCATCTCAGGCTGCCTTGCCAGCCCCCCCTCCACCACATGCTGAGTGGGATAAATGGGCCCTGAAGCCCCCGGTGACAGAGCCCATGAGGATGGCAACCCGGCAGACGTGCTCCCAGCCGAGCACTCGGCTGTCGCTGTTGTTTCATGTAGTATCAGTTACAGTATGATGGGACACAGCCTTTGCTGAGTAGAATTCTCTGGTGAGTCTCCTTCAGCATAAACAGCTCAGGAACAGGAAGCGAGGAGCCACTTTCATTTCATGGCTGTTTATTTTTCATGATCTACTCACCCTGTTCCACTGTGGAGGCTTTATCCTCTGTTCCATTGTTTAATCTGTGTATGGTCCGTGGGCTCTGAGCAGTGGCTGTCCTGCTGAGTTCAGGTCTGGTTTCCTTCTAAAGAAATTTGATCCTGGGCAGGGGAGAAGTAGGGGACTAGGCAGGGAGAGCCTGAGGTCCTGGAGGGGGCTGGACACCTACAGGACACTCCCGGGGACCCCTCCCTCAACCCCAAACTCAGCAGCTCCTGAGCAGGATGATTGGGGTGCTGGAGCCCCCTGCAGTGGAGAGGGGACCTGGAGGCACCAGAGCCTCCCAAGAAAATCCCCTGAGATGGTGAGGGCTGGGTTTCTGTGAGCTGGCAGGGGAGACTCTCCCTCACCATGCCTGCACCCTAATCCTGGTGCTGGAGACTGGAGGCCCCTTTTTCCTGGACCATGGAGACCCTGGTGCTGCACCCCTCTATCCCAGGCTGTCCACCTTCTTCAAAATACAGTACTCCAAAGCCTAAAGGGCTTTCAAGCTCATCTTGTCTGGTCTCTGGGCCCATTTCACAGATGAGAAAACTAAGACCTAGAAAAGATCACCAGATAGCAACAAAGAGGGAGTAGAAATAGCAGGAAATTTGGAGAGGACAAGCCTGGCTTCAAATTCCAGCTCTACCTGGAGTGCCTGAGGAAAATCCTGCCAGTCATCTGTTAAATGAGCCTCTATTTAACATCTGTAAATGTCCATCACCCACCTTCTCTGCACCTAGCCCAGTGCCTGGCACACATGTGTGCCTTAGTCCCCATGTAAAATGGGCCTATAAAACAGATCATGGTAAAGTTTAAATTAGAAATATGTATAAGGCATGTAAAGCACCTAGCACATAGTGGACGCCTAAGAAACAGTAGCTTAATAGAAGACCAAGCCTGCCCTGACCCAAATCCCCAGATATTGCATCCCCTATGAGCAGAGTAAGGGGTCTTGGTGGCACAATGGTTAAGAGCCCAGCTGCTAACTGAAAGTTTGGCAGTTCGAACCCACCAGCAGCTCCGAGGGAAAAAAGACCTGGTGAAGTACTCCATAAATATTACAGCTTAGGAAATCCTATGGAGAAGTTCTACTCTGTAACCTAGGATCGTTATGAGTTGGAGTCAAATCAAAGGTACACAACAACAATAACACATGAGCAGAGTGACCCCACCCCATGCCAACATGCCCTGATGAAAATGGAGCTCTGGTGGCCAAGCCTGCCAGCCATGCAGGCAGCTCTGAAGAGGAGATAGGCACAGCCTCCATTAGCCTGAAGTCTAATCCCCACACCTGTCTTCTCCCATATTAATTGCATTTGCATCTGGAACGGATGGGATGCTGGAACTTCCCCCCCACCACCATCTCTCACAGACCTTTGGTCCAGGACATGGCTGTGTAATTAAAAGAGGAGAAATGCAAAACAGTCCTCTTAGTGGGACTTTACCATCTCCCCTCTCCTGTAAATCTATTAATGAACTATACTTTCTGGGACAGACCTTGTGTTAAAGCATGGCAACCAATTCACTGTGGGGAAAAGAGATTCCCATTGTAAGCCAAGGCCTGAAGAAGGAAAGAAATATATATTAATTAGCTTAGTAATTCTTTATTTAAAAAAAAAAAAACAGGAAAACAAACAAACAAAAAAAAATCCTGGTTGCAAAAATAACTTGCTGTCTGTCAATAGACTGCAGCTGCCCTGGGGGGATGCCGGTTTTCCTTTTTTAGGAAGACCTGTTTATAACCTTCTGTTAATCAAACTTACATATGAGAGAGACGTGGAAATAATATGGACAGGGTGGATTTCATGGGGACCCGGAGTAGCTGCGGGGACAATTGTGATGAATTAACATCAGAAGTTTGGTTTTGAAAGACCCCAGTATGCTGGCCCCTGCCTTCCTCAGAACCTAGGAATATGGTCTTTTTAGAACTGACCCCCTACCCCCACCCCATGCAGGGACAAATTTGATTTCACCAGAGAAAATCTGCATAGGGTAGGCATGTGTAGGAGGTCTCTTCTAGACAGGGGCTCAGTTTAAATCAGGTTCCCTAGAAGTAGAGCCTGAGATGAGGATTCATATGCAAGTGAGGTATTGAGGGGTAGCCCACAGGAGAAGGAGAGTGAGGAAGCAGAGTAGGGCAGGAGAGTGGCCGGACAAGGATGTGAGCTCAGTTGGGTCTAGCCTCAGCCGAGCCCATGGGGAGCTCTGGAGTACGTATGGCAGCACATGGTTGTCCACCTTCACGGCAATGAGACTGGACTTCTGTAACCTCCATATCAGTCAGTCGGAGTCACTGTGTGGTGCAAATGGTTAACATGCTCAGTTACTAACCAAAAGGTTGGAGGTTCAAATC
The DNA here is from genome assembly GCF_000243295.1 of Trichechus manatus latirostris. Taxonomy (NCBI): domain Eukaryota; kingdom Metazoa; phylum Chordata; class Mammalia; order Sirenia; family Trichechidae; genus Trichechus; species Trichechus manatus. The sequence continues at coordinate 379,274 of NW_004443984.1, forward strand.
CACCAAGAGGCACCTCAGAAGAAAGGTCTGGCAATCTACTTTTGAAAAATTAGCCCTTGAAAACCCTATGGAGCACAGTTCTACTCTCACACAAATTGGGATGACATGAGTTGAAGTCAGCTTGATAACAACTGTTTTGTTCTGTTTTGTTTTTAATCAGTCAGTCATTAGCTAGAATCCACCACATGGGAAGAGGGTAACCTCTCAGCCTTTTCAAGGTTCGTTTGCAGTCAGCTCCCTTCAGCTGAGGTTAATACTCCTCACAGCTAGAGAATGAGTGCATCGTGCACTGATCCAAAGAGGGTCTTGATGAGGAACCACCTTCCACACCCATCTCTGACCCCACCCAGTAAGACATTTGATGGTTCTGCCCACTAAGCATCGAGGATTGGCCTCTGATAACAGACTCCTCATTTTCCTTGAGGAATCACTGTACAGCCCTCTCTGTCCTTGGGAGTCTTACAGAGATCACTCCACCCCCAGAATGGGGGTGGAAGAACTCCAGGGATGACCAATCAGAGCTTTGCGTGCCCCTGGCTGCAGTGATTGGTTCAGGAATAGGCACTGGACCCAATCAGAGCCAATAAGGCTTAAATTCTGGGACATTTGTGGACTTGGAGCTGGAAGAGAGTGGAGCTGTGGGGCCAGCGTGGAGGAGACTAGAGTGCCAAGAATCAAAAGGGAGTGAGACCTGACAACATCATTTATTTAACTATTAGGCTTTCATTTCCCCCATCATCCTGATTTCTGTATATTATTATATCAAATGTATAACTATAAGCTGTTCAGATCAATTTTGGAATTTATAAATTAAAAAGCTATTTTAAAAAATGGTTGATTCAGGTTGACTTGATGCAATCCAAGGTGACCTTGAATTAGGAGGTGGAATTGTGCTACTAAACAAAAATGATAGCTATCATTCATTGAAGGCAAATTATATATCATATGTAACATGTATTACATGTTTTACATCCTGCTATGGATTGAATTGTGTCCCCCAAGAAGGTATGTGGAAGTCTTAACCCTTGTATCTGTAAATATAGCCATGTCTGGAAATAGGGGTTTTCTTTTATGTTAATGAGCTCATCAGAGTAGGGTGGGTCCTAATCCTAATCATTTCTGAGAGGTGTCTTACAAAAAAGGAAAACAGACACCGAGAGAAACGCACAAGGGGAAGATAGATGCCATATGAGGTTCCATCTACAAGCAAAGGGATGCCAAGGATTGCCAGCAGACACCAGAAACTAGGAGAGAGAACCACATAAGAAATCAACATGGAAGAGATCCTAATTTGGACTTGGAGCCTCCAGAACTGTGAGACAATAAATTCTGTTCTTTAAAGCCACCTACTTGTGGTATTTTTGTTATGGCAGCGCTAGGTAGCTAAGACACATGCATTACCTTAAACCTCACAGCCATCCCTGTGAGACAGAGCCTATTATCATCCCATTTTTTTCAGCTGAAGAACTCATGTTACTTTCAATCAGCCACTTCTGTACCCTGATACAAAAAACATACAAAGAGAGTACATAAACAAAAAGAAACTACAGACCAAAATCGGTGATTTTATTTTCCTGCCTTCCTGTGTGTTGCTTGAATAATTTTCAGACTTTAATTTTTGTTCATCTAAAGTGTGTTTAGGAGCCCTGGTCTTGTAGTGGTTAAAGCGCTCAGCTGCTATCTGAAAGGCTGATGGTTCATACCCACCAGCAGCTCCACAGGAGAAAGATGTGACAGTCTGCTTCCATAAAGATTTACAACCTTGGAAACCCTATGGGGCAGTTCTACTCTGTCCTACAGGGTCACTATGAGTTGGTGACTCAACAGCAATGGGTTTGGTTTTTGGATTTGGATGGTGTATTTGAGGATATCTCTTCGTATAGCTTTTTTAGCATTTGCTCTATATGTTACTTTATAAATACGTAACATATCACGGTCTACTGGTGTCATTATTTTACCAGTTTAAGTGAAGTATAGAAACCTTACTTCCCTTTACATCCCTTTACACACCCCATTTATAATATAAATGTCTTAACTATTTCCTCTACATTCCTATACATTTAGAACATCACACAGTGTTATAAATTTTGCTTCAACCATCAAACACAATTTAGAAAATGTAAGAGGAGAAGAAAAGTCTATTGTATTTACCTATATTTTTGCTTATATGTTCTTTCTTCCTTCCTGATGTTCCAAGATTTCTTCTCTTATCATTTCCTTAGCCATTTTTTTAGGGTCTGCTGGTAACGAATTCTCTTAGTTTTCCTTCATCTGAGACTGCCTTGATTTTCTCTTCAGTCCTGAAGGATATTCTTGCTGAATATAGGATTCTGGGTTGACAATTTTTTTCTTTCAGCACTTGAAAAATGTTGTGTCACTTCTTTCTAGCCTCCATAGTTTCTGATGAGAAATCTGCTATCATTATAACTGGTTTTCCCCTATAGATAAATCATCTTTGCTGTCACGGCTTTCAAGATTTTTTTTTTTTTTTTTTTTGTCTTTAGTTTTCAGAAATTTGATCATGATAAATCTGAGTGTAGATTTATTTAGATTTATCCCATTTGGTGTTTGCTCAGCTTCTTCAATCTGTAAGCTTTTGCAAAATTTGGGAAGTTTTCAGCCATTGTTTCTCTGAGTACTTTTTAAGCCCTTCTCTTTTTCTTCTTCCGAAACTCTGATAACACAAATGTTCGATTTTTTGTTATAGCCCCACAGGTCCCTGAGGCTCCATTATTTTTTCTTAATCTTCCGTATATTTTCTTTCTGTTGTTCACATTGTTTAATTTCTATTGTTCTATCTTCAAATTCACTGATTCTTTCCTTTATCCCCTCCATTCGGCTATTGAGCCTATCCATTTAGTTTTTTATTTCATTTATTGTATTTTTCAGTTCTGGAATTTCCATTTGATTCTTCTTTATATTTTCTATTTCTTTGCTGAGATATTTTCTTTTTTTATTTGTTTCAAGATAATTCATAATAGCTTGTTGAATAATTTTTACAATAGCTGCTTTAAAATCCTTGTTAGATTATTCCAACATTTGATTCATCCTAGTGATGATACCTATTAATTATCTTTTCTCATTCAAGTTGCCCATAGGGTTTCCAAGACTGTAATCTTTACAGAAGCAGAATGCCATATCTTTTTTCTCCCGGGGAGTGGCTGGTAGGTTTGAACCACTGACCTTTCGGTTAGTAGTTGGGTGCTTAACCACTATGCCACCAGGGCTCCTTTTCTCATTCTTGGCATGACAAGTAATTTTTTTTCTTGCATCCTGGACATTTTTGATATTATAAAACTCAGCTCCTCACTGTGCACTGTTGACTCTGGGGATGGGAGAAGCTGAGGGCTGACACACCACTTTATTACTGTAGGGTGGAGGAAGAAGCTCAGATTCCCAATAAGCCCTGCTAACACCAGGGGAGGAGGAGGGGTGAAGCAGAGAGCCAAATAACTCCACGTTTCACCACCTCATTCTGCCTCCTTGATGCCAGATTGAAGTTGAGTCTCAGTTCCTCTCTGGGTCCCAATGACACTGGTGGGGAGGAGGGATGAAGTATCAAATAGCCCTGCCTTATACCACCTCATTTTGCCTTGTTAATGGCTGGAGAGGGGGAAGCAGAGTACCAGCCAGCCCCACCTCACACTGCTAGTTCTGCTTCACACCCCACCATTCAGTCTTGCTTCTGCCTGGTGAATCCCACTGACACTGAGGGTGTTGTGAGGGGTGGTGGTGGTGACTAGCCCTGTATCATACCACCTTGTTAAGTCTCATTGCTTCTGAGTTAAGGTGAAGACTCAACTTACTGATGCACCCTCCTGACACTACCCTGGCAGACGAATCAGAGGGTCACTGCCTGCTTATAGGATGGGAGGTGCAATGAAGTGGACGATCATCTTCCTGCAAGGTCCTGCTGAAAATGCATGTGAGTTGTGGCGCAGGAGCAGTTTTTCTGTTGGTGTTAGGCTACAGTATGGCACGTATTGACAAAAAAGTTCTCTGTCGTTATGCCACCTTTTCCCAGTCCTTTGGCTAGGGGGATAGGTTGTTCTTGGAGATTTCTTTCTTTTTTTTTTTTTTTTTGTCTGTTCCTGTTGATGGTTATGCATTGGAGCCTTCTGCAGTGCCCTGTCCAGGATATGTGGGAGGCAATAAGGAAACCCAAAAGAACCCATCATCATGTTGTCCTGAGGTCCCAAGGCAGCCACCTTCTTATTTACACCATCAGAGACTTCCTATGCTTCTTGCTGTGTTATGCCCAGGGTTTTTTAGTTATAAGAGAAAAGACATGGGAAGCCAGAAATGGAAGTCTCCTACTTTATATATTTCAATGTCACTGTTAGATATAAACAGGAAAGCCCTGCCTAACCCCCACAATAGATCATGTTTAAATGATGACATGTGTCCATGGCAACCCATGCGCTTCCTCTGTGGCACTATCAGTTGCATGTTGTGGTTGTTATGTGCCGTTGAGTCAGTTCCGACTCATAGCAACCCCATGTACAACAGAACGAAACACTGCCCAGTCCTTCGACATCTTCATAATCGTTGTTATGCTTGATCCAGTTGTGCAGCCACTGTGTCAATCCATCTCATTGAGGGTCTTCCTCTTTTCTGCTGACCGTCTAATTTACCAAGCATGATATCTTTCTCCAGGGACTGGTCCCTCCTGATAACAGGTCCAAAGTATGTGAGACAAAATCTTGCCATTCTTGCTTCTAAGAAGCACTCTGGCTGTGCTTCTTCCAAGACAGATTTGTTCGTTCTTCGGGCAGCCCACTGTAAATTCAATATTGTTTGCCAACACCATAATTCAAAGGCATCAATTCTTCAGTCTTCCTTATTCATTGTCAAGCTTTTGCATGCATATGAGGTGATTGAAAACACCATGGCTTGGGTCAGGTGCACCTTAATCCTTAAAGTGACATCTTTGCTTTTTAACACTTTAAAGAGGTCTTTTGCAGCAGATATGCCCAATGCAATGAGTCTTTTGATTGCTTGATTGCTGCATCCACGGGCGAGGATTGCGGAGTCAAGTAAAATGAAATCCTGGACAACTTCAATATTTTCTCCGTTTATCATGATGTTGCTTATTGGTCCAGTTGTGAGGATTTTTGTTTTCTTTATGTTGAGGTATAATCCATACTGAAGGCTATGGTCTTTGATCTTCATCAGTAAGTGCTTCAAGTCCTCTTTGCTTTCAGCAAGCAAGGTTGTGTCATCTGCATATCATAGGTTGTTAATGAGCCTTCCTCAGATCCTGATGCCGTGTTCTTCTTCACACAGTCCAGCTTCTTGGATTATTTGCTCAGCATACAGACTGAATAAGTATGGTGAAAGAATACAACCCTGACCCACACCTTTCCTGACTTTAAACCACGTAGTATCCCTTCTTTTGTTCATACAATTACCTCTTGGTCTATGTACAGGTTCCCCATGAGCACAATTAAGTGTTCTGGAATTTCCATTCTTCGCAATGTTATCCGTAATTTGTTATGACCTGCACAGTCAAATGCCTTTGCATAGTCAGTAAAACACAGGTAAACATCTTTATAGTGTTCTCTGCTTTGAGCCAGGATCCATCTGACATCAACAATGATGTCCCTTGTTCCATGTCTTCGTCTGAATCCAGCTTGAATTTCTGGTAGTTCCCTGTTGATGTACTGCTGCAACTGCTTTTGAATGATCTACAGCAAAATTTTACTTGTGTGTGATATTAATGATATTGTTCAGTAATTTCTGCATTCTATTGGATCACCTTTCTTTGAAATGGGTGCAAATATAGATCTCTTCCAGTCAGTTGGCCAAGTAGCTGTCTTCCAAATTTCTTGGCATTGACAGGTGAGGGCTTCCAGCACTGCATCCATTTGTTGAAACATCTCAATTGATATTCCATGAATTCCTGTAGCTTGGACCTCTTCTTTCACTACCATCGGTTCTTGATCATATGTATATAGGTGTATGTGCAATTCCTCAGCTAATATCAGTTTCCATCTTTCCACCTTATCAACAGAGCCCCATGAGGGCCCTTAGGGCAAGGATGTGTCTACCCTAGTGCTGTGCCCTCTATGCCTAGCACTGAATCTGACACATAGTAGGTGCTCACAAGTTTATGATGAGGAATAAATTCAACAAATATGTATTAAGATTCTACTACATGCCAGGCCTTGTGCTGGGCGTGAAGGATTACATGGTTCAAACATGCAAAAGCCCCGTTCACATGGGGCTCAGATTCTAGTGGTGGTGGTGGGGTGACAGACTATAAATAAGAAAACAAGCATATAAACAAGGTAGTGATAGAGAGATATGGCCTGGAAGGGGAGGACAGTGAGACGCTTTAAGAGCACAGGGGTGGGGTAGGGGCTCCCTTAGATAGACAGTCCTAGAGAGTCTCTCTGAGGTGGTGGTGTCTGGGCTGAGGCCTGAAAGACTTGACGGAGCCAGGTAGGTGAAGCCCTGGGCTTCTCTGGTAGAGGGTACATCAAGTGGCAAAGCACCAGAGCAAGGATGATTTGGTGTATTCCTGGAGCAGCAAGTAGGGTGGTGGCTGGAGAGGGAAGCAGGACACTAGATCACGTAGGTCATCTTGGGCCAATGGAGGAGGACAATGAGAAGCCATTGAAGGGTTGGAGCAGGGGGTAGAGGAGGCACGATCTGGTTTGGGTTTCAGGAAGTTCTATTCTGTCTACCATGATCCATGTAGACTGCAACAGTCCATGTGGACTGTGTTCTGTCTAACATGATGCCAGTAAGGAGTATGTTGAAACACTGGATGAGAGATGAGATGGGGCCTGGGTTAGATTAAGGGAGGAGTTAAGGGGTGGTGGATTTGAGAATAAATGACACTCCACCTGCACAGGGGAGGGAAGGGGTAGCAGTGGGATGGAGTGTAGGAAACACCTGGCACCCGGGAGGTGTCCCCTCATCAGAATCTGGTTTCTGTCCGCTCTCAGCTCAGGGCTTTTCACCCTCCCCAGAGGCCTCTGCTGATCAGAAAAGGATGCTGTCAGCTGGCTCCCTGCAGAAGCAGATGGTGTTCCTGCACCTTCTGCCTGTGACTTCTCTTGGCAAGTGCCAATTGGGGCCCAGCTGTCCCATCTCAGTGCACTCCAAACCTGGGGCCCCCACGGAAGCATCTCTCCGAAAGCCTCGTCTGCTAAATCTGGCCCGCCTCACTTCAGGCCAACCTGCCCACCAATACCTACCAGAAATCTGGCTTGTCATCCAGAGACTGTAAATGGGATCCTGTTTTGAATGTGCAAAGGGAGCTCATTGTTTTTGAAGCTGGCTACTAAGTCTGGAATCTCCAGCAAGAATCATGTAGGCAAAGTGTGTTAGTGCTAGAAGTCTTCTCCATTCCTGTCACTTACAGATGGAGAAACTGAGGCTCAAGAGGGAAAAGTCCCTGAGGATGTCTAGGATAATAGTTAAGGGGTGGGGGACTTGGGGTCAAGTAGACCTTGGGTTCACATTCTAACTCTGCCACCTAATTGCTGAGATCTTGGGCAAATGACTTTACTCCTCTCAGTTTTTTTCAAATGCAACCTGGAATAATACTAATATCTAACACTTACCCTGTGTTGTTTTGTTGTTAGTTGCCGTTGAGTTCATTCCAACTCATGGCAACTCCATGTGTGCAGAATAGAACTGCTCCATAGGGTTTTCAAGGCTGTAAGCTTTTGGAGGAAGATCGTCAGGCCTGTCTTCTGAGGCACCTATCGGTGGGTTTGAACCATCAACCTTTCAGCTAGTAGTCAAACACTTAACCATTGTGCCACCCAGGGACTCCTAGGCATTGTTTTTAAGCCCTTTATATATACTCACTCATTTAATCCTCAGAACCACCCCATGCAGTAGGTATGTCATTATTCACTCTACTTTTCATGAGGAAACTGAGGCACAGAGAGCTTATGTAACTCTGTAAAAGTCACCCAGCCAGTAAATGCAGAGCCAGGATTCAAATCCAGCCATCCTGTCTCCAGTGTTTCCTTGAGATGACCTTGAAGGTTAATTGATACATGTCTGTAAAGGGCTGAGCACAGTCCCTGGCATACAATCAGCACTCAATAAATGCTGGCTAAGGATCAGGGACTGCCCCAGCACTCCGAGGACACAGGGGTGACTGAGCCAGATGCAGAGCCGGTCCTCAGGAGGCTTCCAGTCCCATGAGGAGGACAGAGGTGTGAACTGTCCACTACAGTGCAGAGAAAAGAGCTGGGACTGGGGAAGCTCAGAGGCTACAGGAGCCCAAGAAGCAAGGCGGAGATGGTGTCCAGGCAGAGGAGGGGAGAGCAGGTATGAAGGCTGGTCGTGAGGAAGGCATGGCAGCTACAGGGGCCCCAGAGAGGAATGCATCCCAGGCAGGGATGCAGCGTGATCAGAGGGTTTCACAGGCCATTCTGGGACAGTGCCAGGACTAGATTGGGAAGCAGTGAGCTTGGAGTGGGGAGGCCAGTGAGCGGCTGCTGGGGTGGGGGCTGGGCTCATAACCAGGTCCTCAGTCCCTCACATTCCACGGGCAAGGGGGGCTTTCCAATAAGAGTGTGTTTGGGGTGCCTCTTACTCTTTCTTAATGAGCATTCCACACTAGGGCAATCCTGTGGCAGACTCCACAGCTACCAGGCTGTGGGGAAGTCAGGCAACCCCACCTCCCCCAGCTTTTCTGCCTACCCCTTCCCCTCTTCTTCCGAGGCTGTTCCAGTGCATTAAGTGATGAAGCAGTCTCATTACTGAGACCTCCGGCTCATTAGCAGGCAGGCTGGAGGGGGCGAGGGGGTGACTCCAGAGAGACTGGATTGCGGGGAGGGGCTGAACAATAATAAATTTCTGCATAGCACTCCAGGAGCCCTGGTGGCAAGGTGGTTAAGAGCTCGGCTGCTATCCAAAATGTTGGCAGTTCGAATCCACCAGCCACTCCTTGGAAACCCTGTGGGGCAGTTCTACTCTGCTCTATAGGGTCACTAGAGGGTCACTATGAGTTGGAATTGACTCAGTGGCACATTGCTCTATAGGGTCACTAGAGGGTCACTATGAGTTGGAATTGACTCAGCGGCACATAACAACAGCAACACGGCACTCCACTGTATACTGAGTTAGGTGTATACAGATACAGTAGGCTCTTTTTTTTTTTTTTAAACCCACAATCCCATTTGATCGTCACAGCAATCTGTGGCACCAGGTCATTATTAGGATCATCCCCATTTTAAGGCTGTGAATATGGGCACAGGGAAGGAGATTGACTTCCTCAAGGTCAGACAGCTGGGAAGTGGCTGAGCAGGGGTGCAAACCCTGGTCCTAACAGCAACTGACATTTATTGGGGTCTTATGTGCCAAGATCTTTACCTGCAGTTTGAGACACTTCCTCCTCACAACAATCCTGTGAGGGAGAGACTGTCATCATCCCCATTTTACAGAGAAACTGAGACACAGAGAGCTCGATACCTACCCAAAGTCACACAGCTGGATCTTTCTTACCCTGAAATCCTGCTCCTTCCACAATGAAATGGAATTGGGGTCTTCCAAGGAAAAGTCCAAGCTTCACAAAGATGTGACCTTGGACTCTGATGATGCCATCCTTCCCTTGTCCCACCCTAACTCTAACCCCCTAGAACCCTGGAGTCAATGAGGAGCTAGAGTGTTGTGTTGACAGTGCTAGTAAGGACGGCACAGGGTGATGGTGCACCCATCAGATGGCACAGAGAAACAGGAGGTCAGGGCTTTGGGGAAGAGGACTCCTCCGACCCAGGACACCCCTCGACCCAGGCCAGCTCATCTATGTCCTCCCTTGTCCCCACTCAGGGCTCAGAGCCCTGGAGAAGGACATTCTGTGATCCTGGGCAGGCAGGGAGCCCACATCACCTCCTTTCTGAGGCCATGGGTTCGGGTGTTGAACGTCATGACATCACTGGACAGTGTCTCGCCTAGAGAGGTGACTGGCCAGGTCTGTCCAGAGAGCCTTCCCTCAGACACCTTGCAGAAGCAGAGGACTTACTTACTTCCAGCTTTTCTCCTGGAGAGTCCTGCCCAGGGAGACACAGGGATGGGCTTTCTAGAAGGCCAGAGCAGCTGGCCAGAGAGGACCATCTCTCTAGAATGGCCAAGAATGTGGCTCCTTCTCCTCTCCTTAGCCTCTTTAGGGAGCTGATGCCTCTGCTCAGGAGAAGGTTCTGGAGGCAGGAGGGGTGCAGGAGAGCACGGTGTAAATGAGAGCACAGTGTGTGCACAAGGGTGGGTGTGGTCTGGGTACGGGGTATGTACAGAAGTTGTGGGTGGGGATGCAAGTATGTGGGGGATGTGCCTTAGTGTGCAAGACCAAGTATGTGGGACTGTGTGTGTGTGACAGAGAGGGAGAGAGATTGAGGGTAACCCAGGAAAGGAAGAAGTCAAGAAATCCGAGTCCCTTCACCTCTTTGAGCCTCCCTTTCGTTATCTGATTAATGAGATCATCCTGTCTATCTCACAGGGTGGCTATGAGAGTTAAATGTGATTGCCCAGATTAAATTGATTACCCCCGAGAAACCAGGGCCAGGGCCCTGGTCCAGGCATCCAAAGGCCTAGGACCTTCTCTGGACTCTGCCACTGACCCTCAGGGTGTCCCAAGGCAGACCATGACCCTCTCTGGGACTTAGCTTCCCCATCTGTGAAGTGGAGGTTGGACCTCCTCTACCTACCCCACTCTGCGATCACATTAGGGCTCTTGACCCAGCTTGTGCTTTGGGTTCACCATGACAGGGTGACCTGGCTCCTTTAATGGACCTCATGTTCCAGAAGCAGTTAGGGTGGGTGAGGTTTGCCCTGGGAGTCCAGCTGGAGTGCTCTCCATTCTTCCCCTCCCAGCATAGGCACAAGCAAAGGGCTGGTGCCTCAGGAGCAGAGGGGCCTGCAGGGTGCTTTCTGCAGGGGGTGAGGGCAGCTCCAGGTGAGCATGGTTACCTTTGAGTGTGGGGGTGTCTGCATAGGAGTGCTCGGATCTGCGCATGTGTCTGTGTGAGCATGTCAATGTGTGTGTTTGAATATGTGTGTATGAGTGTGTTGGTGCATACATGTATGTATGCATTTGTGCATGTGTGTGAATTACTCATAAGGATAACATGAGTATGAGTTCATGTGTGGAACTGTGAGAGTGTGTGTGTCAGCATGTTTCTGTGTACAAGTGTGTGTGTATCTATATAAGTGTGTCTGTTGATGTGAGTGTGTCTTTGTGTGTATTTCTTCATGTGTGTGCATGTGTGTGTGAGTGTGTTTGAGTTGTGTGTGAAAGCTCTGCCCTTTGCCCCTCCTCCCCCTCACTCCAGCAGCAGGAGGAGGTTTCAGAAGGGGCCTCAGGTGCTGACCCTCCGCATCTGAGCCCGGCCAGCCCTGGGGACAAGGAAGGTCCTTCTGACCCTTTCAGTCTCTGGACAGCCCCCTCTGAGCCCTTCCCTGCTGGTTGAGTGCTGCCTTCAGCCCAGCCTCCTGGAAGGCCCATGGACACAACTGTGTTGTTCTCTCTTTGCATGCTGCCAGGAGAGACCACTATGCCTACTCCTACTACCTGTAAGTAGTTCCGCCTGGGACTTCTGAGTCCCGGGCCCCTCCTAGCGTGAGACCCCCACTTCTGCCCTCTCTGGCTAGGGCTTGGACTTCACACCCTGCCTGGCCTAGTGTCAGCCCCGGCTCCCCACGGCCACCTCTGTCTTCGAGTGTCCTACCTCTGCAGTGTCTCCTCTGCATCTTCCTCCTCGTCTGGTAGTCACAAGCATGGTTTTGTAGTCAGTCACGGTTTGAGACCTGCCTCTGCTGAGTCAGCCTAGACAAGTCACTTAACCTCCCTGAGCCTCAGTGTCCTCTCTGCCACCAGAGGCAGCCCGGTGTGATTGGACTGTCCACTCCAGCTGGTTGGAAGGACTTCCAGACACCAGACTAAAGCCCATGTCCTGGAATGTCCTCCCTAGAGTCTATAGCCTGTATACATGTGTGTGTGTGTGCATGTGTGTGGTCCATAACTGTCCCTAACTCTGGCAGCTCTTCCAACAGCACGGACAATGCTCTGTCATGATAGCCCCTTCTGCAGCTGGGGCCCCATACTCTTCACACCCACCATTTCCTGGGTACTTCTCTGGGCCAAGCTCTGTGCTTTACACAGAATCCTCATAACAATCCTATAGAGTAGGAAGTACTATCACTCCCATTTTACTAATGAAGATACTGAGGTTTAGAAAGGTTTAAAAACTTATCAGAGGTCACAGAAATTGCCAGAGCTAGGGTTACAACTTCCTGTCTGACTCCATGACCTGCCAATGCTACTCTGTTCTTTCCCTGTCCTCTCTTACTCTGCAAGCCTTCCAGAACATTCCCCCGACCTGTGCTTTGTTCTCCCTCCCCTCTTCCTCCTGGAACCTTCTACCTGCATCAAGTGTCCCAATGCCATGTTAGCTTTGCTTTTCCAGCAACCAAACCCCGTCGACTCACGCTGAGCCTCCAGCTCGCCTTCTGCAGGAATTGCTGACAAGACAGTTCTCCTTCCTTCCCTACTTCTGCAGTTAATTTTTGAATCTAAAACTTTTTTTGTAACTTTTGAATCAGAACTTTTGAAAGATTCCATATTACATTCCATCTGCTTAATCTCACATTGAGATCAGCTGGAAGCCAACAGTGTGTTAGGTGTCCCTCCCAGCATCTGTCTTCTATGGCTCTGATTGGTTTGTTTTTGTTCTTCCAAGTAGGCCCAGGGGCCTGACTGGGACCAGAGCCTTGTGGTCCTCCACTGGAGACTGCCTTCTAGGCCAGTATCCAGTCATTGATGTGTCTACTTTGGGCACCGTTGTTCAGCTTGACTGCTGTCATCTGTCCATGGCCCTCAGTCCATCATCTTTGTTGTTTACTAGTCTCTGGCCTGTCCCTCCCTCTCTTTCTCTGCCCCCTTTGTGCCCACCTCTTTCTGTTTCTCTTATCACTGTACCTTTACTTTGTTCCTCTCTCCTTCTCTGCATCTCCTAATTCTCTTTGCCTCTTTCTTCCCGCTTTCTTCTCCTCCCTTCCTCATCCACCTTGTCTCTCATGTTGATAGTTAAGGTCACAGCCACAGAGGCTTGTCTACGACTGCCCCAAACAGGCCTTTGGCTCTGCCCCAGCCACAGTGAGAGTGATGCCCAGAGCCTGGTGGTGAGTGCAGGAGGAGGCCTGGGCCCACTGAGCTGTCTTGAAACCAGGCTGGGAAGGCCATGCCCACCTCCCCCACCCCCACCCCCACACCCCCTGCACTGCACAGCAGCAGTGGTCCCCAGCATGAACACAGAGCTATCTTCTCAGTACAGGAAGGACATCGAGGACCTGGCAGGAGTGGCATACAGAGGCCATTGTGTCTGTCCCCTGCCCCAGGCAGTTCTTGAGTCTAGAGTTCTCCTGTCTGGGAAGATGCTTTCATTAGCCTCCTTGTCCCCACTGATGATCATTGTCCCTGGCCCTTATAACCTGGAAGTCCTTTCTAAGATCTGCCCCATATCCTGCAGGCTATAGGGCCAACCAAGGGAACAGCTCTCTCTTCTGGAGCCTTCCCTGTGATCGAGTCTCTTGGGCTCTTCTCTAGCCTCATCACTGGTCCCAAGGTGTTTTCCTTCACCTATTGTTCAGTCCCTTGATCACCAAACTGAGTCCCCTGACTCCCTACCCCACTTTCCTCCCTCCTGCTTTCCTCCAAATTCCTCCATTCACAAACTGCTGTGCTCATCTATAAAGCTGGGCATGAAGGAAGGGACCAGTGGGACTTATGAGTGGGACCCCAGTCCGAGGCCACTGCTGCCCCAACCCTGCTCTCAGCAAAGTTCTCCAGGGCAGAGATCTTGCCTGTCCTTTCTAAGGGAAGTATCCCTCTGGGTCTGGTGGGAAGGATGGAGGCAGAGCTGCCTCGACATGCAGATATACTTCTAAAATGGCCACCTGCTCTTGAATTAGGCACCCTGACTGTTGGGCCTTCCCACATACCTCTGGACACTGTCCAGACCAGCTCAGTGCCCACATCTCCCATCAGTCCTCCTCTGTAGAAAGCCAGTGAACATGACCATGGCCACCACCAACTACCAACAGGAAAAGGCCCGCGTAATGAGAGGCATGGACTGGAACTTCATGAAACATAGTACCCTGCAGGAGGATGAAAGGCTGGGCCTCTCCTTCATAAACGCCACAGCTACAGCCCCTGGGGTGGGTGCTGGGCCCATCTGCTCCTTCCTCATGGTGCTGGGGCTCCCCTCCCCCAATCTCCTGAACCAACAGAACCAAGTCCTTTGGAACCCACTGATGTAAGATGAGTTCTATAAAACCTCTAACCAAAATTTAAGCATTTAGTGAGTTTCTGATGGGTACCAGCACTGACACTGGAAATACAGAGAAAGCACAGGTGTTATCGTCGTACTCATTTAGGAGATTTGAGGACTTAGATGCACGCTCACACAAGAGGTATAAAAATAATTGTCCCTCAACTGGACCCTGCTCTTGTCCTACCTAACAAATTTTAAAAGCAAGACACAGGAGGATCAAAATGTTTCCAAGGAACTTAAGTGTGTCCCAGAATAAAGTTCAAGAATATTTGTAGGAATACAAAAATATCCAGTAAAATCACAATGTCTTGCATCCAATCAAAAGTTACCAGACATGCACAGAAGCAGGAAAATATGAACAACGGTGAGAAAAATTACCCAGTTCAAACTGATCCACTATGTAGAGCATCATCAAAGAGCAGATGGGGAAGTCAAGTTGTGTTCAGGAGACTGGAAGGGAGTCTCAGAGTCTCAGCAACTTCTGTCTTCTTTCCCTACTCACCATCACTAGCCCAGACACCACTTCCATCCTTCCTTCTCCAAGGAGTAGAGACCTGACCTCCTGTTGTTTAGATCTGAAAGCAATGTTAATTTTGATATGTCTTCAATATGCACATTTTTAAAAAGAGATTTATTGAGCACACCTAGCATCCGGATCTTGGATTCTAATACCTTTCTCCAATAAAAGGAACCAGGGATCCTTGAAGAAATGACGATTCTAAGATTGGGAAGGAAATCTACAAGATGAACCTGGAGCATATTGTAGTGCCAGGAAGTCAACAGGAAGAGGAAGTGCTACAACACACACACACCACACACTGGTTGAGGTATGTCAAAGGAATCTGGGAGCCTAGTGAAAAAGATCACAGTGGCCAAAGCTGGAAAAATTTGAGCAAGGAAACAAATACAGTAGTATTAGATTATAACCCCAAGTATACAATAAGTATCTATGAGTCCATACTGATTTAAATAAATGATGGAATAAACAAATGGGGGAGAAGAGGCAAATCTCCCATGCAAAATAATTGCAAATATTGTATTTTGATACTCAAAGGTGAGCTTAACTCACCTCTCCTTAAGTGATTTCCTTCCAGTGAGTACAGTATGGAAAGGGAGAAAAAGAGTGAGTTTACAGCGGAGAAACCTGACAAACACTAACTTGGCCAAGTGATCAAGGTAAACATCATCAGTTATAAGTCATCTCGATAGCATATACCCTTAGTATGATGTGATAAGAATGGTGCTTTACCTCCGTGGTCTTCCCCCAAATGATAATAGTAATAACCCCAGTATAATCAAGAGAAAAATATCAGGCAAATCCCAAATGAGGGTCAACAAAAAATGCTGGGCAACTGGATATCCACACACAAAAGAATGAATTTGGACCCCTGTGTCATGCCATATACAAAAACTAACTCAAAACGGATCAAAGTTCTAAATGTAAGGGCTAAAACTATAAAACTCTTAGAAGAAAATACAGATGTAAATCTTCATAACCTTGGATTAGGCAATGGTTACAAAGGTATGACATCTAAAGCACAAACAACCAAGGAAAAATGTAGATAAATTGGACTTTATCACAATTAAAACTTTTGTTCTTCAAAGAACACTATCAAGACAGTAAAAAGACAACCCACAGAATGGAAAAAAACTTACAAATTATGTATCTGATAAGGATCCAATATACAGAATATATAATGAACTTTTACAACTCAACAATGAAAAGACAAATAACTCAATTTAAAAATGGGCAAAGTATTTGAATAGACATTTCTCTAAAGAAGATATACAAATAGCCAATATATGCATGAAAAGACGCTCAACATCATTAGCCATCAGGGAAATGCAAATCAAAGTTGCAATGAAATATAACCTCACACCCACTGGGATGGCTATAATAAAAAAAATGAATAATAACAAATGTAGTTTAGAATGCAGAGAAATTGAAACCTTTACATATTGCTGAAGGAAATGCAAAATGGTGCAGCCACTTTGGAAAACAGTTTGACAGTTCCTCAAAAAGTTATACACAGAGTTACCATATGATCCAGCAATTCTGCTCCTAGGAACATAATCAAGAGAATTGAAAACATATAGTCAAATAAAAACTTACATATTAATGTTTGTATTAGCACTATTCATAATAGCCAAAAAGAGGAAACAACCCAAATGTCCATCAAGTGATAAATAGATAAACGGTGACATATTCATACAACGAAATATTATTCAGCCATAAAAAAAGAATGAAGTATGAACCTTGAAAACATCATGTTAAGTGAATAAAGCTAGACACAAAAGGCCACAGATTGTGTGATTCCATTTATATGAAGTGTCCAGAATAGGCAAATCCATAGAAACAGGAAGTAGATTAGTGCAAGGAAAATATGAAAAACTATCACAGAAGACATGATGATTAAATGTAATGTGATATCCTATATAGGATCAGAAAAGGACAGTAAGTGAAAACTAAGGAAATTTGAATAAGTGTGTCATTGTTGTTACTTGCCATTCAGTAGGCTCCAACGCATGGCAAGCCCGTGTACAACAGAACAAAACGTTGCTGAGAAATGTCTGTTCAAACGATGCTGTAGTCCATTTTTGTGACCGCTGTGTATTTTGAGTGCCTTCCAACCTAGGGGGATCATCTTCCAGCACTATATTGGATAATATTCTGTTGTGATTCATAGGGTTTTCATTGGCTAGTTTTTAGAAGTAGATTGCCAGACCTTTCTTCCTAGTCTGTCTTAGTCTGGAAGCTCTACTAAAACCTGTTCACAATGGGTGATCCTGCTAGTAATTGAAACACTGGTGGCACAATTTCCAGCATGGTAGCAACACACAAGTTACCACGGTATGACAAATTGACAGATGGGAGGAGGTTGAATAAGTATACACTTTATTTAATAATAATGCATCAATATTGGTCCATTAATTGTGGCAAGGGTTCCATACTCAGGTAAGATGTTAATGATAGAGGAAACAAGGTGTGAGTTATATGGGAACTCTCTGTACTATCTTTGCAACTTTTCTATAAATCTGTTCTAAAATAAACTTTTTTTTTTTTAATGGACTTACATTAAGTTGTAGCAGGCTGGTGTGAGGGACCTTGCTGGGAACTTCCTGAGCTATTGGAATGGAACCCCCGCTGACTCTGAGGCACTGCCTGGAAAAGCCCCCAGGTCTTTCTAGTTCCTGTCCCTCCTGGTGGCTGCCAGTGGATTCCAAACATGCACGAGTTCCTTTCATCACCACAAATGCCCTTTTATCAAGGAGAAATAAACAGGGGATGCACAGTGGACAACAGGGCCCCAAAGTCAGACGGCCGGCAAGTGAATCTACCACTGCCCCCTCCTTGCCGTGTGACCAGGGAAAGCTTGTCTCCTGGGCTCTGGGTACATAGGGCAGAGCGTCACGTCATCACTTGTAGTCCTGGTCCTGCCCACCAACCGCATGTGCCAAACATCTTATGTTGCTCTTGGACTCAGCCAGGAGGTCGCCCCAGTATGGCTCTGGCCTCCTGACATGATCCTGACCAGGTGGTGCTATTTGCTCATCCTCAGCCACTGTAGCTCTTCCTGTGCCCTCTTTCAAACCCGCTGAGGACTGCCAGCCCTTCAAGGAGCTCTGGGCTGAGCTGCTTGATTCCCTGCCACCCTCTCGCCCCTCCTCCCCCACCCGGAGATCTCTCTGTTGAGCTGTCAGCACGGTTCCCATTAAGAGCACTAGGAACCCTTTGTCTCACCAGTCCCCCACTTCAGAGTTCCTGAGAATTCTTTGAACAAAGAGGAAATTCTCTGTGTTGAAATCTGTGCATTTCTTTTGCTGCAGCTGCCTCCTTAGAATCATCTCCCCAAAGCTACCTTTTATGTTCTGGTTCAAATTCTTAGATTAAGGGATATAAAACATGGGTCATGCTCCACTCTTGGCAGCTTCTTCTCTCCTCTGAGAAGCTGCTCCAGCTTTCCGGTACATGGGATTTCTGACTTTACAGTAAATTCTGATAATAACACCAACAGTTAAAGGGATTCACCACGTGCCAGACAATGAACTGAGTACATTCTTCATCTCATTTAATATTCACAATACCTCTAACCTGTTGCCATCGAGTCGACTCCAACTCATAGCTACCCTGTAGGACAGAGTAGAACTACCAATAAGGTTGCCAAGGCTGTAGTCTTTATGGAAGCAGACGGCCACATCTTTCTCCAGCAGAGTGGCTGGTGGGTTTGAACCACCAACTTTTTGGTTAGCAGCCAAAACATGACAAAATATAAGAAGCAACTGTTTTCCATTATTAGACAACAGGAAGCTCAGGAGTAATCCCTGAGAAGAAAAACAACACAAGGCGAGTCCTATGTTTGCGTGTGAGTGTGTGTCTGAAGTGGGTGTGACCAAGTGGGGCTGTTCTCAGGCCTTGATCTTAGGATTTCGGGGGGATGTCCTTGAGATGCTGACCAGAAAAGCCAGAGGACTGGGGTGGGTCTGGGGGGAGAACAGTTTTCCCAGGGGTGTGTGGAGACACTGTGAACCCCTCGACCTGTTTCCCCAACTGGCCGAGGCCCCTGCACAGACTGTCAATAGAAATGCTTGCTCAGGAGAAACACCTCTGTTCAGGTGTCTCATGTGAATCTGCATAAGGGGTGGCAGCAGTAGCTAATTTCAGAATTTGCTTGTCTTTGAATAGAGCTAATTGCTGGGAGTTGCCAGTGTTCCAGAGGATTCCCTGGAATATCAGGAGAAAGGAGGGGACACTGTCTCAGGCTCTGCTGAGGGCTGCCCCCTGCTGGCAGTGCGGTGAAGCCTGGATGGGTGGTGCCTTCATTGAAGAGCAGCGGGATGGAGTGAGTGTATCACAGGGTCCCAGCACAACAAGGCTGGTAGGGCCTCAGAGGTGGGAAAACCGGGATGCAGAAGGGAAGGGACTTGCCCAGGGTCACACAGCATGGGCCTCACTAAGCTCCTTGGTTTCAGGGAGCAATCCAGCGGCCCTCCACATTGACCATGCTCCCCCCTGCACCGGTCCATCCGAGTTCCCCAGGCTGGAGCATGTGTGTCAGAAGCTCCTTCTCTGACTGTAGGAGATCAGCGCAGTGGCGGGGTCACTGAGGCCAGCAGCCTCCTGGGGGTCTCGCCTTGGCACCCATGCGGCCGGAAGGGCTCCCCGTACCACACAGGGCAGCTGCACCCAGGAGGACGTGTGGTCGGCCTGCTGCAGCACATCAACCAGATGAGACAGCTGAGGGCTATGGCTTCAAGCAGGAGTAGGAGGTGCACAGTCAGTCTGGCCAGGATCCTTTGCCAGGACCCCACCTGTTTTCTCCTCTCTGTGGATCCTAACCCTGGTCTGTCCTTAACTGGACCCTGACCATAAACACAACCCCTTTGACCTTGATGCTGACCCTCAACCTAGTCTCAAACTGATCTGGACTCTGACTCTCATCCTAACACTGGTTTGAACTCTTGACTTTGAATTCATTCCTGTCTTCATGAGAACATAGAACATGACCCTTATTCCAACCCTAATCTGACTCTGATCTTACTTTCTGGACTTTGTCCTTGAACCTCATCCTAACATTTATCTGATTGACCCTAATCCTAAACCTGACTCTTATCCTATAATTTCTCTGATTTTTGACCAACCCCATCACTTCCCTCTCCTGCCCTATTCCTTGATTTTAAACCCTTGTCTCTTGCTGATTAAGGTAAATGCAGTTACCTTACCTCAAGTGCCAGTGTTGGCCCTGACCTCTGCCTTTACTGTGGCTCAGCCCCCAGCCTGCTCACTTTATCCCAGCTGAGGGGGTTGACCACCACTTTCCTTCCTTGTAGAACTTCTGTTAAAGCTGGGATAACATGGAGAAGAAAGATAGGGTCAAGGGTGGCAAGCAGGAGCCCATGCCTGCCTGTGAGTTTTGCAGAAAGGCCTGGAGCCTAGAAGGTAGGAAGAGACCAAAAGGGAGGTTCCCCAGGTGAGCTTAACCCAACACTAACCTTAACCTTCGTACTTCATGCCATCACTTCACTGCATCTAGACACACTGAGGTTTGCATCCCCACTCCCCCACTCACTAGGTGTGCCACCTTGGGCTGGTCACCTCCCTTCTCAGACCTTCATATCCACCCCACAGAGTTGTTATAGAGATGAAATAAGAAATGATGAATGCAAAGCACTTGGCCTGTATTGGGTACTTAAAGAGTGGCAGCTGTATCACTATTGTTGTTATCTTTATTCCCCACATGCTGACCTACACATTCATCCACAATAAAAAACAAAAAACAGTTGCTGTTGAGTGGATTCCAACTCATGGCAACCCCTTGTGTATCACAGTAGAACTGTACTCCACAGGGTTTTCAATGGCTGATTTTTTTAGAGTAGATCACCAGGCCTTTCCTCTCAGTTGCCCCTGGGTAGACTCAAACATCCAACTTTCAGGTTAGCAGCTGAGCATGTTAAGTGTTTGTACCATTTATGGCAGGTTGGTTCAAGTGGGCTTGGTCCAATCTGCAGAATCTGTGGTTGGACTCCATCACAGACCACCACCCCTGCCTCAGCTTTGAGCTTGCTCCATCCTCCTCACATCCCACTGGTGCCCTCCATGGAAATCTCCAGGTTTCTGTCCCCTCCCCAGTCCTCACATCCTCCCCGTCCTGTTCCAGGAACAGCACATCTTGGTCCATGAAGCAAACCTTGAGTCCTGCCTGTGTGCAGGTTCCAGGCCATCTACAAGGAGATGATCCACACTGAAAAGAGACTCTCCAAGGGTCTCTGAGCTGAGGAGGATTGTGTTGGGGCTCCCTGGCCTTGGGTAGGACTGGACCCTTCAGATGGAAAAGCAGCTGGGGAAGTCCTACCCCCTCCTGGGGCCGTTCATAACTCAGACTCCTGTTCCCAGCCACGCAGGGGCTGTTGTCTCAGGAGCCAGGAGGTTCTGATTCCCAGGCTACACTGAATTTGTCACTAAGGGATCAGCTGGGGTCTGATTGGGGTGGTCAGGTGTGCTGGGAGCCCCGCTGGGCACGTAGGCCTGAGTTTTGGGGCCTGACTGGGTCTGAACCTGAGGAGCTGCCAGTCAGGCTGCATCTGAGCCTTCAGAGTCCTAGCATGGGGGGATAGTGGACCAGGGAGAGTCCTCCCCCCTACCCGCCACATTTCTCTGCTATGCTTCTTGTAGAATTGCAAAGGGCAGGTGAAGGTTTTATCAGGGCTCAAGTCAGGGTCAAGACCAGGAAGAAACTAGACAAGGGCCAGGCCCCAGGAGTCTGTGCCAGCCCCTGGGATCCATAGAAGGGCCAGGGGTCAGGGTCTGGGAATAGGGGATGTAGAAAAAGAGCATTAGGAGAAAGAGGGGGACATAGCATGGGGTGAGGCATGGCAGGACACCAGGAAGAGACTTGGAGCTGAAGCACTGGTCAGGAGAGGACTGAGTTCTAGGCCCATCTGGCAAGACAAGGAGAGGGAAGTAGGGTCAGAGTTAGTGCCTGTCACTGTCTGGGGGGCGTCAGCTGGGGTCTCAGACCCTCCCAGTTCTGCAGTTGGAAAGAACCCAAGATGTTCATTTAGAAGAAGGTAGTTCTAAATATCACTTGTGACCATGTGACTAGTTGCAAAAATGAGGACTGTAATTGTTATGAGTATTTCTTGCTTGTATGTGTGCATTAAATACTTTTGTTTTCTTCACTTATAAAATACAAGATGTAAATGGGGTGTCTTAGGCTGTGTTCTCTAGAGAAGCAAAACCAGCAAAGTGTATAAATATACAGAGAGAGAGAGATTTATATCAAGGAAACAGCTCACTCAATTGTAGAGGCTGGAAAGTCCCAAGTCTGTGGATCAGGGTAGAGGCCTCTCCCAAGTCATGCAGTGGCAGAAGCTGGCAAGCCCAAGATCGGCAGGTCAGAGAGCAGGGTCCTGCTCACAGGTTGTGCAGATCGACAAATCCCAAGTTCAGCAGATAAGCTGACAGCTCAAGTCCCAAGAACTAGAGATGAGACGACAGGAGGCAGCCACAGGATCCAGAGAGAGCAGAAAGTCTGCTTATATTCAGATGCAGGCCACATCCCCAAGGAGACTCCCTTTCATCTGATTGGCTACTCACAGTATATTCAATCATGGGAGTGATTACATTAAAACATTGAGAATCATGGCCCAGCCAACTTGACACACAATCTTAACCATCACACAGGGTTAGTGCATTTGAGGTTGTACATATTAGTTGTATCATGTTAGGTGCAAGTATGACTTAGTAATTGTTTCTGAACCTCAGTTTCTTCATATGACAAAGGTTTGGTAAGGATCTCTGGCTCTATGATGCACTGATTCTATTCACACGCTGGCTGCCGCTCTGTGCCTCGGTTTCTCCATCAGCCAGGGGATACGACCTGTTCTAATGACTTCAGAATCCAACATCCCCTAATCTAAATTAAGAATTTGTTGGACAGTTATGACATTTCAGCTCCTTCGGTTGACACCATCGCTTCTCACCAACCAACAATCCTGGCGTGCTCCTCTGGGCAAGGCTCTAGCTTTCAGGAAGAGTGTGTTGTAGTAAAGTGTCAGCTGCAACCCCTGCCTCCCAGGAGCCTGAAGTCATTGACATCATTATCAGTAACTGCACTGGGGAGACTCTTTTCAGATTTGCACATGACGGGTTCTTGGAGAAAGAGTGAGCATGTTGAAACAGAGTGGAAAAGAAATCCCTGCAGGGCAGAGCTGCTGATTGAGACACATGCAATGGGATTTAATGTGCAATAGTGAATTAAACATGCAGTGCAAAATAAATCAACAGCTCAGGTACAGAGGAGGGAGACAGGCCTTCAGATGGGAGTGGGCAGGGAGCTCATTGTGAAATCACAGGCTGATATATCTTTCATGTCACCTCTCCCATCACACCCTCCCCTAACCAGGGCTTCCAACGGGTTCATTCTGGTTCGAATCCCTGCTGAGAATTTGCATATCTAACAAGTTCCAAGGAACTTACATATAAGAATCACCTGGGGAGCTTGTTAAAATGTAGATTCTGATTCAGTATATCTGGGATGGAAATGCAAATTCTTAGCAGGGAACTTATTAGAAACGCAAATTCTCAACAGGAGTTTGAACCGGAACGAACCAGTTTGAAGCCCTGCCCTCAACCATAGTCCAGTTATTTCCTACTCAAGGCTTTTCCCATGGAATGGAATGCCCTAAAGACAGGTTAGCTTAATGTCTTAGTTACTTCTTGTTGTGTGCCTTCGAGTCAATTCGAGCTCATAGGGATCCTATAGGACAGAGTAGAACTGTCCCCTAGGATTTCCTAGGCTGTAATCTCTATGGGAGCAGATTGCCAGGTCTTTTCTCCCACGTAGCTGCTGGTGGGTTCCAATGGCCAACCTTTTGGTTAACAGCTGAGCACTTCACCATTGGAACATGAGGGCTCCTTCTTAGTTACCTAGTGCTGCCATAACAACAACAGGAAAAAAAAAAAAAAAAATCACAAGTAGGTGAGTTTAAGGAACAGAAATTCATCACACTTCTGGAAGTTAGAATTCTGAATTCAGGGCATGGATCTAGGGAGGGGTCCTTCTTTGTCTATTTCAGTTTCTAATAGCTGCCAGCTATCCTTGGCATTCCTGGGCTTCTAAACGCATGTGCTATGTGTACCTGTCTTCCCATGGTGTTTTCCCCCTGTGTGTATGTCTCTCTGTTTCTGTACTCTGCTTTATAAGACACTACTCAGGAGTGGTTAGGTTTAGGACTCACCATACTCTGGTAATGGCTACACTAACATAGCAAAAGAAATCCTCAATTTCAAAACAAGTTCATATTTACAGGTACAGAGGTTAGGACTTCCATTTTTTTCTTGGAAGGACGAAATTCAATCCATAACATTTAAGAATAACAATAACAATCATGGTAATAGTCACTCGTTACCAAATGCTTACACTGCTCTAGGTACTCACATGATCTCTCTCCTCACAATAAGCCTGAAAGGTTAGTATTAGTAGCATCATTTTATACAAAAGGATACTGTGGCTCAGAAAAGCTAAATAATACAGAGCTGCAAGTGGCAGAGCTGAGATTTGAATCTAGCTGTATCTGATTCCAAAGCTAACACACTCAGTGCACATCCTGATGTCTTTCCAGCCATGTAAATAGAGTTATTGAGTCTAGAAAAAGGGAGGTGAGAGTCCTGTTCAACTGGAAGGCTCAGATCCTTGTGTCATTCTAAGAATCACACCTCAAGATGGTCATGGACAAGCTGAGCTTTGTCTCCAGCATGAGAAGGGCTTATGGATTAATTAATTAATTCAATAGTTTTATAAGTTTTCTGTTATGTTCTGGGAGCTCTCGTGGTGCGGTGATTAAGAGCACGGCTGCTAACCAAAAGGTCAGCAGTTTGAATCCACCAGCCAATCCTTGGAAACCCTATGGAGCAGTTCTACTCTGCCCTATAGGGATGCTGTGAGTCAGAATCAACTCGGTGGCAATGGGTTTTATTTTTTTCCTTTTTTTGGTTTCATTATCTTCTGGGCCCTCTCCTAGGCAAGAAGATAAAGGAGTGAAGAAGATTGACAAGAGTCCCTCCTCTCCTGGAGTTTACATCCTAGCAAGGGAGATAGATAATAAGCAAATAAGTATATATCAAAAGTGCTAAATTCTATGAAGAAAGGACTAGAGATGAGGGGGCTTTACTAGAGAAAGCGGTCAGGGAAGGCTTGAGGAGGTGACATTTGAGCAGAGAACCGAATGAAGTTAGGAAGAGAGCCTTGTTGATAAATTTCAAGAGAATGTTCCAGTCACAGAGAATAGCAGATGCAAAGGCCCTGAGGTGGGAATGAACGTGATGTGTTCAAGGAACAGTGGAGAGGCCAATGTGGCTGGAACAAAGTGAGCAGGCATGGAGAGAGGAATAGGAAATTAGATATGAGAGCTTGGCAGGAGGAAAGTCATTTAGCACCTGAGGTCATGGTAAGGGTTGGATGTTATTTTTAGTGTTGAGGGGATCCACTGCAGGGTTTTGAGCAAGAGAGCAATGTGATCTGATGTGTGTTTTAAGAAGACCACCTTGGCTGCTGGGTGGAGAAGAATCTGTTGGGGTAAAAGTACAAGCAGAGTGACCAAGGGAAGGGGGATCACAGAAATCCAAGTGGACCAGGGTGGAAGCAAAGAAGGGTATAAGAAGTGGTCCCTCACACTTGGATTATTGAAGGAATAGGATATTCATCCTAAAAAGAAAAAAGAAGAAGGAGAAGCTCAGGTAGACACGACAGCTGACCTCCAACTTCAGAAAGACTGTCACATAGAGCAGAACGTGGGTCCATTCTGCAGGCCCTCAAAGGTCAGAATCAGGACCACAGGTGAGGTCACAGGGAAGCCATTGATACTGGCCAAAGATGAAGTGTGCTTCCTGATGGAAGTAATAACCTTCCTACCACTGGAGGTGCAAAGCACAGGTCAACTCTTAGGATGGAGAGGGTAAAAAGACAGAGTTTAGCTTTTGTGATCAGATAGACCTGGGTCCAAATCCTCCCTCTTATTATCCATTCTGCCTTGAGCCACTTTATGTTTCTGAGCTTCAGTTTCCTCATCTGTATATTAGAACTGATACCTACTACATTGGGTTGTTTAATAGAATGTGTAAGTACCTAGCACTGTGCCTGGCCCATAGGAAGTGCTCAACAAATGACAGTGGTAATAAACATGGTGATGATGGTGCTGGTGACAATGATATAATGGTAATGATGAGAAGGAGGAGGATGGTGATGATGATGATGAAGAAGAATATTGTGATGAATATGATGAATGATGACAAGAGCAATGAGGAGGTTAACGACGTTGAAATTGTTATTATGGTTGGCAATGGTTCTTGTGGAATAACCAGCACAAACAGGTGATAGGACCAGAAGATATAAGGTCTCTTCAAATACTAATATTTGATGAGAAAATGCTCTACAAGGTGACCACTCTTTCTGTTGACATCGTCACTCCCTCTGTTGACTGTGCTAGAGACAGTGGGTTGGAGACTCTTGTACTAGCAGCATCAGCCTCTGGACAGGGAAATCCTGGCCCAAATGATGGTTGACACCATGCTGCCCATGGTATGGGGTACTTCAGGGGCAAGGGAGGAAGATAATGGTCAGCTTGGGGGAGGCTGTTACTTCTGTCAACATTTCCTGGTCTCCCTTATGCTATAAATGTCCAAAAGGAAACTTAGACTTCCTCTCATCCAACTAACCCCTCCCATTTAACAGATGGGAAATTGAGGCCCAGAAGGAAAAGGGATTTGCTTAAGGTCTCAGCCAGTTTCTCTCTTTCTATTTCAACAAAGTGTATCTATTTATGCCAGTTATCAATTTATTGCTTCTCACCTCCAAACTCACCCCTCAATACCTGATTTATAATGAAGGACAGAATTCCTTTAAGCATTTCTCCTTTGTCATAGTAGAAGCACCAGACTTACACTCTGTTAAAAGTGAAAGTAAAGAGTTTTATTGAGGAATAGAGAGATTAAAGAAATGGAAGATATTATTACACCCAGGCAAAGTACAATAATGTTCTGAACTGTGGAATGGGAGTGAAGATTTTTATAGGATGGAATAAGCAAAGGCTATGTGTTCGCACGCAGGAGGGAGGTGTAAGGCAAAAACCACAAAGGGGTCCTCAAACCACAATTTTTCTTCACATTAGCAATTCTATTTAACATACTAAAACATCCTGAACAAATCATTCTTCTGAGAACATTTGCACTAAACTTTCTGTAACAATCATATATCTTATCCCTTCCTCTTATCTTAAATAACAGGCTGTGCTTCAACCCTAAGTTACAGATATACAAAGAGTCATGTGAAAAGCAGGAGTGGAGCCAAGGTCTTAGTGAGTGAATCAAAATGGAGTCTGATTTAGGTCTGGGTCAGCTATTCAAAATTACACCAGATGCCTCAGGTTTTAGGGTCCACTAAGACATTTCCCCCTTTTGATCAAGCCACCACTAGGGGGCACAGATCACTCAGAATATCACCTTCAATGGAGTTACCTTTCTTCTGCAAGAACTTCTTAAGTAGGCTGTAGCCCCAAAATGTTGAAAGTGTTAGAGTTTGTAGTTGTTAGGCTGATTTTCTTCTTCACTTTGCCATAGCTTTAGGTCTCGTTTTCAGGGTGACTTGATTATGGTTGGGGTAAGTGTTTCAGATAAGGCCATATTACAGGAAAAACTTGGCATTTCTAAAAAGAGTCTGATCCCAGAACTAAAATTCATTCTCCTTGATAAAATTAGTTTCTTTTAAATGGAAATGCCAGATGTTTCGAGGGTTGGTTGCAGCAATGAGAGATGCAGTACATAATACATTTAACAAGCCCTATAATAACAATTACAATGATTAAAAAGAGTAATCAAGCTAGTAAAAAGGAGTATAAACCAGATCCAGTACTTTTGGAGTAACCAGATAAAAATATCAAAGGAGGAAGGAATGGTCATGGGAGGAATGGTATGTAACCAGGAGACATTTTGGTGTATTTTAGTGATGTCTTGTTCTACTTATCCAGAGAAGTTTATCCATGAACAGCAAGAATTATTGGCAATAGCACAAACTCCTCCTTGGGCTAGGAGAAAATCAACAATCATTTTGTTATCTAAGACAACTTTAGCAAGAAATTCTAAGGATTTCTTCTGAGTTGCCATTACATAAGCAACATTATCAGCAATTTGAGCCATGGTAGCAGATAGATTGTGGATAGATTTTTCTGATTGGAATATACCATAAGTCAGGACAAATGCCTGAAAAAATGACCAGCCCCATCCAGGCTTATCAGTAATGGGATTATCTGAGAGAGCAAGTTCTCTCTTCTGTGTGGATATTAACTTCAAGTTATTGTTCCATTGTAAGTTATCATTATATGAATGGTTACTCAGGAGAACTCTAAGTGTACCTAGGTTATATGGGCCCCACATATTCTAGTCATCTAAGCATGGTAAGGCCCAAATATACAGTGAAATATCAGACTTTTTTCTTAAATAAGCTTATCCTCTACATAAAAAGAAGCATCCAGATGGGACATATAACATACCTGTCCTGGTTTCCTTATTGGGAAATGGAAGAGACTGATTGGCACTTCTGAGTCCGTCTGCAGTAAATGAATCATCACAAATGGACAATTCCCCAAATTTCTAGGTTATTGAGGCACAGACTGGAAGATTTTGATTGTTTTCAAGGCAGCTACTTAGTAATTCCACCACTCATCTGTCAGTTTGCCATATTGTAGTGGCTTGAATGTTGCTGTGATACTGGAAGCTATGCCACCAGTATTTCAAATACCAGCAGTCTCACCCATGGTGGACAGGCTTCATTGGAGCTTCCAGACTAAGACAGACTAGGAAGAAGCAGCTGGCAGTCTACTTCTGAAAAAACTGGCCAATGAAAACCTTATTAATAGCAGCAAAACATTGTCTGAGATAGTGCCATAACATGATCCCCTCCAGTTGTCAGGCACTCAATATACAACTGGGGAAGAACTGCCTCCTCAAAGCAGAGTCGATCTTAATGATGTTGATGGAGTCAAGCTTTCAGGACCTTCATTTGCTGATGTGGCATGACTCAAAATGAGAAGAAACAGCTGTAAACATCCATTAGTAATTGGAAAGTGGAATGTACGGAGTATGAAATTAGGAAAATAGGAAGTCATCAGAAATGAAATGGAACACATAAACATCAATATCCTAGGCATGAGTGAGCTGAAATGGACTGGTATCGGCCATTTTTAATAGGACAATCATATGGTTTACTGTGCTGGGAATGACAACTTGAAGAGGAATGGCATTGCATTCACCATCAAAAATAACGTTTCAAAATCTATCCTGAAGTACAACACTGTCAGTGGTAAGATAATATCCATATGCCTACAAGAAGACCAGTTAATACGACTATTATTCAAATCTACAAAACAACCACTAAAGCAAAAGATAAAGAAACTGAAGATTTTTACCAACTTCTTCAGTCTGAAATTGATCAAACATGCAATCAAGATGCATTGATAATCTTTGGTGATTGGAATGTGAAAGTTGGAAACAAAGAAGAAGGATCAGTAGATGGAAAATATGGTCTTGGTAATAGAAACGAGGCCAGAGATCACACACTATAATTTTGCAAGACCAATGACTGATTCATTGCAAATACCTTTTTTCACCAACATAAACGGTGACTATACACATGGACCTCACCAGCTGGAATACACAGAAATAAAATCAACTACATCTGTGGAAAGAGACTATGGAGAGGATCAATATCATCAGTCAGAACAAAGTCAGGGCCGACTGTGGAACTGACCATCAATTGCTCATATGTAAGTTCAAGCTGAAGTTGAAGAAAATTAAAACAAGTCCACAAGAGACAAAGTACAACCTTGAGTATATCCCACCTGAATTTAAAGATCATCTCAAGAATAGATTTGATGCATTGAACACTAATGACCGAAGACCAGATGAGTTGTGGAATGACATCAAGGACATCATACATGAAGAAAGTAAGAAGTCATTAAAAAGACACGAAAGAAAGAAAAAAGATCAAAATGAATGTCAAAAGAGACTCTGAAACTTCCTCTTGGACGTCAAGTAGCTAAAGCAAACAGAAGAAATGATGAAGTAAAAGAGCTGAATAGAAGATTTCAAAGGCCACCTGGAGAAGACAAAGTAAAGTATTATAATGAAATGTGCAAAGATCTGAAGATTAAAAAAACCAAAAGGGAAGAATATGCTTGGCATTTCTCAAGCTGAAAGAACTGAAGAAAAAATACAAGCCTTGAGTTCCCAATATTGAAGGATTCCACTGGAAAAATATTAAATGATGCAGGAAGCATCAAGAGAAGATGGAAAGAATACACAGAGTCACTGTACCAAAAAAAATTGATCAATATTCAACCATTTCAGGAAGTAGCATATGATCAAGAACCAATGGTACTGAAGGAAGAGGTCCAAGCTTCACTGAAGGCATTGGCGAAAAACAAGGCTCCAGGAATTGATCGAATACCAATTAACATGTTTCAACAAACAGATGCAGTACTCATCTATGCCAAGAAATTTGGAAGACAGTTACCTGGCCAACCCACTGGAAGATATCCATATTTGCACCCATTCCAAAGAAAGGTGATCCAACAGAATGCAGAAGTTATCGAACAACATTGTTAAAATCACACAAGTAAAATTTTGCTAAAGATCATTCAGAAGTGGTTGCAGCGGTACATTGACAAGGAACTTCCAGAAATTCAAGCCAGTTTCAGAACAGGACATGGAACAAGGGACATCATTCCTGACATCAGATGGATCACGGCTGAAAGCAGAGAATAACAGAAAGATGTTTACCTGTGTTTTATTGACTATACAAAGGCATTCGACTGTGTGGATCATAACAAATTATGGACAACATTTTGAAGAATGGGAATTCCAGAACACTTAACTGTGCTCATGAGGAACCTGTACTCAGGCCAAAAAGCAGTCGTTCAAACAGAACAAGTGGATACTGCGTGTTTTAAAATCAGGAAAGATGTGTCTCAGGGTTGTGTCTTTTCACCAAACTTATTCAGTCTGTATGCTGAGCAAATAATCTGAGAAGCTGGACTATATGAAAAAGAATGTGGCATCAGGATTGGAGGAAGACACGTTAACAACCTGCGATATGCAGATGACACAACCTTGCTTGCTGAAAGTGAAGAGTACTTGAAGCACTTACTGATGAAGATCAAATACCACAGCCTTCAGTATGGATTACACCTCAACATAAAGAAAACAAAAATCCTTACAACTGGACCAATAAGCAACATCATGATAAATGGAGAAAAGATTGAAGTTGTCAAGGATTTCATTTTACTTGGATCCACAATCAACAGTCATGGAAGCAACAGTCAAGAAGTGAAAGGAGGTATTGCACTGGGCAAATCTATTTCAAAAGACCTCTTTAAAATGTTAAAAAGCAAAGATGTCAAGCCGTGGTCAACATGGCGGACTAGTTAGACGCTTCCTATATCCCTCATACAACAAAGACCTGGAAAAACAAGTGATTTGATTCTATGTGAACATTTGGCGGCCCTGAACAAGGCAAGGTTAAGAAATCCATCTGAGTCATACCGGAGAGGAAGACTGTTTGGAAAAGGTGAGGAGCGCTAGAGCCGCGGCGGCGACAGAGCAGAGACACAGCCACGCCCGGCCACGGTGAAGCAGGCAAACAGCTGTGCTGTGCGTGCGCTCTAGAAGCAGTTTCCACATGGAAAGAGACCTGGCAGCAGAGATTCTGCTTGGACATTCCGAATCAGTGAAAAGCAGCTCCCAAGAGACTAGGATAAGCACATGGCGTGCACCCTTTCTCAGTGAGTTAAAAAAAAAAAAAAAAAAGCCCATTTGGGAAAAACCTCTCTCCCTTTTACCACCTACCTCCGTGCTCTCCACCTGATTTGGGAAAAACCTCTCTTTCTTTTACCGCCTCCCTCCCCGCTCTGCACCGGGAGTCCACTGGGCCGGAAATAGATCCCAAAAGGTGCCCTGACCCATTCTTATGGCCTTGGAGAGGGAACAAATAAGCTGCTGGCTCCCCTAGGCCAGGAACACAGGGTCGGCACAACTCCTTTGCTGGCCATAGAAATCAGGGGTCCACAGTCTCTGAGTGCCATACACCCCTGTGTAGACTTGTGGGGACCCATCTCAACAGCGTTAGCCCTCACTACCACAGTACAACAGGGCAAACATCTGAAGTTTAATTTCAACTGCTTCAGCTGTGAACGGGCAGATTTGTGATCCTGGAAAACAGCCCTGCCCCTCAAGTAGGCACTTTTCTCCATCTGCAGCAGGGTCTTGAGGACTGGTGATAGTTCCTAAAGTGCCTAGTCACCTGCTTCAGGAGTTCAAGAAAAAGTGGTGCCCTCGAGTCTTTGCAGCCACC
>NW_004443984.1:412836-425771 GCF_000243295.1 Trichechus manatus latirostris
AGCACTAAACGCATACCTATCAATAATTACACTGAGTGTAAACGGATTTAATGCACCAATAAAGAGACGGAGAGTGGCAGATTGGATAAAAAAGCATGATCCATCTATATGCTGCCTACAAGAGACGCACCTTAGACTTAAAGACACAAACAGACTAAAACTCAAAGGATGGAAAAAAATATATCAAGCAAACAACACTCATAAAAGAGCAGGAGTGGCAATATTGATCTCTGACAAAACAGACTTCAAAGTAAAATCCACCACAAAAGATAAGGAAGGGCACTATATAATGGTTAAAGGGTCAATACGCCAGGAAGACATAGCTATAATAAATATTTACGCACCCAACAGCAGGGCTCCAAAATACATAAAACAAACTCTAACAGCTCTGAAGAGAGAGATAGACAGCTCCACAATAGTAGTAGGAGACTTCAACACGCCACTCTCCATCACCCCAGAACTAAAACAATTTCCAAGGCCAACTCTTCAGACAGGGATTGGACTGGACTACGGGACATAAAGTGATACTCATGAAGAATGTGCCTCTTAGACAAGTAGATATAAGAGATCAAAGGGGCGGCTTCTGTTCCGAGGTGAGAGGGGAAGGCAGAGAGAGTTTGGAGCTGGTTGAATGTTCATGGGGAATCAGGGGCGGAGGGGAGGAGTGTGCTGTCGCAGAATGGGGTGAGCAGTTGGAGTCTTCTAACAATGTATGTTAAAAAAAAAAAAAAAAATCCTGTATGGGAGACTAACTTGAAATGTAAACTTCATTTAATTACATCAATGGAAAAAAAAAAAAAGCAAAGATGTCAGTTTAAGGACTAAAGTGTACCTGACCGAAGCCATGGTGTTTTCAATTGCCTTATATGCATTTGAAAGCTGGACCATGCATAAGGAAGACTGAAGAAGAACTGATGCCTTTGAATTACGGTGTTGGCACAGAATATTGAGAGCTATGGTTGGGAGTAGTAGTTGAGAGCTATGGCTGCTAACCAAAATCTTGGCAGTTCAAATCCAGCAGCTGCTCCTTGGAAACCCTGTGGGGCAGTTTCTACTCTGCCCTATAGGTTTGCTATAAGTCAAAATCAACTACACAGCAACAGGTTTGATTTGGGTTTTGGCCAGAAGAACAAACAAATCTGTCTGAAAGAAGTACAGTCAGAACGTTCCTTAGAAGCGGGAATGGCCAGACTTCATCTTACATACTTTGAACATGTTATCAGGAGGGACCAGTCCCTAGAGAAGGACATCATGCTTGGTAAAATAGAAGGTCAGCACAAAAGAGGAAGACCCTCAAGGAGATGGATTGACACAGTGGCTGCAACAATGGGCTCAAGCATAACAATGATTGTGAGTATGGCGCAAGACCAGGCGATGTTTCGTTCTATTATACGTAGGTCGCTGTGAGTCTTAACCAACTCAACGGCACCTAACAACAACAGCAAAGCTTACGAAGTCCAAAAGTAATGCTTCTCAAATTTAAAAGGCCCAAAGTGAGAACTTTGGTCCAAGACAAATCTAAGGATTCAGAGAGCTAAGCAAGTTGGGCTTTTATTATGCCATTTGTTCTTTCTACAATCCAGAGGATTGAGAATGATAAGGACAATGCAATCTCTGATATATGGGGAAGATTCGGCATAATTCTTGAATAACTTGTTCAGTAAAGTGGGTTCCTTAGTCACTGCAAAGAATCTTTTGTGCTCCTCAAGTAGGTATTATGTTTTCAAGGAGCTTTTTGCTACAAAAGAAGCAGTGGCACATCAGCATTGGAAAGCCTTTACCCAATGTGAAAATTTACAAATATTTACCAAGACATATTTATAACCATTCAAGGTTGGAAGTTGGATGAAGTCTAGTTGCCATTCAAGCATAAGTCCAGAAGACAAAGTATATTGCCCACGTAGTCTTAAGATGTTTACCAGGGTTATAATGAGGGCAAATAGAACAATGAAGAGTCACATGCTGAGCTGCCTCAGAAAATTTTCCCAACCAATCTTTTTTTTATTTCAATCATTTTATCTCTCCCCAGATGAGTATTTACAGAATAAAAAGCTGCCCAGTCCTGCGCCATCTTCAGAGTCATTGCTATGTTTGAGCTCATTGATACAGCAACTGTGTCAATCCATCTCATTGAGGGTCTTCCTCTTTCACATTGACTCTCTGCTTTACCAAGTATGATGTCCTTCTCTGGGGACTGGTCCCTGCCCCAGTGTATCTGTTAGGAAATGCATTCATCTGATAGAAACGGGGATCCAGAAAAATAGGATCTTAAATCTGTTAAATATTTTAATTTTTTTCTTATGTAAGAGAAGTGTGGATATAGTGGCTCCCAAAGTTGTCAAAGAAAACCCTGGTGGTGTAGTGGTTAAGAGTTCAGCTGCTAACCAAGAGGTCGGTAGTTCAAATCCACCAGGTGCTTCTTAGAAACACTATGGGGCAGTTCTAGTCTGTCCTATAGGGTCACTATGAGTCAGAATCAACTAGATAGCAATGGATTTGGGTTTTTTGGTTTAAAGTCATCAAATTCCCAGATTTTCTGTTTCCACCATCCACAGTGGCACATCCTAAAGGTTACCTTATGGTTACATGATGGCTGCTGGAGTTCCAGCCCATTAGAGCTGTATTCCAGGCAGAAAAAAAAAAACCATTGCCGTTGAGTAGATTCCAACTCATAGTGACCCTACAGCACAGAGTACAACTGTCCCATAGTGTCCAAGGCTGTAATCTTTATGGAAGCAGACTGCCGTATCTTTCTCCTGCAGAGTGGCTGGTGGGTTCAAACCACCAACCTTTAGGTTAGCAGCTAAGCGTTTAACCACTGCGCCACCAGCGGCAAAGGGGTTCCTGCCAGCTGAATATGTGCTCCTCAAAGAACTTTCTTGGAAGCTGCAATCCCCACCTCCGCTAATATTTCATTGGCCACCCCTATTTGCAAGGGAGGCTGGAAACACAAAGCCACCCACAACAGCATTGGCCTCTTGTGCCTAACAGAGAAAGGGAAACTGGATCCTGGGCAAATGATCAGTAGCCTCTGCCCCAGTCAGCAACCAGGAGATTTGAATATTAACAGACAGAGCCTGAGATTTAGGCTCCAAGTTACAGAACTTCCTCCAGGAAGTTCCTTGGGTGGGGAGGAGACCCCTTCTCACATGCATCTGCTTTAAAAATAGTAAAATAGCAATAGTCACTGCAGAAATTTTTTTAAAAACATAAAAAATAGAAATTAAAATTAAAATATTCCTTAATCCCATCATCCAGAGATTAAAAACAGTCTGTTTTTGCACACTTCCTTCTGGGTTTTCTCTTTCTGGGTATATTTAGAATGTATTTTACATCCAGGTTTATATGCTACTTTTTTCTCTCACTCTTATTTCATAAACATTTTCCCAACTTTTTTAAGATCTTTTTTTTAAGTGGTAACACAAGATTCCATCATAATTATTTCCTCCATGTTTGATACAGTTAATCCCCCATTATTAAGTATTTAGATGGTTCTCATCTAAATTTGGCCATTAGAAATTATGCTGTGATGACTGACCCTACACATAGACCTTTGTCTCCATCCCTGGTTATTTCCTTACAGCAGATTTCTGATCTTACCATGATAAAAGATGTGGGCATTTTGAAGGCTTTTGATGTTTTGATGGACAATTTTATGTGTCAGCTTGGCTCTAACCACACATGATAGCTGTAGCAGAGCTATAGTCTCCAGTTATTCAATAAAACAGGAATCTAGGTGTTGCTGTGACAGTACTTAGTAGATGTGATTAAAGTCCATAATCAGTTGACTTTAAGCAAGGGAGAGTATGCTACATAATCTGGGTAGGCCCGATTCAATCAGTTGAAAGGCCTTATAAGCAGAACTGAGGTTTCCCAGAAGACAAAATTTCTGCCTGTGGACTGCAGCTTCACCTCATGCCTGAGAATTCCAGCCCATCCTTCCTGATGGCCTAACCTATGGATTTCAGATTTGCCACGAACCTACTGGTTCTGTTTCTCTGGTGGAACTCTGACTGATACAAATATGTTTTGCCAAATTGCTCTCCCAGAGGGCTGACCCTCCCATACACAGGTCTAAGAACAAGAGTACGTGGTTTCCGAGGTCTGCCTTCCACCTCCTTCAGCATCATCTCTCTCTGACTTTCCCTCCACAGCCTCCTCTCCCCTGGGTTCTCTCAGGAAAAACAATGGAAAAGTTTATATTCTGAAATATCTAATCATGTATTTATCTCCTAGTACTTTAAAAAGTCTACATAATTACTCTAGTCCCATTAAGTTTAATTTGCAGCAAATTATGCATTTAGCATGAAGTTGGGGTTGTTTTGCCTGTTGGAGTCGAGATAGAGGTTTGGCTATTTATAACAGGGGAGCTGGCCATAAAAACACAGGCTGGTTAAGCAATGTTTTTTGTTTTTTGTTTTTTTTTTTTCCCAGAGAAGTGTTGTTCCCTGGTTCTTGGAGCCCTCTGGAATCAAACCAACATCCCAGGCATCCCAGGGGGCTGGGAGAGGAAAGAAGGAGGGGAGTGGCTGTCTACTTCACTGGACCAACTGGGGTTCAAATCCTGGGATGTCTGCAAAGCTGAAAGCTGGCCAGTATGTCTGATGTACAGGGAGGCATGGGGCACAGTTGACTGGTTTTAGGCAGGAGTGTGAGGGGTCAGATCTGCCGCGTGGGAAGCTGCTCTGCTATGGGGGGATGGATGGGAAGGGCACAAGGACAGGGAGACTGGGAGGAGGGGAGGCTGATGCAGTCACCTGAGTGAAGGATGAAGCTGTGGATATCTTGCCTTATGTCCCCTGGACCACTTCTACATTCATCTGCAGCTGATCAC
This sequence comes from Trichechus manatus latirostris, assembly GCF_000243295.1. Classification (NCBI taxonomy): domain Eukaryota; kingdom Metazoa; phylum Chordata; class Mammalia; order Sirenia; family Trichechidae; genus Trichechus; species Trichechus manatus. The sequence goes on from NW_004443984.1 coordinate 417,671, forward strand.
TCTCCCATCAGGCCTTGCTTCTCTCTCCTCCTCCAGCTGGGGATGTTCTCCAGTGCCCTGGGAGCTTGATCAACCCTTGGGCATGGCAGCTGAGAAGTACCAGGGATTTTACATCCTCAAAAACACCCTTCAACCAATGAAAGATGGGAGTAGGTAGACAAATGGCCCAGCGTCCCTCCAAGGGACAGGTATGAGCCACATTCTACACAGTCCCTCAGAGGGTCCCCAGCAGGACTGAGCCCCACAGTGGTGACTAGTGCTCTGCTTCAGCCTTTATGGGCTTTTCTCCTCCACCCCTCACTACCCCCACTCCTTACTGTGCCTCCAGGGTTAACCTCTCAAGTAAACCACCTTCACTTTTGGAGGAATCCAAACTCAGACATACTGGATCATTCCAGAGCTGCAGCAGTGGAGTGGAGTCAAGTGGAGGATTTGAGAGAAATTCGGGAGATGGGGGATCAGGACTTGGTGATGGACAGACTGATGGGGTGAGGAGAAGCCAGCAGTCAGCACTGACTCCCAGCTGCCTGGCTGGGCCATCTAGTGAATGGTAGTTCCTTCCCTCATTTCCTTACCCACCTTCTTGTCTTTCATCTGGTATGATAAGCCTCCTCACAGCCTTTTTGGATCAAGGCAGCAGAGCAATAAATCAATGTCTGGGATGAGTATTTGGCCTCTACTGTCACATAGTGCCTGCTCTTCAGGGTAGTTACTAGATTGTAAGTTCCTCAAGGGCAGGATCTTTATATTGGCTCCACATTTCTAGCTCCCTGGAACAAAGATAACTGCAGGGGATATTCACTTATCAAATCTTTATTGAGTACCTACTATGTTCTGGGCTCTGTTCTAGTGTCAGCAGATACAGCAGTGAACAAGACAGCAAAAATCCCAACTGTCAAAGAGTTACATTCAGGAGGCAGTCAATAAACACACATAACAGAATTTAAATGCATTTCAAATGGTGATAAATCTATGGAGTAAAATAAAACATGGGAGAGGGATTAGGGTGCAAGGGAGGTGGTTGCCATTTGGGAGGTCAGGGAAGTGTTCACTGATAAGGTGATATCTAAGTAAAGTCCTGAAAGGGATGAGTGAACCACACAGATACTAGAGGAACATGTGTTCCTGGAGGAGGAAACAGTAAGTGCAAAGGTCCTGAGGTAGGAGCCTGGCCTGTTCAAGGAACAGAGAAGAGGCCAGTGTTGCTCGAGCAGAGTGATTGAGGGACAGAGTAGCAGGAGATGAGGTCAGGGAGGTAATGGGGCCTGAATCTTGTAGGACCTTGAGACCAGCTTAAGAGTTTTGGCTTTTACTCAGGGATGGGAGCCACTGGAGGGCTTTTGTAAGGAGGCATGGCATTGTCTGGCTTTTGTTTAAGGGGATCACTCTGGCTGTTGTGTTGAGGGTAAGGGAAGAAGCAGGGGACCAGAGAGGTATCAACTGAAAAAATACAGATAAGAGATGACAGCAGCTTGGTCCAGGATGGTAGTGGAGCAGTTACTGAGAAGTGATTGAATTTGAATATATTTTCTAGGCAGAGCCACCTAGATTTGCTGATGAATGTTAGGGGTGAGAGGGTCATCAGGGAGGACTTGAAGGTGCCATCTTCATGATTGTTGGTATGTTTGAGTCCATTGTTGTGGCTATTGTGTCAATGTAGCTCCTGGAGGGTTTCCCTCATTTTTGATGACCCTCTACCAAACATAATGTCCTTTTCTAGCGATTGGAATTTCCTGGTGACATGTCCAAAGTAAGCGAGCTAAAGTCTTGCCATCCTCGCTTCTAAGAAGTGCTCTGGTTGTATTTCTTCTAAAACTGAATTGTTTGGTCTTCTAACATTACATGATATATTCAATATTCTTCACCAACACAATTTAAATGCATCAATTCTTCTTCTGTCTTCTTTTTTCATTGTTTCAGCTTTGGTATGCATATGAGGTGACTGAAAACATCATGATTTGGATCAGGGGCACCTTAGTCATCAAAGTGATATATTTGCTTTTTAAAACTTTGAAGAGGTCTTTTGCAGCAGATTTGCTCAGTCTAATACATTTTTTATTTCTTGGCTGCTGTTTCCATGGATGTTGATTATTGCCCCACATAGAATGAAATCGTTGACAACTTCTATTTTTTCTCCATTTATCATGTTGTTGTTTATCAGTCCAGTTGTGAGGATTTTCATTTACTTCATGTTCAGGCATAATCCTTGATAAAGGCTACAGTCTTTGACCTTCATCAGTAAGTGTTTCAAGTCATCTTCATTTTTGGCAAGCAAGGTTGTGTCATCTGCATATCACAGGTTATTAATAAGTCTTCCTCCAATCCTGAGCTGTGTTCTTCTGCATATAGTCCACCTTCACGGATTATTTGTTCAGCATACAGATTGAGTTGTTGTTGTTAGGTGCTATCAAGTTGACTCCAACTCATAGCAACCCTTTGTACAACAGAACAAAACACTGCCCAGTCCCGCACCATCCTCAAAATCGTTGCTATGTTTGAGCTCATTGTTGCTGCCACTGTGTCAATCCATCTCAGTGAGGGTCTGGAGTAAGTAAGGTGAAAGGATGCAACCCTGCCACACACCTTTTCCAATTTTAAACTACCCAGTATGTCTTCATTCTGTTTGAATGCTGTACATGTACAGCCATTTACAGATTCCACATGAGCACAATTTGGTGTTCTGGAATTTCCATTCTTTGTAATGTTATCCATAATTTGTTATAATCCACACAGTTGAATGCCTCCCGTAGTCAGTAAAACTCAGGTAAATATTTTTCTGGTATTCTCCGCTTTCAGCCAAGATCCATCTGGCATCAGCAATGATATCCCTCATTCCATGTCCTCTTCCAAATCCAGTTTGAACTTCTGGCGGGTCCCTGTTGATGTACAGCTGCAGCCATTTTTTAATTAACTTCACCAAAATTTTCCAGCATGTGATTTTAATTAATGATATTATTTGATAATTTCAGCATTCCATTTGATCACCTTTCTTTGGAATGGGCATGAATATGGATCTCTTCCAGCTGGTTGGCCAGGAAGTTATCTTCCAAATTTCTTGATACAACTAGGCTGAAATCTAACATACCCAACTGGACAAGCGTTGGACCTGTCAAGAAAGAAGAGAGATTATATATCAATGGAGCTGCAAGACCTGGCTATAGGTACCAGCAGGAACCTGAAAGATATGTAAAGAAGAGGATCCTGGGGATACTGGATCAAAGAAAGCTGATTATAAAGCTGGATAAGAATGATTTTTTTATATAGGAGGACTGCCCTGTGACACTAGATTTGACATTGTTGAAAGGGGCCTGGAGATGGGTTTAATATGTGGATGTAATGAATCTTGGAAAACAGCAAAGAGCAGCATTAAATGAAGTTGCATTGCCAGAAAGGCTGTGGTAGACTGTGGAGGAATGGGTCAAAAGTTTCAGAGCAGTGGGCATGCTATAAAAGGTCTACTGTGTAAGAACAGAAAACCACCAGTTGTCTATGTTCCTCAGAGGGGCCTGAAGGGCACTTCACTTACTAAGGTGATACAGAAAGTTCTGGTAAATTTCTCACTTTTGAGAAACTCAGTGTTGGCTGAGCTCTGTGGGCAAGGACTGATGTTAAGAGGCTCTGTTCTGGAACAGGGTTCCCTGGTAGCGGAGGATGATAAACCCAAACCAAATCTGTTGCTGTCGAGTCAATTCCAACTCATAGCATAGGGGATGATAGGATCCCAAAATGACAGACAGCATTTAACCATCAGAAACAAGCAGCATATTTATCTTAATGAGCAGCAAGGTTGAAATGGCAGCCTCATTAAATCTAAAACCTTGTGAGATTCAAAATATACTCATAAGAGGTTGAAAAGCAAGCCACAGACTGGGAGAAAATATTTGTAAATCATATATCTGATAAAGGGTTTGTATCCAGAATATATAAAGAACTCTCAAAACTCAATAAGAAGAAAATAATCCAATTTTAAAAATGGACAAAAGACTTTAGCAATATGAATGGCAAATAAGCAAGTGAAAAGATGCTCAACATCTTTAGCTATTAGGAAAAGGCAAATTAAAACCACAATGAGACACTACTTCACACCTATTTGAATGATTAAAATTAAAAAGACTCACAATACCAAGTTTTAGTAAGGATGTGGAGCGATATGGAGCAGGTGGAAATATGAAATAGTTCAACCACTTTGGAAAAAAGCTTGACAGTTTCTTAAAAAGTTAAACATGCACCTGCCACATGATCCAGTCATGCCTCTCTGAGGTATTTACCCAAGATAAATTAAAAAATAAGTTTGCACAAAGACTTGTACAGAAATGTTCATAGCAACTTTATTTGTAATACCCAAAAATTGGAAACAACCTAAACGTCCATCAACAGGTGAGTGGATTAATAAATTGTGATATACCCATACAATAGAATACTACTCAGCAATAAAAAAGGAACAAGCTAATAATACAGGCAACAACATGGATAAATGTTAAGATAGACGGATGGACAGCCAGACAGAGAGATAGATAGATGATAGATGGATGGATGGATGAATGATGGATAGATGGATGGATGGATGGATGGATGGATGGATGGATGGATGGATGGATGGATGGATACATGGATACATGGATAAATGATGGATGGATTGATGTATGATAGATACATAGATGATGGATGATAGATAGACAGACAGATAGATAGATAGATAGACAGACAGATAGATAAATGGCTGCCATAGAGTAGTCTCCAACTCTTGGCAACCTTATGTACAACAGAAAGAAACATTGCCTGGTCCTGCATCATCCTCACGATCACTGGCATGTTCAACTCCATCGTTGTGGCTGCTGTGCCAGTCCATCACACTGAGGGTCTCCCTCACCTTCACTGGCCCTCTACTTCACCAAACTTTATATCCTCCTCCAGCAATTTATCCATTCTAATGATCTTTCCAAAGCAAGCAAGTTGGACAATATTTTGTTGTGATCCATAAGGTTTTCACTGGCTAATTTTCAGAAGTAGATCCCCAGGCCTTTCTTCTTAGTCAGTCTTACTCTGGAGTCTCCACTGAAGCCTGTCCACCAGATTTTTTACACACTAGTGGCACAGCTTCCAGCATCACAGCAACACAAAAGCTATCAACAGTACAACAAACTGACAAATGCGTGGTGGGTCAAAATAGTTAGGCTGAGTAAAAGAAGCCAGAGAAGAGTACATACTTTATAATTCTAGTTTATAAAACAATAGAAAATGCAAACCAATTTACATTGACAGAAAGTACATCAGTGATTGCAGGCAGCAGGGGTACAGAGCGGGTTAAAAAAAGAAGAAGAAATAGTAGCACACATTAAGGCAAATGGCTGTCCACTGTGGCCCCCTGGGACTGGAAGCTCTCTCTTGTGTTGAGCAAAGCCCCAGCCTGTCTCCATGTGTCCCCAGCCTGTCCTCCCCCAGAGTGTGTGGCAGAAGGACCAAGAAGGATTTGCTGATGGTGAGAATGAAATAACCCCTCCTCCACCCAGGTCTCTGGGAAAGTTATTCCAGCTGCCAGACCTGGTCATCCCGGGTAACGGATGGCCTCTCTTCAATGGTGGCTGAGAGATGGGTCCATCCTTAATCAGCTGCAGTATCATTAATAGATAAAATGTTTGCTCCATGGGCCTCCTGATGGCCTTTAGAAACTGCATGTTAAACACTAACCAGGAAGGGCTGTTCAAGCTTAACCTACCCCTTTGCAACATGAACCTGTGTGCACAGGAAGAATCTGAGCCCAGAGCAGAGAGGAGGCTGCTGGGGGTCATTCAGTGAGTCAGTGGCTGGATCCAAAACCAGGCCAGACTCCAGGATCCACCTGCACTGGAGTTCTTCAAATCCCCCATTTCCATCCTCTTTTGGGACCAGAGTGGTCCTGGAGCCTGGAGCTGTCTGTAAAGCAACCACAGCTGTGCAAAGAAGGTGGCAGAACAGGGAGCAGCAAGGCAGGGCCCTCATGATAGGGTAAGTCAAGTGAGGCCCCTAGGGTGCCAAGTTTTAAGGCTGCACTCACTCTCAGGGCCCTGCTAGTGCAGCTCTGTGGCCACTCTCACTCCCTCTGTCTATTCTTGGGCCAGCCTATAACCTTCAGCTCCACCAGGGACTCCAGCCCTCCTGGCTGTATACTTGCCAATTCCTTTTCCAAAAATTGTTCCCAGAGTCAGATTGTAGCCACAGGGCATGGATTAATCCATCTTTAGTCTTCCAGCTCCAGATCCTCTATTCTCTTCCTTTACCAGGCTAGTCCCCATCTGGCTAAACTCTCAGAGAAATCTTAAAGGAACAGATGATGGTTGCTGGTCCCAGGTGGTGGAAGGGTGGAAGCCTGGCCCTGCATTAGTGATGAATGATAAATCCCAGCACTTCCAGCTAGTAATGACTTCTCCTGCAGATGTGTCTCGTTGTGAAAGCGGGGTGTGCACGTGAGTCTGTGTGTGTGAGCGCCCTGTGGGTGTGGAAACAGGCTTTCTTAGGGTATGCTCGTGGTTGTCTTAAGTTGTGTGTGTGACAGTCTCAGGACACAAGTGTGAAGGTCACAAGGATGCCCATTTGTCTCAAGGTGGGAAGTGCATGAGCATAACTATCAGAATGTGAGAGAGGCCTGGAGGTAGGATGCAGCTGTCCTGAGTGTGAGGGTGGTGGACTCACAATAAAGCTGCTCTTCCAGAGTGTGCACGTGACTGTCTCAGCATGTTCACATGGGGTGGGGATTCGATGAATAGTTGCAGAACACAGGGAGGACTGGAGAGGAAGATGGGTGACAGCGTATGTAATGTGCCTGGCACTAAGGCTGAAGCCCAGGGTCCAAGACTTGGTGCTAAGCCCTAGGGGGTGCAGCTGGAGCCCCCACCCTCTCCTACTTCAGGTCAGGGCTGACCCAGGACTCAGGCTGTGAGCCTGCAAGTGGGGCCAGCAGTCCTCAGCCATGGTGGGAGGCAGCCTTCTGAGGCTGGACTTGGCAGTGTCTAAAATGGCTCAGATGGTGACCTACATCCATTAAGATGCCCGCGGTGAGTCAGTCCCTCCCAGGGTCTCTCTGAATGCCTTGGCCAGCAACTCCACAGCATTCTTCCAGATACCCTGGTATTTTGCTGACTTGGGTTTCCTGGAATCGTCCCCCATCTCTGTTTATGGTGAAAGGGACTCTGTGATTTCAGACACACAAGGGCAGCAGTTAGAGAGAGACATGAGGGAGGGTTTTCAGGAGGCCAACTCACTGTCCTTTGGGGGTACCCACACCCTGATCCAGTCCTCCCTGGATCCTGACCTCACTACCGTGACCCAGAGGAGAATGCCATGCCCAGAAAGAGAGGACAGGGGAGGTGACTGAAGTGAGACCACACTCTTATGCTCTCCTGCCCATAGTGTGATGGTTAGGAGTTTGAATTTGGCAATCAGAGAGACCTGGCTTCAATTTACCTGTGGCGTGACCTTGGGAAAGTCCTTCTACTTGGAGGACAGACATCTTGTCTGGGCAGGCCCCTCACTGGGCTCTGGGACTGTGGGGCTGTCTTGGAGACGATTCATCTGTTCAGAAGAGAAGTCACTCTCCATCCAATTAATCTAATTAAAGGTAATCAAGTGTGGGGATCTGTGCAGCAAGGTGAGTGATTAGGAAAAATTACCTCCCTGCAAAGAGTTTACATTTAATTTTTTGGTTCCATAATCTGAAAACCAGATAAAGAAGACTGGGCTCTCTGCCACCACCCCCATTGGCCCAGAGTTCCCCGAGGTGGGAACACCTAGAGGGTCAAATGATCAGCAAGGGTGGAGCACAGGCACAGTGGTGCTGAGACATCACCCACAAGCTTCGGAAGAGCCCTGATATCTCAAGTCCACTACCCTCACCCTCAACGACAACTGTGTCTCGCCTTCAGACATCTCTCACATCCAGACAGTTACCCTCATGAACTCCCCCACCCTGAGACAAATGCCCATGTCTGTCCTTGTCCTTCTAAGAAACTTTTTATCCTATTTCAACAGCCCCGCCCTCAAAAGAACTCAGAATTCCTGGGAGCCAGGGATGGTCATTTGACTCGTGTGTGTGTGTGTGTGTGTGTGTGTGTGTGTGTGTGTGTGT
>NW_004443984.1:425871-439341 GCF_000243295.1 Trichechus manatus latirostris
GTGTGTGTGTGTGTGTGTGTGTGTGTGTGTGTGTGTGTGTCATTTGACTCGTGTGTATGTGTGTGTGTCATTTGACTCGGGGTGTGTGTGTGTGTGTGTGTGTGTGTGTGTGTGCGTTGGAAGAGGAGTTGTAGCGACTTCACTGTTTCCTACCTCCTGCCTCTCTCAGGTTTGGCTCAGGTGAAATGGAGTAGGTAGTTAGGACAATCAGTGGGTTTCATTGTGAGAAGCTTGGACAAGCAGATTGAGGGATAACTCTGGGGTAGGGCAATGTTAGCCCACAGGGATGATTCCCTGATGGTGGGAGTCCCTTTAAGGGGCCCTTAAATAACACCCCCTACTTCTCCCTCAGGTGTCTCTGGGTGGTGCAGTTAACATGCTAGGCTACTAACCAAAAGGCTGTTCATTCAAATCCACCCAGAGGCACCTCAGAAGAAAGGCCTGATGATCTAATTTGGAAAGGTCAGCCATTGAAAACCCTATGGAGCACAGTTCTACTCTGACACACATGGGGTCCCCTTAAGAGGGCATTGACTCAATAGTAACTGTTTTGTTTTATTTACCTCTCCTTCATCAAGAAGTAAAACCTTTCAGGATATGGAGCCTATTTGCTGAGAGGAGTTCTCTGTCCAGGCCATCGGTCACTTGGGGCTGGACAAGGCCGAGACAAGTACTTTCAGCCCTGCTGAGTCAGGCAGAGCAGCCCTTCCATCCACACTCTTTCTAAACATGTTAGCCAACGTGCATGGGAACCCTCACTAAAAAGATACTTCAAAACACAAGAGAAACCAGGAGAAAGGGGACTGCCTGAGGGTGTGGGACGGGGGAGGGAGGGTTTCCCTTTACCAGTTGCCTGTTGGTGGGGAGAGGGAGACAAAATTCGTCAGAGGAGCTGGGAGGTTGTAGGGATTACCTTCTCTTCCCTAGAACCTGCCTTTGGATTTGAAGAGGAATAAATAGGACACAGCACTCAAAACCATAAAATCCACAACTCAGAATTCAGAACTATATAACCCTATAAGGGAGCTTCGGAGAGTCAAATCAAAATTTGGGCCCCATCTCTTCTCTTCCCGACCTTACTTGCTGACGCCTTCTTTCCTTCCCTCACTCTCTTCCCTCCTTCCTGGCCTCCCTCACCCTCTCTGCCCCTTTCCTGAGGGCACCACTCTCCTTCATCCTCACACTAGCTCTGTTCCACTGTCTCTACCCCACACTATCTCCTCCCTCTTCCTGCTCCTCTGTCTCTATCCCATACTATCTCCTCCCTCTTCCCATCCCCTGCCCACCTCTAGCTAATTAAATGACACCATAGAACGTGTTTTATTTGCATTTGTCTCAGGGGCCAAGGAAGGCCCGCAGCGTGTTCATTAAATGGCTCTATGTAGAGGGACGTAATGGACCAGTTTTATTACAACCGTCATCTCCACCCAATCTCTGAGGTGATTATGTATTCATCGAGAAGAAAGACAACCACAAACTTCAGCTTAGAGCGCCTAGGGTTTGAGAGTGGCAAGAGGCGGAGGGCCTTGCTCTGAATCCAGGAAGGGCCTAGGCTGCTTGGGCCCTGGGCTCTACTTGGGGCATGGATGGGGAGACGCAAAGCTGGACCAAGGAAACTTCTGTGTCTGTGGCATCACCATAACAGTGAATGTCAGAAAACCCCATTAGCTTTGACTAGAGCCAGGTCAGAGTGCTGGTTATTAAACTCCTGGGGTATGGTTATTGCAAGAGGTCTCCGAATTCATCTGTTGTATCCCCAGCACCTAACAGTACTGCTATGGATTGAATTGCATCCCCACAAAATGTGTGTTGGAATCCTAACCCCTATACCTATGGATCTGATCCATGGGTGGCACAAATAGTTTGAGCTCAACTGCTGAACAAAAAGTTGGTGGTTCAAACCCACCTAGCATACCTAGGAAGAAAGGGCCTGGGGATCTACTTCCATTAGATTACAGCCAAGACACATCTATGGTCAACTGACTTTTAACAAGGGTGCTAAGTCCATTCGACGGGGAAAGAAGAGTCTCTGCAAAAAATGGTGCTGGGAAAATTAGATTTTCACATGTAGAAAAATGAGACAGGATTCATGCCTCAAACCATACACAAAAACAAATTCAAAAAGGATTAAGGACCTAAATGTGCAAATTGTTGTTGTTGTTGTTAGGTGACCTCGAGTTGGTTACGACTCACAGCGACCCTAAGTACAACAGAACAAAACACTGCCCCATCCTGCGCCATCCTCACAATCGTTGTTATGTTTGAGCCCATTGTTGCAGCCACTGTGTCAGTCCATCTCATTGAGGGTATTCCTCTCTTTTATTAACCCTCTACTTTACCAACCATGGTGTCCTTCTCCAGGGACTGTTCCCCCGTGAAACATGTCCAAAGTACATGAGACAAAGTCTCGCCATCCTCCCTTCCAAGGAGCACTCTGGCTGTACTTCTTCCAAGACAGACTTGTTCATTCTTCTGGGATTCCATGGTATATTCAATATTCTTCACCAACACCATAATTCAAAGGCATCAGTTCTTCTTCAGTTTTCCTTATTCGTTGCCCAGCTTTTACACGCAAATGAGGTAATTTAAAGTATCAAGGCTTGGGTCAGGCGCACCTTAGTCCTTAAAGTGACGTCTTTGCTTTTTAACATTTTGAAGAGGTGCTTTGCAGCAGATTTGCCCAATGCAATGCATTATTTCATTTCCTGACTACTGCTTCCATGGGCGTTGATTGTGGATCCAAGTAAAATGAAATCCTTGACAACTTCAATTTTTTTCTCCAATTAACATGATGTTGCTTATTGGTCCACTTGTGAGGACTTTTGTTTCCTTTATGTTGATGTGTAATTCATACTGAAGGCTGTAGCAAGTACTTCAAGTCCTCTTCACTTTCAGCAAGCAATGTCATATCATCTGTATAATGCAGGTTAATGAGTCTTCCACCAATCCTGATTCTCTTTTCTTCTTCATGTAGTCCGGATTCTCTGATTGTTTGATCAGCATACAGATTGAATAAGCATGGTGAAAGGATGCAACCCTGACACACACCTTTCTTGATTTTAAACCACGCAGTATCCCCTTGCTCTGTTTAAATCACTGCCTCTTGGTCTATGTACAGGTTCCTCATGAGCACAATCAAGTGTTCTGGAATTTCCATTCTTCACAATGTTATCTATAATTTGTGATGACTCAAACAGTCGAATGTCTTCACGTAGTCAATAAAACACAGATAAACATCTTTCTAATATGCTCTGCTTTCAGCCAAGATCCGTCTGACATCAGCAACGATATTCCTGGTCTCACGTCCTCTTCTGAATCCTGCTTGAATTTCTGGCAGTTCCCTGTCGATGTACTGCTACAACTGCTTTTGAATGATCTTCAGCAAAATTTTACTTATGTGTAATATTAATGATATTCTTTGATAATTTCTGCATTCTGTTGGATCAACTTTCGTTGAAATGGGCACAAATATGGATTTCTTCCCGTCGGTTGGCCAGGTGGCTGTCTTCCAAATTTTTTGGCTTAGACAAGTGAGTCCCTCCAGCACTGCATCCATTTGTCGAAACATCTTAATGGGTATTCCGTCAGTCCCTGGAGCCTTGTTTTTCACCAATGCCTTCAGTGCAGCTTGGACCTCTTCCTTTAATACCATCAGTTCTCGATCATATGCTCCCTCCTGAAATGGATGAACACTGACCAATTCATTTTGGTACAGTGACTCTGTGTATTCCTTCCATCTCCTTTTGATGCTTCCTATGTCATTCAATATTTTGCACAATAGAATCCTTCAAAATTGCAACTTGAGGCTTGAATTTTTTCTTCAGTTCTTTCAGCTTGAGAAATGCTGAGCATGTTCTCCCCTTTTGGTTTTCTATCTCCAGGTCTTTGCATGTTTCATTATAATACTTTACTTTGTCTTCTGCATCTACCCTTTCAAATCTCCCATTTAGCTCTTTTATTTCATTATTTCTTCCATTTGCTTTAGCTACTCTATGTTCAAGAACAAGTTTCAGAGTCTCTTCTCACATCCATTTTGGTCTTTCTTTCTTTCATGTCTTTTTAATGACCTTTTGTTTCTTCATGTATGATGTCTTTGATGTCTTTCCACAATTTGTCTGGTCTTCAGTAATTCGTGTTCAACACATCAAATCTTTTCTTGAGATGGTCTCCAAATTCAGGTGGGATACACTCAAGGTTGTATTTTGGCTCTTATGAACTTGTTTTAATTTTCTTCAGTTTCAACTTGAACTTGCATATGAGTAATTGATGGTCTGTTCCACAGTCAGCCCCTGGCCTCGTTCTGACTGATGATATTGAGGTTTTCCATGGTCTCTTTCCACAAATGTAGTTGATTTGATTTCTGTGTTTTCCATCTGGTGAGGTCCACATGTATAGTTGCTGTTCATGTTGTTGAAAAGAAGGAATTTGCAGTAAGAAGTTGTTGGTCCTGCAAAATTCTATCATGAGATCTCTGGCATCGTTTCTATCACCAAGGCCATGTTTTCCAACTACCAATCCTTCTTCTTTGTTTCCAACTTTCTCATTCCAATAGCTAGTTATTATCAATGCATCTTGATTGCATGTTTGATCAACTTCAGGCAGCAGAAGTTGGAAAAAAAATTTCAATTTCCTCACCTTTGGCATTAGTGGTTGTTGTGTAAATTTGAACAGTAATCATATTCACTGGTCTTCCTTGTAGGCATATGGATATTATCCTATCACTTACAGCATTGTATTTCAGGATAGATCTTGAAATGTTCTTTTTGACAATGAATGCAATGCCATTCCTCTGCAATTTCTCATTTCCAGCATAGTAGACCATATGATTGTCTGAATCTAAATGGCCAATACCAGTCCATTTCAGCTCACTAATGCCTAGAATATCTATCCTTATGTATTCCATTTCATTTTTGACGACTTCTAATTTTCCTAGATTCAAACTTTATACATTCAACCTTCTGATTATTAATGGACGTTTGCAGCTGTTTCTTCTCATTTTGAGTCATGATACATCAGCAAATGAAGGTCCTGAAAGCTTGACTCCATCTACATTATTAACGTAGACCCTACTGGAGGAGGCAGCTCTTCCCCAGTTGTATTTTGAGTGCTTTCCAACCTGAAGGGCTCATCTTCCAGCACTGTATCAGACAATGGTCTGCTGCTATTCATAAGGTTTTCACTGACCAATTTTTTCATAACTACACTGCCAGCTCCTTCTTCCTAGTCTGTCTTAGTTTGGAAGCTCCACTGAAATCTGTCCTCCATGGGTGACCCTGCTGATATTTGAAATACCGGTGGCAAAGCTTCCAGTATCACAGCAACACACAAGCCACCGCAGTTCGACAAACTGAGAGATGAGTGGTGGATATGCAAATTAAAACCTTAAAATTCTTAGAAGAAAAAACTTGGGCAACACTGTCAGGCATAGCTTTTAACAAATTGTCAAATATAGTAACAAAATCACAAGCAGCAAAAGACAAAATAAATAAATTGGACCTCATAAAAATTAAAAACTTTTGTTCATCAAAAGATTTTACCAAAAAAGTGAAAAGACAAGCTACTAACTGGGAGAATATCTTCAGAAAACATATATCTGACAAGAATCTAATAACCAAAATATGTATAAATCTTTGACAACTTAACAACAAAAAGACAAATAACCCAACCATAAAATGGGAAAAGAACTTGAATAGACATTTCACCAAAGAAGACATTCAAATGGCCACCAAACACATGAAAAGATATTCAGTATCATTAGCCATCAAGAGATGCAAATCAAAACCACAATGAGATACCATTTCATTCCCACTAGGACAGCAAGGAGCCCTAATGGCACAATGGTTAAGAGCTCAGCTGCTAACCAAAAGATCAGTAGTTTGAATCCACCAGCTGCTCCTTTGAAACCCTGTGGGGGAGTTCTACTTTGTTCTAGAGGGTTGCTATGAGCTGGAATCTACTCAATGGCAATGGTTTTGGTTTTTTTGGAAGATGGCTAAGATAAAAAAAGAAAAAACATAAAATAACAAATGTTGGTAAGGATGTGGGGAAATTGGAACTCTTACCCATTGCTGGTAGGAATGCAAAATGGTATAGCTGTTTGGAAAACAGTGTGGCAGTTCCCCAAAAACAAAAATACAACTACCATATGACCCAGCAATTCCAGTCCTATGTATAGACCCAAAATACTTGAAAACAGAGATTCAGACAGAGACCTGTACATCAATGTTCATTGCAGCACTATTTACAATAGCCAAAAGGTGGAAACAACCTAAATGCCCATCAACAGATGAATGGATAAACAAAATGTAGTGCATGCATACAATGGAATACTGCTCAGCCAGTAGGAGAAATGAAGTCTTGATACATGCTACACTATGGATGGAGCTGGAAGATATTATGCTGAGTGAAATAAGTAAATCACAAAAAGACAAATATTGTATGACCTCACTTATACAGAAAGACAAGAAAAGGCAAATGTATAGACAACAAAGTTTATTAGTGGGTACCAGGAGCGGAAGGGAGGAGAAAATGTGGGGGAGGGTCAACAATGATGGAAGTATTGTGTTGATTAAGGGTAGAGTTGCACAGCCAATTATTGTAATTGGTGTCAATAAGTTGTACACCTGTAAAAAGTTGAAATGACAAAAGTTGTGGGATAGATATATTTACAACAATGACCAAAAAAAAAAAAAAGAGTAGCTGCTGAGGCTGCTTATGTACAACCAAACACCTCATGGGATTTTGTTCCTTTTTTGGAGGTTTAGGGTCATGGTTTCATGGGACATCCCAGTTAACTGGCCTAATAACATGTTTAGTACTTCTGTTCTACCTTCTAGTTCAATGCATAGTACCTGGGATCTTAAAAGTATGCAAGTGGCTATCTAAGGCACAATTGGTCTGTGTTTGCCTGGAACAACAGAGGAAGAAGGAGAGTCAGGAATAGGAGAGGATGTGGAATGTGTGGCTAATTGCCTCCATGAACAACTGCCTCCTCTTCCATGAGACCAGAAGAACTGGAGGGTGCCCGGCTACAATTACTGGATATTTTGATCAAAGTTTCCATAGAAGAATCCTGATCAAAAAGGGGAAGATGCAGAACAGCATGTCAAATTCTCATGGACTTCAGACTTCCTGGAACCATGAAGGTTGGATGAACCCCTGAAACTATTGTCCTGAAATTATCTTTAAACTTTAAACCAAAAATACCCCCTGAAGTTTTCTTAAGACCAAACAGTTTAGCTTAACTAGTAAAAAATATCTGCCTTGAAATTATGCTCTTTTAAGAATTATCTATATGGGATCAAATAGATAGCAGCAACTTGAAATATTAGACAGTACGTCAGGGGGCCGTGAACTTATGTTAATGGGGGAGGAACAACTCAGAAAAAGAGGGTGAGAATGGTTGCACAACTCAGAGAATGTAATCAGTGGCACTAAATGGTACGTGAAGAAACTGTTGAATTGGTGTATATTTTGCTGCGTATATTCTGAACAACAAAATAAATAAAATTATATGTTAAAAAAAAAAAAAAGATTACAGCTAAGAAAACCCTATGGAGCAATTCTACTCTGTAACACATAGGGTCCCTAAGGCAACTAACAAGGACAACAATATACCTGTGGATGTAATCTTTTTTGGGAATAAGGTTGTCTTGGTCATCCCATGCTACTATAACAGAAATAACACAAGCGGATGGCTTCAACAAACAGAAGTTTATTCTCTCACATTCTAGTAGGCTAGAAGTCCAAATTCACGGCCTCAGCTCCAGGGGAAAGTTTTTTCTCTGTTGGCTCTAGAGGAAGGTCCTTGTCATCAATCTTCCCCTGGCGTAAGAGATTCTCAGGCTCAAGGACCCCAGGTGCAAAGGACGCGCTCTGCTCGTGGCGCTGCTTTCTTGGTGATCTGAGATCCCCCTGTCTCTCTGCTCCCTTCTCTCTTTTATATCTCAAAAGAGATTGTCTTAAGACACAATCTAATCATGTAGATTGAGTCCTGCCTCATCAATATAACTACTACTAATCCCATCTCATCAACATCATAGAGACAGAATTTACAACACATAGGAAAATCACATTAGATGACAAAATGGTGGACAGTCACACAATACTGGGAATCATGGCTTCCATGGATTGAATTATGTCCCTCAAAAAATAAGTATATCCATTTGGCTGGGCCATGATTCCCAGTATTGTGTGGTTGTCCTCCATTTTGTGATTGTAATTTTATGTTAAAGAGGATTAGGGTGGGATTGTATATCACCCTTACTAAGGTCACATCTCTGATCCAATGTAAAGGGAGTTACCCTAGGGTGTGGCCTGTACCACCTTTTATCTTACAAGAGATAAAAGGAAAGGGAGGCAAGCAGAGAATTGGGGACTTCATACCACCAAGAAAGCAGCCCCGGGAGCAGAGCATGTCCTTTGGATCTGAGGTTCCTGCGATGAGATGCTCCCAGACCAAGGGAAGACTGATGAGAAGGCTGACAGAGAGAGAAAGCCTTCCCCTGGAGCTGACACCCTGAATTTGGACATCTAGCCTACTAGACCATAAGAAAATAAATTTCTCTTTGTTAAAGTCATCTACTTGTGGTATTTCTGTTATAGCAGCACTAGATAACTAAGACAATGGCCTAGTCAAGTCAACAGATATTTTGGGGGGACACAATTAATCGATGACAGGGGTTTTCTTTATTATGTTAAAGAGTCCATTCAGTATAAGATGTGTCCTAAACCTAATCACTTCTGAGTTATAAGAAGCAACCTAGAAACAGAGGCAAGAGAATACAAAGTTGGGGCGGGATGGGAGGATGGATGTCACATGAACATCACCAAGGAACAAAGGAACGTCAGGGCTACAGAAGCTGAAATAGACCAGGAAGGACCTCCGCCCAAGGGCCACATCCTGAATGTGGATTCTAGCCTCCTGAACTGTGAGAAAATATACTTACATTCTTTAAAGCCTCCCACTGGTAATATTTGTGTTACAATAACAGCACTAGGAAAATAAGATAAGTATCAACACTGTCTGTAGATGGAATAATTGGCTTGGCACATAACAGACCACTTTTATCACATATGTGTGCTACTATTATTATGGTAACAGAGGTTAAAAAGCATTCCTGAATTTCTGGTAAGTTTTGCCCGTTGTATACTTCCTCAGTCATTTGTATCAAATAGTAGCAGTATAGTAACAGCAACCACCATCCACTGAGTAGTTATTGTATGAGTATTGGGCTTAATGATTTAGTAGATTATTTGATTTAATCCTCCCAACAACTCTGGAGTGGGGATGGTTACTGTTTTTATTCCTCTTTTATGGATGAGAAAACAGTGGCTCAGAGAGGTAAAGTGCCAAGGCCAAGGTGATGCATCTAAAATGTGATAGATCAAGAATTTGAACTCATATCTACATGCTTTAGTCACTGCACTCTACCACTTCCAATTTAAAAGGACAGGGGACTTCTAGCAAATATAGACTAACAAGGGCCAGTTTTATCCTCCTGCCTGAAACAACCAAAAGAAAAAGGACAAAATTCATGAAACAATGGGTTTCAGTACAGTGAACATTAGGTAAGGGAGGAGCGTGATCCCTGAGAGATAGGACACAAAAACATGAGCCCAGTGATTGCCCAGCTTACTGTCTTGAGAGAATTTCCAGGCTACGGTGCAAGGATGGCGAAGCTAGTTTGCCCAGCACAATTTCCCTGAATTAAAGAGACAGAGCTGGGAAACCAGTAAGAATGAGGCATCTAGAGTTTACAAGACAGAGTAACAAAAGGAGAGAGATGAAAACAGAGAGAACTCTAAAGCTCTGCAGAGGGTCCATCTAAACTATTCAGCTGAGCACTGATGAGCACAGGCATGTGAGGAAACAGTCAAACTCTGCAGAAAGAACCACCTGAAAGGATGAGAGGTAAAAATGCCCAGTGCTTACACAGGGCTGAGAATAGTGCCTTTTCCACAAACAGACTGAAAATCTCATGGTTCACAGAGAATTCAGTGAAGGACACAGAAGTTTCTTGCCTTATTGTGGGAAATAAATAACCCTAGACTGAGCATTGCTTCAGTTTCACCTAACAAATCTTAAAATAAAGACCTACAAAGAGCAAACTAACAAGTTAACTGATAACTACACCTCGGAAAATAACTACAAGGAGTGTTATACAAAAATATCCAGCACCCAACAAGGTAAAATTCACAATGTCTGGCACCCAATTAAATATTAGCAGGCATGCAAAGAAGCAGGAAGATAAAACCCATGAAAAGGAGATAAATCAATCAAAACTGACCCAGAACTGACACAGATGTTAGACTCAGCAGGCAAAGACATTAAAAGTTGTTATAACCATAATGCCTATGTTCAAAAAGTTAAAAAGAGACATGGAAGATATAAGAAATACCTAAATTGAACATAAAGACATGAAAACTACAAGGTCTGAGATGAAAAATACACTGGATGGGATTAATAGCAGATTAGAAATTGCAGAAGAAAAGATTAGTGAACTTGACAACATAGTGATAGAAACTATTCAAACTAAAAGACAGAGAGAAAAGAGAACTTTTTAAATTGTACAGAGAAGCAGTGAGCTATGGTACAAATTCAAACCATCTAACATACATGTAACTTGAATCCCCAAGGTGGCGAGGACAGAAAAAATATTTGAAAAAATAATGGCTGAAAATTTTCCAAATTTGACTAAAATTATAATCCCACAGATCAAAGGAGCTCAACAAAACCCAAGGACAAGAGTCATGAAGAAAACAGACTTTTGTAGAAATTGACGGATTGATTCTAAAATTAATATAGAAATGCAAAGGACCTATAATAGCTAAAACAACCTTAAAAAGAACAAAGTTAGAGACTAACACATCATGATCTCAATATTTATAAAACTTCAGTAATTAAGACGGTGTGATGTTGGCATAAGGAGAGACAAATAGCTCAGTGGAAAAGAATAGAGCATCCAGAAATAGACCCACACATATATGGACACTTGGTTTTTGACAAAGGTACAAAGACAACTCAGTCTTTTCATCAAGTGGTGCTCAATATCCATATGTAAAAAACAATGAACTTAAATCCATACCTCATGCCATATATAAAAAATGACTCAAAGTGTAAAACCTAAAACTATAAAGTTCCTAGAAGAAAACACAGGAGAAAATATTTGTGATCTTGGGTTAGGCAAATATTTCTTAGATGCAACACCAAAAGAAAAATCCAGTAAAGAACTAATGATAAAATGGACTCCATTAAAATTTTAAAAATATGCTCTTCAAAAGGCACTGTAAGCCAATAAAAAGATGAACCACAGACTGGGAGAAATGTTTGTAAATCACATTCTGCTAAAGAACTTATATCCAGAATATAATACAGAACTCTTACAACTCAATAATTAAAAGACAAATAACCTAATTTAAATACATGCAAGTGTTGAATTTAAATATGTTTAAATGTTAAAAAGCAAAGATGTCACTTTGAGGACTAAAGTGTGCCTGGCCCAAGCCATGGTATTTTCAGTCGCCTCATGTGCATGCAAAAGCTAGACAATGAATAAGGAAAACCGAAGAACTGATGCCTTTGAATTATGGTGTTGGTGAAGAATATTGCATATACCATGGACTGCCAGAAAAACAAACAAATCTGTTTTGGAAGAAGTATAGCCAGAATGCTCCTTAGAAGTGAGAATGGAGAGACTTCATCTCACATACTTTGAACATGTTATCAGGAGGGACCAGACACTGGAGAAGGACATCATGCTCAGTAAAGCAGAGGATCAGCAAAAGAGAGGAAGACCCTCAAAGAGATGGATTGACACAGTGTCTGCAACGATGGGCTTAAGCATAACAATGATTGTGAGGATGGCACAGGACCAGGCAGTGTTTCACTCTATTGTACATAGGGTTACTATGAGTTGGAGCTGACTCAATGGTACCTAACAACAACAAATATGGGCAAAAGATTTGAACAGACTTTTCTCCAAAGAAGATATATAAATGGGCAATAAACTTGTGAAAAGATGCTCAACATCATTAGTCATTAGGGAAGTGTAAAATGCAAATCAAAACAATGAAATATCGCTACACACCAGTTAGAACGGCTATAACTAAAAAGATTAATCATAACAAGTGTTGGCTAGGATGTGGAGGAACTGGAACTCTTATATACTGCTGGTGGAAATGTAAAATGGTACAACCACTTGGAAAATAGTTTGACAGGTTATTAAAATGCTAAATGTACACCTAGTATATGATCAAGCCATTCCTAGGTATTTTCCAAGAGAAAGGAAAGTATATGTCCATTCAAAGACTTGTACACGAATGTTCATAGCAGCTTTGTATGTAATGTCTCAAAACTGGAAACAACCCAAATGTCCATCAACAGGTAAATGGATTAACAAATTTAGGTATATCCATATGATGGACTAGTCCTCAGCAATAAAAAGGAATGAGCTATTGATACATACAACATGAGTAAATCTCAAAATAATTATGCTGAGTGAAAGAAGCAAGGTAAAAACAAGGTCCCACATTTTTTATTGCTATTTTAAAAAAATATAAAAATGCTTTCACACTTAAAATATCTGGTGATAAGTAATGGTTTCTGCAGAAGGTTCACCTTCCTCTTTAGGTTTAACTTGGAATGGGCTTCAAAAGCATCTGAGCTGATTGCATATGTATAGAGGAGATGGACATTTGGGGGTCAGGAACCCTGTCTTGGGATCTGATAGTGCTGAGGAAATCAGCTAAGGCTGGAGATGACTTCTGTCTTGGGAATCCAGAGTTGTGGGTCAGAGCCCTGGTTCTGCCTCTAACTCATCAAATGACATTTAACAAATTCAACATGCAACAAATGCCTATTGAGCACCTACTATGTGTCAGGCCCTGTTCTGGGCACTAGGGATACAGCAGTGGAGAATTCCTGCCCTGGAGAAGCTGACATTCCAGTGTAGGGGGAAGACATGCCCTGGCCATATTTGACCTTCGTTTACCCATCTGTACAGAGAGCAGGCTGAGATTTCTGGGGCTGGGCCACAAACTCAAATGTCAGCAGGAGCTAAGCAGGTAATAAGAGTGACTCATGTAGACAAATGGGGCGTGTAGAACCCTGAGTCTCCCAACTACAGGGGCAGCTGAAGCTCAGCTCCTGCCAACTACTGCTGTGAGAATGGCCACCCAGTACTGGTACAACAGATACATAGACCAATGGAACATAATTGAGAATCCTGACATAAATTCATCCACCTATTTGACAAAGGCCCGAAGTCTGTTAATTGGGAAAAAGACAGTCTCTTTAACAAATGGTGCTGGCATAACTGGATAGCCATCTGCAAGATACTGAAACAAGATCCATACCTCACACCATGCACAAAAACTAACTCAAAATGGATCAAAGACTTAAATATAAAATCAAAAACAATAAAGATCATGGAATAAAAGATAGGGACAACACTAGGAGCCCTAATACAT
>NW_004443984.1:440288-564609 GCF_000243295.1 Trichechus manatus latirostris
CAGCCTGAGACCAGAAGAACTAGATGGTGCCTGGCTACCACCAATGACCACCCTGACAGAGAACACAACAGAGAGTCCCGGATGGAGCAGGAGAAAGGTGGGGTGCAGAACTCAAATTCTAGCAAGAAGACCAAACTTAATGGTCTGACTGAGACCAGAAGAACCCTGGAAAGCATGGACCCTGGATTCTCTATCAGCCCAGAACTAAAACAATTTCTGAGGCCAATTCTTCAGACAGGGATTGGACTGGACAGTGGGACATAAAGTGATACTCGTGAGGAGTGTGCCTCTTAGCTCAAGTAGATACAAGAGACTAAATGGGCAGCTTCTGTCCGGAGGTGAGATGGGAAGGCAGAGAGGGTTAGGAGCTGGGTGAATGGACATGGGGAATCAGGGGTGGAAAGGAGGAGTGTGCTGTCACAGTATGGAGAGAGCAATTAGAGTCACATAACAACGTATGTATGAATTTTTTGTATGGGAAAAGATAAAAAAGAACAGCCACCCAGTGTGTCTGTACTTCTAATTTTCAAGAAAAGCCAGAAGTCTGGGGTTTTTGCATGAAATCTTCAGATTATTGAATACTAACAAGAGGTTCGAATTTTAAAAACCATTACGAGTTCCGTCTCCCTTAATGGATCATGCACTTGGCTGTTAGAATGAAGCTCCATGAAAATACATGGCAGCTGGGGGAGAGGTGGGAGGCGAGAGGCACTGCTGAGTGCCTCAGTTGCCCACAGTTTCCAGGATGAGTCCCAGGCCCTGGGCAAGGAAAGGCCTTCTTGTACTTTGTCAATAGGAATGAACCTGAGATGACCGCGGGCCCTCCTGAGTCACAGGTTAGGGGAGAGGTGCTTGCGGAGGTGGGAGGGGTAGAGGATTGGAATGCACGGAGGGCAAGACAGAGCCCAGATGAAACCATAGGTCTTTAACAGACCAAGGGGAACTCACAGGAGTCTGTGAGATGTCTGGAGGGGCCATTAAGAACAAAGGCTAGACCGGGGCAGAGTATCCAATAAGCAAAGTAAGCGCAGGCTTACTTGTGCTTGCTTACTAATCTGTAGTGAACAATTTCACATTTTTTTCACCACATCCAAGATTCTTCTTCTAGGTATGACTGGCATCTGTCTCTCTCCCAACCCCGCAGCACCTTCCCACAGAATCAAAGCCTCTTTTCAAATTTACAATCCCTGGCAGGGGTGAATGACTCAGTAAGCAAGGTAAGCACAGGCTTACTTGTGCTTACTTACTAATCTGTAGTGAACAATTTCACATGGGTTTCACTTTGATGTGGTGTGGTGAAATCCA
Organism: Trichechus manatus latirostris; assembly: GCF_000243295.1. Classification (NCBI taxonomy): domain Eukaryota; kingdom Metazoa; phylum Chordata; class Mammalia; order Sirenia; family Trichechidae; genus Trichechus; species Trichechus manatus. The sequence continues at coordinate 441,594 of NW_004443984.1, forward strand.
TGTGAAATTGTTCACTACAGATTAGTAAGTAAGCATAAGGAAGGCTGTGCCTTCCTTGCTTGTTGGATAATCCACCCCTGAGCTAGACAATGGCCATTGTCAAAGCAGCAATAAAAAATCTAACTTGGGGCTTATTTTGTGTCATCCTCTGCTCTAAGCACTTTACAAGGATTATATCATTTAATGTTCATAATGACCCTATGAGGGAAGTACTATTATTATCCCCATTTTACAGATGAGCAAACAGGCACAGAATGTTTAGCTCACTTCCTCAAGTCACAGGCCGAGCAGGAATTGAATGCAGCAATTGGGCTCCCCAGTCACACCCTACCATGAGGCTAGGATATGGTTCCACATCGTCACAACCATCCTTTGTGGAAGACCTACTGTGTCAGGTGCTCTGCAGGGGCTTTACTGACATCACTAAACCGTCACAACAATCAAGCGAGGGAGGAATCACCACTGTCATTTTACAGGTGAGAAGACTGAGGCTCAGGAGACAGAGCTGCTGCCAGGATTTGCCAGTCCCGGGTCTTGGATGACTCCACTGGGTTCTGGCGGGTCTGCCTCCAGAGCCCACCTTCCTCCCAACACCGTACCCTGATGGAATGCAGGGGTGACTTTGAAAACAGATGAGGTTGTTTTGGGGTGCCCCTGAGAGGCCAAGATCACCTAGAGATCCCTTCAGAGGGAGTGGAACTGCCCCCCCCCCACTCACTCTCCCCAGAGGTCTGACTCCGGCCCCTGCTATAGCCCAGTCAGACCCTTGCTCTTCTGTGCTGAAGAGACCAGCACCCTGACTAGTCCTTCCTTCCTTGTTGGAAATGAGACCCATTAAAGAATTCTGCTGTCCCCTTAGATCAAAGCAGAACTTTGGGCCCCAGAGACCCTCTCACCCTCCCACGGGCCCTTTCCAGCCTGAGATTTGCTAACTCACTAGCAAGGAAGCCACCGCACTTCTAAACAATCCCTGGGCTTATGAGCCACCGTCTCTGCCAGCTTCCTGCGTGCACAGCGGTGGTCGGCCTGTCTACTCCTGCAGATGGAGCCTCAGTGCTTTCTTTCCTGCCGCTCAGCAGCAGTGGAGGTGGGACCTGCGAGACTGGCAGGGTCTGGGCTCCCTGAGGGCAGAGGCAGGTGCAGGGAGGGGACTTGGAGGAAATTTAGGGGGGAGACCCAGAGGAGGTGGTCTGGTCAGGGAAAGGGAGACTGCAAATGGACTAGAAGGAGAGCTCCAATGTCCTGAGCACCTACTATGTGCTGGGCATTTCTATACATCCTCTCATCTAAGCCTCATCACCTTGGGATGTTGTCATTAATCCCATTGTGATTGCTCCCATTTTACAGATGAGGAAACTGAAGCCCAGAGAGGTTAAGTGACCTCCCAAGGTCACACAGGTTGGCCATGGTGGGGCAGGGATTCAAAGCCAGGCCTCTGGTGACACCTAAGTCTATCTTCTTCCTCCCAACCACACTGTCTAAATTTGCTCTTCACTGCTTGGGGTTCCACATGGCTCCCCCCACCTCTGTGGCTCCCCTCAAAGCCACCAGGCAGCTCCCTGGAAAAGGGAAGCCTCCCTTCAAAGAGGAGGGGCCGAGATGATCCCTCCAGAGAAGCAAACATTTCCTGGCAGAGTAAATCACTGCTGCCTCTTAGTAATTGCAGGGGATGAGGCCACCCTCCTTCCCCCAAAAGTCTGTAAATCAAAACATGGATTTACAGAAATTGCTGGGGGATAAGTAAGGCAGGAAGCCAGGGGAGAAACCCAGGAAAAGAGCAGCATCCAAGTCTGCTCTGGGGGCCTTCTGGAGTGGAGGTCGGGGCACAATGTGGCTGCTATGGGACCATTGCTCCCACCTGCTGCCCCTCAGGGGGTTGGACCAGGTGCTTCCTGGGGTCCCCGCCAGCCCCAACAATCTGTGGGTCCCTGACCAAGGTGTCTGGGGACAGCTGGACTCAAGAGGTCAGGACTGGAGACTGGAAGGGGACTTGAGAGTCACCAGCAGCTCTGAGCTAAGCCCTGGGTGGGGCATTTGGCTGGTAACACAAACAGGACAGGCCTGAGGTAGGGTGTCCAGCAGGGACCCTGGGCCCTGACAGGTAGGAAGAAGCCAGAGGGGCAGGACTCAGAAACTTGGTCTGGGAGCCAGGGGCCTGAGTACCAGTTCTAGTTCTGCTGATGATTTGCTGTGTGACCTTGGGCAAGTTACATGGCATCTCTGGGCCTCAACTGATTCATCTGCAAAAATGGAGATAACTTTTCTTGCCCTTGATGTGGGGCTGTTGGGAGAACTGAAGAAGATCAAAGAGGGAAAAACCTGTTGAACAGATCCATGGTGAGCACAGAGGTAGGATCCTGACCACTGAGCTAGAAGGAGCCTGGCCCTGCTCCACTTGCCTTTGCTCCCAGCCCCTGGTGACTGGTCAGGCCTTGGTGTCCCCACCTCTGATTGGAGGAGGTGGGGCCCTTATGCAAATGAGGTTGCATCTTCCCTCCCTCCTTCTTCCTGCTTCTCCCCACAAGGCCACCATCACCGGGACCTCACACAGGCTGGCTTGAGTTTCCCCCGGTACAGCTGGAGCACAACAGCTCTGGTTGTCCTTCTCCCGGGGTTCATCCTGCTCCCTCTGCCCTCTCACTGACCCTCACCTTCCTAATCCCTGCCCCCTTACCAGCTGTGTGATTCTGAGCAAGTCACTTCACCTCTCTGAACATTCTTCTGTTAAATGGAGATAATAATGCCTACCTCATATTGTCCTGTATATGTACACATCCATGTCATCCTTAAACTAATATTTAATATTCTTCAGAACCTTCTGTGTGCCAGGCCCTGCTCTGGGCACTGAAGACAGCAGTGGGCAGTGGAGATGAGGCCCCTGCTCTCTCAGAGCAGATTCAGTGGGTTGTCAGGTGGCTGCAGGAAGGAGCTGGCTGGGAAGGAGTCTGTCAGCTGCCAAGAGCCAGGACAATGTAGCGCAGGTGGGTGACACACAGTGGGTTCATCGCAAAGCCCAGGCCAGGCTGGCCCCAGAGCAGGCATTCAGCATTGTCTGGGAGGGGACCCACCAAGTACCCTGCAGGTTTCCTGACCCCACAGCCCAGCAAGAGCACCTTCTGCTCTGAGGACACTCAGCCCCCATGCCAAGCATCAGCCAAGAGGCAGAGACTGCGACCCCGCTGGCTTCTCTTGTCTCTTTAGGCCCATCCAAGGGCTCTTGTCCTGGATATGTGAGGGTCACCTGGTCAGGTGCATTCCTCTGGAAGAGTGGCCTCCTCTTCTTGAACTCTTATCACCCTGTCCTCTAGCTCCAGAAGGTCCAGCAGAATTGTCCTGGGACTAGGGGCAGGTGTGGAGCTGGAGCTTGTTATCAGAACATTCTGCCTGTTCTTCATCCTGAAAACGGCTGTGCGGGAGTGCCTCCCTCCACACAGATGATAACAGAATTTTTAATTATTATAATTACTGCTTGAAAACTTGGATTATTGCCACAGATAAATAAAATGAGATTGGCTCCTCTTTGCCTATTTGATGGTGACTTTCATAACATACCCAGAAACAAGAATTGGTAGGAAGTAGGCCTTCATACAGAAGGGGCGGGGGGTGGCGGACATGAATGTGGGCGTGGAGACGCATCTGGGGGTACGGGCCCGCACGCAGGTATAAATGCTCACTTGTGCACCCGCCCTCATGCACGTGCGGTGACTGGGCAGGTGCAGGCAGCCCCTTGTCAGGGGCGGGCAGGGGAGGTGGGGTCAGACGACAGAGGGTAACTAGGGAATGGGTGACCAGTGCAGGTACAGGTCTGCCCCCGGGGGTAACAGCAAGGTCCTGGAAGCCAGCAGATCTGGGCTCCCCTCTTCCTAGTTGTTTATTCACCTCCCCAGGCCTCTTTTTCCTCATCTCAATCTGGGCAAATTGTTCCTCCCGCAAAGACCTCTGGGAGAATGAGAGGAGATGGGGCTTTGCCGGCCCAGGGGGAGCCCTCAAGTGGGTTAGTTTCTATTATACATCCACCCCAGGGTGGCAGGGTGGGAAGACTGTGTGGTCACCACACAGGTGACCGGGCAAGGGGTCCAGTTCAAGTCCTGGGGTCCAGGTAGTAGGGCCCAGGTGTTAGTCTGGGCTTGGCTGGGAACCCAGCTGGCCTCTGCAGACAGCTGTCCATCTTCCCAAGAAGTAGTCTGTGGGCTGTGACCAGCTCAGCTCCTTCATCTACCTCCCACTCCATCATCCCATAGCAGGAGCTTAGGACCCAGGAGGGGACCATCTGGCCCTGGTATCAGAGCCAAGACTGCTAGAGCCTCAGCTCCAGGAGAGAATGGGAAGAGCACATCCTCCCTGAGTGGTGCAGATGGTTAACATGCTCGATTGCTAACCAAAAGTTTGGCAGTTGCAGTCCACCTAGAGGTGCCTCAGAAGAAAGACCTGGTGATCTGCTTCCAAAAAAATCAGCCACTAAAAACCCTCTGGAGCACAGTTCTACTCTGACACACATGGGTTTGCCATGAGTCGGAATCAGCTGGTTTGGCTCCCCCCATCCCACCCCGACTTTGGTTTTTATTCGTTTGTTTACTCTGTGCCAGGCACGTATGCCTACCTCTGCTCCCATTCTCCAAAAAGCTCCTGGCCGCCCCATTTTGCAGAGGAGGAAATGGAGGCTCAGAGCAGTTGAGTGGCTAGCCCAGGACTGCAAAACTCTGAGTGGCAGGGCTGGGCCATGAGCCTGCGTCTGTCAGAGAACAAAGCCCTGCTCCTTTGCCGGGGTCCCCTAGTGCCCCCCTCCCCCTCTGAAGGGGCCGGGGCGGTGGAGAGTGTGAGCACAGCAGGCAGCCAGCCCGGGGCAGGGTCCACTGCGGGACTTCCCAGTTGTGATACCTTGGGTGGGTCACTGCCCCTCCTCTTAGCCTCCATCTCGTCACCTGTCAGATCAGAACAATGATCCCCACCTGGGGGCGCTGAGGGTCTACACAGAGGCCATGCAGTGTGATGGTTAAACACAGGGCACTGAGCCTGATGGCCTGGGTTCAAATCCCATCCTTGGCACTTACATGCTGTGTGACCTTGAGCAACTTGCTTAACCATCCAATTTTCTTATCTATAAAATGGGAGAATCATAATAAAATAAGAGGTGCCTGGTGGAGGTGTCATAAAGATTAGGTGAATTGGGAAACTTAGGAAGTTACAGCAGGGCCCAGCTCAGGTGTAAATGCTCAGTGAATGGAGCCCTTGATGATGGGGTAGTTATGAAGATTAATCATAACAATAATAGCTGACACTTACATAGCACTTTATATAGCTTGATGTTGATGAGGGTTTTACTCAGGACAAGCTCAGTGAATGTCACTGTCTCCAACATTCCCTGCCAGCCCGAGCTGACCTGTCCCCAGGCCTGGCTGCCACCCACCAGCCGAGGCCCTCTCCACAGTCCTCCTTCCCTGCCAGTGCTCCGGGCCCTGCCCACCCATCCCCAGGCCTCCCTGAATCCTGGAAAAAAGGAGTAACTTTCACTCTAGTCTCTAGTCAAGCCCTGGGTCTAATCAGATCCCGCCTTGCCAAGGTTTACTTACCCAGAGGCTGCTGGGTCCCCGTGGCCTCTGTCTGCAGCATCTCTGAACCTGGATTCCACAGCTGAGCTGACTCCCACTGCAGAGCCCCTATCGGTGGTCAGGCAGCAGGTGAAACTAGGGAGGAGAAATAGGGTGCGCCAGGGCAAGGAAAGACTCCAGCCTGGCTCCAAGAGGCCCAATGGAAAAACTAAGGCCCAGAGAAGGCAAGAAATTTCCTCAAGATTACACTATAAATTAGGGGCAGAGCAGGGACTAGAACTCAGGTCACCTGTCTCCCAAGCCAGGACTCTTTAGACCTAAAGGGCTTGTCTAAGGGAAAACAAGCTGCTCGGTTTACTGCTGTGTGGGAGAGAGGACTGGGAAGGGAGACCTTTTATGCCATGGTAAGGAAGTTGAACTTTATTATATAAGCAATAGGGAGCCATAGATGGTTCTTGAACAGAAGAGTAACATAATCAAAGCTTGCTTTAAGGAACTGTCCCTGGATACAGCATGGGTGCAGGATTGGAGATGATGAGTCAAGGCAGGGAGATGGAGAGGAGGCTGGGGCAGTGGTTCAGGTGGGTGGTGACAAGACCTGACCACAAAAGAAGGATGTCACACTAGTGACTGTATATTGAACAGTTATAGATGGATGTGCTTTGCACTTCACATACTTGATCTCATTTAACCCTAAAAACTGTCCTATTATAGCACCGTTTAGGAAGAAACGAAGGGTCAGAGAGGTTAATTACCCACTGAGAATCACACATCTATTAGGCGGCAGACCTCGGGCTTGAACCCAGTGCTGCTTGCTCGCTCCACACAGGGATAACCTGTCTGGGACTGTGGTGGCGGGGATGGAAAAGATTCCCCCCAAGAAGATCTGAGAGGACAATCTGACAGGGAAGGGAGGTGGCAGAGTTGGTTGAGGCTTGGAAAATCAGCCTGGGAATCTGAGCCTTTGAGCTGAGGTCAGGGTGGAGCCTGGGTTTGGGGAGAAGATAGCGCACCCATTGGACAGATGCATAGCATGAGGCAGAGAAAAGGCAAGGAGTGTTTCTCTCCCTACTCTCACACCCAGAGTCTTCTAACTAAAAAATAAATCCATCAATCAGTGGTGACTCTCAAAATTTCACGAGCGCTTCTCTGAGTTCCAAACTCCAAGCTTTGCCTCAGTCAGGTTAGGCTAGTCGTACTGAGGTGGCTTGCCTGTTGCAACAATGCTGGAAGCTATGCCACCAGTATTTCAAATACCAGCAGGGTCACCCATGGTGGACAGGTTCCAGTGGAGCTTTCAGACTAAGACAGACTAGGAGGAAAGTCCTGGTGATCTACTTCTGAAAGTTGGCTCCTGCAAACCCTATGGATCACAGCAGAACGTTGTCTGATATAGTGCTGAAAGATGAGCCCCTAGGTTACAAGGCAACAATGGATTCAAGGATGCTAGTGCTCATGAGGATGGCACAGGACTGGGCAGTGTTCTGTTGTACATGGGGTCACCATGAGTAGGAGCTGACTTGACAGCAACTAACAACAATATCCCCCAAATCTCAGTGGCTGAAAATCACTAAGGCTTCTTCCTCACTCATGCTACCTATCCTTGTTGATTGCTGGTGCCTCAGATCCACGTCATCCTCTCCCCACATCCCAGGCTGATGGAGCAGCCTCCATGAGAGCACTGCAGGTTGTCCAGGCAGAAGGAAAAAGAGGAGTCAGATGAATTGTGCACAGGTCCTTAGGCTCCCATCTGCATGTGTCACGTCCACTCACATTTCATGGAGCAAAGCAAGTCACGTGGCCTCATCCAAGTTCAAGAGGCAGAGACGTGCAATCCCACTATGAGTCTGGGAGGACAATAGGAAATATTGGGCCCACAGGACAAGTGCCAACTGCCTATTTGATATGCCCAGTTGTGTATCCAAGAGGCAGGTCAAACTTGGCATATCCGAAAGAGAGCTTCCTCTCCCTTAAACCTATCCACCCCAGCCTTCACAATGCCATCAAATGGCACCTCTGTCCACAGGTTAACCCAGCTGGGAACTCAAGAGTCATCCTGGACTCTCCCCTTTTCCCACCACCCACATCAAATCCATCACTGGCACTATTTACTCGACCTCCATATGTATCTGGGTTCTATCTGCTTCTTTCCACCTCCACTGCCTCCTCCCTGGTTCAGCCACCCCCAGCTCTCACCTGGTGCCTGCGTGGCTCCTGCCAGATCCCCTGCTCCCCGCTGACCACCATACTCCATTATCCACAGCAGCGTGCGTGACCTTTAAACACGCACCAGACTGGGTCACTCTCCTGCTTAAAACCCTCCACGGGCTTCCGCTGCTCCCAGAATGAACTATACAGTCCTCACCACGTTCATGAGGTTGTGTGGGAACCACGACCCGTCTCAGGCCAATGCTTACAGTCTCATTGCCCCCCTCCTCATCCGCACTGCTCGGCCAACTTGGTCCTCAGGTCACTCCTAGGTGGTGCCAGTGCTTTGTTCTCACCATCCCCAGTGCCTGTAGGCCCTCCCTACAGCCCTGCAGGGCAGCCCTTCCTCATCCCCCAGACCTCAGCTTCAAGTTCCCTCCTCGGAGAGGCCTTCTCGGGCCACCCAGTCACAGGAGTGCCCCCCAGGCACTCTTTACCATGTCCTCCTTCCTTATTTCCTTCATGGCGTTTAACACTTTCTGAAATGAGCTTACTTATCCACACAAGTTTACTGTCAGTCTTTTCCCAAAAAGTGTGCAAGCTCTGTGGGGGCAGGACCTTGTCTCTTTGTGCTTCTCTGCATCCTGGTGCCCTGCATGGTGCCAAGTGACCAAGTAGGTGCTCAAGAGACCTTTGTTGAATGAATGAATAAATGGGTTGGGTCTGAAGCCCAGGCCTTCTGCTTGCCAGTGCTGGGCTCTCCCTGTTTTATGATTGTTGAGGAGGAGGAGGTTTTAAGCATTATCAGCGACTGGCTGTGGCCCTGCCTGGTCCCTCCCAGGCTGGAGGACACAGTGGAGGGCTGTCCTCATGGTCCCTGGGCCCCTGGTTCTCCTGACACAGACTTTTCCTTGCATCCAAGGGATTTGAGAGTCAGCATACTGCTCCTCCCCCTTCCAGCTTTCTGTCTACCACCACCACCACCCCCAGGTTGGCCAGATATGGACAGAGCCAGCCTGACCACTGGAATGCCCACAGACTCTGCCCACCCCAGGCCCCAGTCTGGTATGAGGACTGAAGAGAGGCTGCCCAACTGGGAGGGTTTGTCTACCACCTTCAGGGAGGCCTCAGGCGGGTGGGGTGGTGGGAGGGGGTGGCAGGGTGGCAGCCTGAGCGGGGATACACAGCCTTGCTCTCTAACCTGAAGGGAGAGTCAGAGACCTGCCTTCAGGAGTCCCCAGTCTGATGGGAGAGATAGTTCTGTCTTTAGAAGCATCCAGCCTGATGGGGGCTTCCTAATCCTCATTAGGGTCAGGGGCCCTCTGGGATAGACCAGGTACAGCTGAGGAGACCCCAGTCCCTACAAATTCACAGAGACATGAGCTCACATTGTCCTGACAGAGACCACCGTGAGGCCACCATGGGCACCCCTTTCCTGAACTCTGGCTTGAGGCAGGGTAGCAGCTTAGGGGAGATAGAGACTTCCCTCCCCCTGTGGGGGCACCCTGGAGCAGAGCTGCCAAGGGCTTCCCTTCCCTTGGAGATCCAGACCACCAATGGTATTTTCGCCTGGCCTGGTGGTGGGAGGAGGGAGGCCCAGATCCCAAACCTCACTTTATCCACAACATCTTATGTCATTGCGGACCAGTCCCTGCCCCTCTCTAGCCCAGCCCCTCATCTCTGGCTCAGGACTGGGGCTGGTGACACCTAATGCTGCCTCCCTCCACCTCCACACTGGAATCTCTCTCCCGTCCTCATCCCATTCCCCTTGCCCCCTCCCTTCTTACCCCATTGCCCCTGCACTTGTGGGAACAGAAACTTAACTAATTTCTTGGGCCTGTGAAACACCCACAGGGAGGGGGTGAGTGGTCCCCACTTCCACTCCATCACCCTCCCTAATGTATCGCCTGACACTTTCAATTTATTTTTCAATTCCTTTACTACCAGAAATGACTATTAAACTTCCAGCGTAAATACCGCTTTACCAAACTGAATTAATCACGGGCAGGAGGGGCGAGCGGGCTCCAGCAGCTTGATCAGAGCGTCACAGCAGTTAACCCTTCGTCCTCACCAAGTCTCTGTGGGCGGCTGGGAGGGCTCCAGGGCCTCCTTTGCCCTCAGGTTTGCTCACCTGGTCCCTCCAGCTGGGGTGTCCTCCCCACCACACAGTTCCAATTAGATGTCATCTCCTCTGAAAATCTTATCTGACCACCATCCTCCAACCTAAATTAGTGTTTCCTTCCTAAGATTCTTTCTCAAATCCATTTCCTTTCCTTCAGAGCACTTACCATGAATTATAATCACACACTAATTGGTGGGTTTGTTTAATAGGCTCCTCAGGGGAGAGACTTGGTCTGACTCACTCGGTGCTGCAGCCCTAGATGTAGCAGGTGCTCAGTGCAGGCTTCTGAATGAGTGGCTGAGTGAATAAATGAGTGAATGAATGACAAATCCTTCCTGCTGCCAGGCTGAGCCCTGAAGCTGAGCTCGTGAACTGGATATGGCCTCAGCCCTTACCATCCTCATAGTCTTACAGGGAGACAAACAAGTAAACATATGACAAGCCAGCAGGAAACTGGGGTGGGGGTGGAGGGAAAGGGTCCTGGGGCTGTCAGTGAGAAAGGCTTCAAGGAGAACCTAAAACCTAGCTGGGCTCTGAGGAATGAGTAGGAGTTTGCTCAGAATTAAAGGCATGGAAGGGCACTCCCAATAGAGGGAACAGAATGTGCAAAGGCCACAATAGTTTGGGAAATGGTGGGTTCAGTGAGGCTGGACCATAGGGGTGCATAGGGATTGTGGCCTCCACAAGGCCAGAGAGGTCAGCAGGGGCCAAACCTAGAGGGACCTTGAACACCAGGCTGAAGTGTGTGAAATTTACGCTGGGGGTGATAGAGTAGGGCGGATCTTAGGAGGGTTTTCAGCTTCAAAATGACTGGATCTGACAGCTGAGAAGAGAGTAGAGGCCAGGAGGCTAGAGGGGAGTCCTCTGCAAGTTCTCTGTCCAGATGTGATGGTGGCCTGGGCTGGGACTAGGGGTGATGAGAGTGTCATATGGGGCAGAGCCAGATGCTGCAATTCCAAGAGGGCAGCCTACATCCTGATGGTTTCTTCCTGGCGACAAGAACGGGAAGTCCATGCTCACTTGGAAGTGATTAATTTAGTAGTTTAGATGGGTTCTTATAGAGCCTGTGGATTCCCTGGGTGGTGCACATGTTTAAGCGCTTGGCTGCTGACCGAAAGGTTGGAGGTCCGAGTCTACCCAGAGGTGCCTTGGAAGAAAGGCCTGGTAATCTACCTCCAAAAACCAGCCATTGAAAACTATGGAGCACAGTTCTAATCTGACACACATGGGGTCATCATGAGTCGGAATCAACTTAACAGCAACTGGTTTGGTTTTGGTTTGATTACAGAGACTGTAAGAGGCCAGGTCTCAGGGTTAGGCAGATCTCAGTTTGAAGCCTGTTCTTCCCACCATGCGACCCTGGGCAGGTCACTCAGCCTCTGTCACTCAGGGTCTGTCCAGGGATGATAGAGGTGAATACATTACAGCCTTCCCCATCTCAGTGCTCCCCCTGGTGGAGAAGACACACCCAAGCACAGAGAGCCAGGAGCACCAGGCACAGCAGAAGTGCACTAAGGGAGGGGCAGTCAGAGCTCCAGAAGCCCAGAGGAGGGCTAGTGAGATCAGGAAAGGCTTCCTGTGGAGGCAGCACATCAGAGCTCCCTGCCTCTCACTCCTTATGACTCTCTTTGTGTCTCCACCTGTAGCTGCTCTTCCCTGGCCCCATTTCTGTGCCTCAGTCTCTCTCTCTGCAATGATGGGAGAGTTAAAGGATGCACACCTGCCAAGGGATGTGAGTCAGATCCCTCCAAGTGGCTCCCTCAGAATAGTCTCTCCCCATGGGAACTCCAGCCCTCCTGGTGGCTCCACACTCCACCAGCCAGCCAGGGCACCAAGCGTGGGCAGTGAGGAGGGAAAGCTGGAGTGAAGGTGAACAGAGGCCCGCCGGCTGACCACTTAGCAGGTTCCTATTGCAGGGGAGCAAGGTAGCATTTATACAGTGGCCCGGAAAGAGGTAGAGCTTCGGCAGGAATCAGGGGCTCCTGCACCCTGCCAGCCTAATGAGTGTGGGGCAGGGGCAGCAGCTGGACCTGAATATGCCGTATCTCCCAGGCATGCGGCCATCTTTCTTGGGGCCTCAGCTTCACAGATTATAAACCATGAGAAGCTTCTCAGAGTCACCTTCCCAGCCCACCTCAGCTCCAGCTGGGCTCCTGCAGGTCGGTCCCTTCCCCTCGCTGAGTTTCCCTTTTCTCACCTGACATACTTGTTCTGAGGGTTGAAAATGTGGGGGGATAGTGATACAGGCTGGAAAGATTTTGCGAACTCAAGAGCTGGGCCCCTGTTGGGGATATATTGGTAAGGATGCAGAACTGGGCTTGGGAGACTCGTTCTGGTCCCTTTTTGTTGCCAGGTAACTGGATTCGTCAAACTCTTCTCTGTCACTTATTAATTCACCAATTCATTCAAAAAATAATTTATTAAGGACCGACTACATGCTGTGCATTGTGCAAAGGGCTGCGTCACAATAGTGAGCAGAGCTAGACCCTCAGTCTAGCTAGGTCCTCAGTCTCCTCCTCCATGAAATGGGGGACTAACTAGATGATCTAAGGGCCTCTCCAGCCAGCCCTGAGTCCTTCCATTTAGAATGACTCCCTGAGGCCTGGTGGAGGGTGTGCCTGGTGTGCCCAGAGCCTGGGAGGGGCCAGGGAGTGGTTTGAGGAAAGAGGCTGCGGACAGTGCAGTGGCTGGGAGGGAGGAGGAGGGGGCGTGGCTCCTGAGCAGGTCTCACCCCTCAGACACAGGGCTAAAGGGAGAGTTTCCTGATGAGCCTGGTATGTTCCCCCACCCCTACCCTTCCTGCTCAGCCCAGCCGCCTCTTGGCCAGTGGCTGCTGTGACTCTGGGGCCACAGGCTGGAGAAGGATTCCTGAGGCTCTGCCATTTACTTGCAGCCTAACTCAAGGTATCTGAGTCTGGAGCTCCCTTATCCCTCCGAGTTCAGACGGGGAAACCGTGGACAGTGAGGAAAGCAGTTTTCCCAAAGGCCACACAGCAAATTGAATACAATGAGTTCTACTGATGCTTGTGCTTCTGATAAAGAAGCTTTTAAAAATAATAATAATAACCAGGGATTGGGCACCTACTGTGTGCCAGGCATGTGCTGAGCACTTCACTTTCATTTCACTTTCACAGCATCCCCTTGGGTGGATTCCATGACTGGCCCCATTTTACAGACGAGGAAACTGAGGTGCAGAAAGAGAAGGGCCTTGTCCAAGGTCACTCTTAGCTAAGAGACACAGAGTTGGAATGTGGTGCAGGTGCACCAACCCCAGAGCCTATCCCTGATCACTGAACCATTTTGTCTTGGACAGCAGCAACAGGAGTGTAAGGAAATGATAATAACAACACTTACACATAGGCCTTACTAATAGAAGTTACCATGTTGTTTTCGTTGTATGCCATCAAGTTGATTCTGACTTACAGCGACCCTATAGGACAGAGTAGAACTGCCCCATAGGGTTTCCAAGCAGGGGCTGGTGGATTCGAACGGCTCATAGGGTAAGTAAATTTGGAAGCAAGTGGTACTTTAAGAGCCCTTCTCCTCTCCAGAGACAGAGTCAACATTTTCCCCCAAGATTCAGACTAACAATAAAAACAATAATCATGAGCATTTATTGAGTGCCTGCTGTGTACCAGGCCCTGTTCTAAGTGCTTTATATGTATTGACTATTCTAATCCTCACAACAGCCCTAATGGGCAACCTAAAATATAGGCGCTGGTGAAGACTGGGTGATCCAAACCTCACCTCCAGTCTACAGATGGGGAAACTGAGGCCCAGATAGGTAAAGAGACACTTTGTGACAAATTTCTGGGGTGGAGGCCAAGCTTAAACAAACTTCCCGGGTGAATCTGATATGTTGCAGGTGTGGGAACCCCTGGCAGGTGAACTCAGGCAGACCCAGGTCCAGTTCTTGCTCTGTTTTTCCCTCAGTAGATGGGTGAACTTGGGCTAGTGGCTTCACTGCTCTGAGCCTCAGTTTCCTCACCTGCGCAATGAGTTGTTGGAATATTCAAGACCATGGATGCAAATGCCTAAAACACATCAGGGGATGGAGAAATGGTGGCTTCTTCATTATTATCATCCTCAGACGACAGGGACAAGGCCACAATGGCAACTCATTCTCCCAAACACACTCTGCACCGTCCCACCTCAGGGCCTTTGCACATGCAGTTCCTGCCTCCTCCTTCTCTTCTTTGCCTTGCTAATGCCCTTGTGACTTTCAGGTCTCTGCTCAGATGTCACTTCCTCAGGAAATCTTTCCTGACCACGCCCTCCCTCTGTGATCTGCTCTCATCCCAATCCCTCTAATCCCCACCCCATCCCAGTAGCGCTTAAAAAAACAAAAGCAAAACTGTTGCAGTCAGGTCAATTCTGACTCATGCAATCCCTTGTATTTCAGAGTAGGACTGTGCTGCACAGGGTTTTCAATGCCTGTGACTTTTTGGAATCAGACCACAAAGACTGCTCCAAGGCGTTTCTGGGTGGATTCAAACTACCAAACTTTAGGTTAGTATCCGAGTCTTTAACTGTTTGTACCACCCAGGGACTCCCTGGAACACTTACCCCAGTGGGTAATTATCTATCTGAGTAATTATTTTATTAATGTCAATCCCCCCTGCTAGACACTGACATCCAGGAAGGCAGTGGCCATGCCTGTTTCACTCCCCACAGTGACCCAGCACCCAGCACATTACCAGGCACGTAGAAGGTGCTCAGTAGATGTTGGTTGAATGAGCAGGGTAAAAGGTGAGGCAAATAGGTACAGAAGATCCTCAGAGGACCTGAATCTTCCAAAGGCACTGATTCCCAGCCTTAGAGCTGGGCTGGCCCTGCCTCCTGGCCCAGTTGACACTGCCTCCCACTCCTCTATTTGTCCACATCCTCAGATGCTAAGTGACTGACTCAGAAGGGTTAATAGCCCCAGTTGTCAGATCTGCCGCGCCTGCCTGCTTGACTGAGCATCATAATTAAGGCCTGCATAGGGGATGAGCGCGCTGCTGGAGGATGGGCGGGCAGGAGGGCCGGGGACCCTCTCAGGGAGGCCTGTGCTCTCTGGGAAAGTCAAAGTGAACACCGCCTCCCAGAGCCCCATATACTTATTCAAAGCACCGCTTCACCCCCCACCTCCCCCATCTTCAAAGCGGCCCTATCAGCAGGCTGCTGTCTCACATATGAAAAAGAGGCTCAGAGAGGGAGGTGACAGGTCCAACGTCACACAGACCTTTGGTGGTAGAACTGGGCCTCAGGCTCCTCTGTTCCCTCTTCTGTCTCATGCTGCATCCCTCATCTTTCCCCAACTCTGCCTGGTGGTTGACCACACCGGCGTTCATATTCCCTGAGCGTCGCCCGCCCTCCTTGTACCTCCACAGGGAACCCTGCCACTTCCGAGAGGAGCCCTACCTGTCCTCCAGTCCAGGGGACTCACTCAGACTCAGCAGCTCATCCCTAGACCCAGGAGCAGATTAACAAATGTCATGGATTGAATTGTGTTCCCCAAAAATATGTGTATCAATTTGGCTAGGCCATGATTCCCAGTATTGTGTGATTGTCCACCATTTTGTCATCTGATGTGATTTTCCAACGTGTTGTACATCCTATCTCTATGATGTCGATGAGGCAGGATTAGTGGCAGTTATGTTAATGAGGCAGGACTCAATCTACAAGATTGGATTGTGTCTTGAGCCAATCTCTTTTGAGATATAAAAGAAGCAAGCAGAGAGACAGGGGGACCTCACAGTACCAAGACAGAGCAGGAGCACATGTCCTTTGGACCTGGGGTTCCTGCAGGGAGAAGCTCCTAGACCAGGGAAAGATTGATGACAAGGACCTTCCTCCAGAGCCAACAGAGAAAGCCTTGCCCTGGAGCTGGTGCCCTGAATTTGGACTTCCAGCCTACTAGACTGTGAGAGAATAAACTTCTGTTTGTTGAAGCCATCCACTTCTGGTATTTCTGTTACAGCAGCCTTAAATAACTAAGACAAGTAAACATGGTATGCAATGGCTTACAGTAAGCAAGGTACACGTCTCTGATGTGGTGAAAACCAGGTGAAATTGTACACTACAGATTAGTAAGTAAGCATAATTAAACCTGTGCGTACCTTGCTTATTGGGTAATTCATCCCTGCCCAGACCCAAGCTGCCCTGCAGCCCCTTCTCATGCCTCACTAGTGGCTGAGGGTTGCAGAAGTTCTGACAGGAGTGTCATAACCCAGCAAAGCCCTAGAGAGGAGACATGAATTTGTGTCCCAGTTCCTCTAATCCATGACATGTCATTAATTCACTCACCCATCCATTCATTTATCCATCCAACAAACATTTGAGGAGCAAATCCCACGGACCAGGCCCTGTTCTAGGCACTGGGCATAGCAGTGGGCCGACAAGACCTGGCCTCCTCACGTGGAGCCCCCATGGTAAAGGGGGAGGATAGACCCAGGAACAACTTACCAACGACGTATCATGCCAGGAGGCGGTGAGGACGACGCAGACGGCATAAGAGAAGGGACTCATGGGTAGGATGGAGACATGAAACAGTGTGAGGGGACAGTGGCTAGAGGTGTGGCAGTGACCTCAGAAGTAGAGGAGTGACCTGTCCAGGAGCCCATGGAAGTGGCCTGTTGTAAGTGAGGTGACCATTGACACTGCTGTCCTAGTGTAATTATTACCAGTGCCCTCTTTTCACTTTCAAAACTGCTCCAGTTGGGATAATGAAGTATATGGTCACACTTTATATTAGGATTAAATGAGCTCGTGTGCATAACATGCTTAACTCAGGGCCCAGCACACAGTAGGTGCTCAGTGCATGACAGCCATATTATCATTATCATCATTACACTCTGACTATTGTTGTCCTGATCACACAGGTGCTTCCCATTCCCCTCCTATTTTGAGGCTTCAGAAACCTTCAGCAAGAAGTGATTGGGGAAATAACTGCCTCCCTGGATGAGGAGGAACTCAACACCCTGACCTCCCACGGTGGGAGGTATAGGAGGCATGCACCCAGGTGTGAGGTCAATCCCCCTCCTGTCCTTGCAGACACAGGAGGTGGCTCCGATTGAACTTGGCCATTCCTGCTGACAGTCTATCATGTCAGGAATCTGGAGAAGATCTAATTAATTATGATAACTGATGCCGTCACCAGATGTCTACCGCGGAACGCCTGCTCTGGTGATAAAACGTTCCGGTAATTCTGTTTGAACGGCACTTTCCAAGCAATATGCTTTTCATTTAGGGCACCAGGAAAACAGGATTTATTTTCCAGGACGATACTTGTGGTGGGCTGGCCCCCGGGGCACTTGGCCCCATTTGCACCCCTTCTTGGAGGGTCTTGAATGGTGCCAGAACTGGATGACGGCAACGTTGTCTCCAGGGCAGGCAGAGCTTAGAATCAGATCAGCTTCACTCAGTGCACAGGGCATGTCTGCTGAGAGAGCTACATTCTCCTCGGGCCTCATGGCAATTCACTGAAGATTATAATTCACCTGCTCTGCCCCATTTTTCTCTGTAAAGTCACATAATGGGTGGGGACTTCACCAGTTTACAACTTCACCCACTCCCAATCCTCCTGCCCCTTGTCCCCCATCACACACGGATCTTGGTATGTTTTGTTCCTGATGTGTTTCAAGCTCCTGGAATAGTGCCTGGCACATAGTAGGTGCTCAATGAGTGAATGCATCCTTAATAATAACAGTGCACGCAGACTCAATACACACTAGATGCCCAGCACTGCACCAGGCCCTTCCCGGGCTCTCATTTAATCCTCACAACAGTCCTATGGGCTGATAAAACCAAAAAAGCCAAATCAGTTGCCGTCAAGTCGATTCTGACTTATGGCTAGCCCGTGTGTTTCTTCTGAGGCACCCCTGGGTGGATTCAAACCACCAACTTTTGGTTAGTAGCCAAGCTTTTAACCATTTGCACCACACAGGGACTGCTTACGGGGTGGTAATGGGTGAAGTCATAGCTAGTGTCTATTAGCCATTAACCACGTGCTGTGCCGGCACTGCTCTACGCAGTAGCACATATACTGACCCGTTTGACCCTCAACTCACCAGCTGTTCCTCAGCAGAAAGATGTGGCAGTCTGCTTCCATAAAGATGACAATCTTGGAAACCCTGTGGGGCAGTTGTACTCTACAGGACACTATAGGATCACTATAGTAGGAATCGACTCAATAGCAACGGCTTTTTTATTTAATCCTCAAGAGCCCATGGAGTGGGTACTATTATTAACTTCCGTTTTACAGATGGGTTAAGTCCCTTGACCAAAGTCACATGACTGGAGAGTGGCAGAATTGAGCCTTAAGTCAAGAATCTCCCTGAATATGCTAGAGTCTGATTGTGACCCACTGGGCTATGTTATCACCCCCAATTTTAGATGAAAACTAAGGTTCAGACAAGTGTTCTGGTTTTCTATCCCTCTGAAACAGACCACTCTAAAATGAGCTGGCTTTAAAAAGTCACCATTTTGGCTGGGGTTGCCATGAGGGCTGGGGGTGGAGTGTATCCTAGAGGGTGGCTTGAGCCCTAGAGCTCGCTGAGGTGGCAACTCAGGGATGATGGCGGAAGGCCATAATCACAGCACCAATATACTGGCTGCAGAGACTGCAAGTCTGGAAGAGCAGTGGCAAGGATGGGGAGAAGTGATGCTGAGGGCTGACAAAGCCCTCTGATGGGAAACAGCCTGGTTTCCACCTGCCATCATGGAGGTGGTTTCTTTGGTATTTCTGATGACCTATCATCTAGATCCATCTGTTCTTTCTGGTGTTTCTTGTTTTATTGTGTTTTTGTGCTTGGCTGACAACCTTGTTCCCATTCTGGCACCTAGAATTTTTGGCTCCAATAAATGGACCACCAAGCAACAGCAAATATTCCATGAAATTTGCAGCAATCTAGTAAAAACTCGAAGCAGAGCTGTGGGCTGGTGGAAATGCTTCTTTACACTAAAGGAAGAAAAGCCTAACGTGTACTTCATAACTGTCTTAGGCTGGGTTCTCTAGAGAAGCAAAACCAGTGAAGCATATATATACACAGAGAGAGAGAGACATTTATGTCGCACTGTTGCGGAAGCTGGCTTCTCCTGACTCACGTGGTTGCAGGAGCTGACAAACCCAAAATCTGCAGGTCAGATGACAGGCTGCTGGCTCATGCCTCAGAAACCAATGGTCAGAGGATGATGAGTCAGATGCAGGATCCAGAGAGAGAGAGCTTTCCCAGAACATCCATAGATTTTGGATACAGGCCACACCTCCAAGGAAACTCCCCTTTCCTTGGCTGATTGGCTTGATTGATCTGATTGGCTGGTCTGATTGGCTCTTGATCTGATTGGCTGCTCACATCAGATCACATCATGGATGATGATTACATAATATCTCCTGAACCACTGAGAATCATGGCCTAGCCAAGTTGACACACAATCTTAACCACCACAATGACCATAATTATTTCTCTTCCTGTGGTTGCTGGGGTGGGAAAGCAAGTCCACAATCTTTTTCTCACCTACCTGATCGTAACTTTCCCACTGTTGCTTCCTGGACTAAACCAACATGGAATCCTTTCGAAGCACATTGGAATGGCCAAGAGAGAGATAAACAAGCTACTCAAACAAAAAGAAAAGAATGAATAATGCGTCTGCTTTCTTCAGTGTGATTAATGGAGTATACATTGTCCCTGGGAATGGTTTCTACTATGCCATTTGTATACTAAAATGTTACAGAAGTAGCTCTTCGCTCCCCCTCATTCTTCCCTTAGTTAACAGAAATTCAAGACTTGCCAAGTAAGGCTTTGTGCATAGTGTCTTCATGGCAAGTATAGCTGGGTACATTCTCATCAGTTGACCTTATATGGAAAACTCATTTGTGAGTACTGACTTGTTTTCATTTTTCTCACCCACAGTTAATTGAATTCTTATTTTTAGGCAATTCCCTTTAAAATAATATAGTACTGAACTTTATCTTTTAGTACAGTTACCAGCGACACTTGATAAATGTTCAAGTTAATGTTTGCTTGAGCTTGACGCAAGGTAGTGGTCTGTGGCTGCAGGAAGCTGGTTCTATTGTCTGCTTCCAAAGACTGCTTCCAATCGCTGTCTGGCTCATGAATGTTGTTGTAGTTAGATGCCATCATGTCAGTTTCAACTCACAGAGACTCTATGTACAATAGAATGTAACACTGCCCAGTCCTGCGCCATCCTCACAATTGTTGCTATATTTGAGCCCATTGTTGCAGCCACTGTGTCAATCCATCTCATTGAGGGTTTTCCTCTTTTTCGTTGACCCTCTACTTTACCAAGCATGATGTCCTTCTCCAGAGATGGTTCCTCCTGATAACATGTCCAAAGTATGTGAGACAAAGTCTCGCCATTTTCGCTTCTAAAGAATATTCTGGCCGTACTTCTTCCAAGACAGATTTGTTCATTTTTCTGGCAGTCCATGATGTATTCAGTATTCTTCACCAACACCATAATTCAAAGGCATAAATTCTTCATTCTTCCTTATTCATTGTCCAGCTTTCACAGAGACAATTGAAAATACCATGGCTTGGGTCAGGTGCCCCTTAGTCTCCAAAGTGACATCCTTACTTTTTAAGTAAACTAAACCCAAGCAAAAGTAAAGTAAACCCTTAGAGGGTTTTTAATAGCAGACTTCCAAAAGATTGTATTTAGGATTTCTAACATAGCTTTACTTTCATATTTTCAGCTGACTGAAACTAAAGTACATAGTAGGTTAAGACTCATGTCTACGACCTTCCCTCCAAAACCAGCCAATGAAGGACAAAAGTCTTCTTAGGTTAGTCAAGATTCATTTCTGTAGAAAATATCTTACCCTACTAATTTTTCAAGACCAGAATAAGTCTTTAAAAGCAAACCTCAAGATTCTCATCTTATGGTAGTACTGACCCTTTCAGGCCCCACAGGTTTGGAATAGGAGGTAGGGACTGTGCTGGAGTCTTACTTTTTTTCTGGATATTTCTCTGAAGAATGCAAGGGGCTGTTGGTGAGAGCTGACTGGTGGAGGTGATTGTTGGCCTCTGATCTGCATAGATTTTGTAACTCCTTGTAAAGTTTCTCATAATCATTCTCTCCTTTTCAGTAACGAGAAATTTAGAGTAGTTGAAATCTATAGGAGTGATCCTCCGAGGTCAAAAATATTGCAACATATTTGAGAACAATTCTTAAACTCGGATTAACTAGGTGTCATAGTTTTGTGAATTTATTGCAGTGTTACTGTAAACTTTACCTTGTGGTATATCTGTTCCTAAATAAATGGTTTCCCCCCTTCTGGTTAAGAAGTTTGGCTGCTAACCAAAATGTCAGCAGTTCAAATTCACCAGCTGCTCCTTGGAAACCCTATGGGGCAGTCTACTCTGTCCTATAGGGTCACTATGAGTTGGAATTGACTCGATGGCAACAGGTTTGGGTTTTGGTTTATACTGCGTAGACAGTAGCACCCATGTAGCATACGTTTGGTTTTGTTTGGTTTTTTTTTAATGTTTCATATGAAAATTATCTTAATTTTACAAGTATTTTTTCATTGTAAATAAGCCTGTCTTCCTATTCTGGATTTTTTGTGTATGTGCATGTTCTGCTGATTAACTACTTTTACAGTTTAATCCTGTATTATTTCTTTTACTTTGTTTTGTGTAAAAGGAGAAATATTTTTCTGGAAATCTTTTTCTGGAATCTCAAAAAAAAAAAAAAAGGTCACCATTCTATTTTGCTCGTGATTTTCTGGGTCAGGAATTTGGGCAGGACACAGCAAGTATGGCCAGGATCTGTGCCATGGTGACTGGGCCTTGGCTGGGATGACTTGCTGATGGCTGCAATGGCGTGAGTAAGGCCATATGTCTAGACCTGGGTTCTGGTTGTTGGCTGGCTCACAAGTTCGAGGCTGGAAAGCCCGAGGTGCCTTCTCCACCCACATGCATAGTACTAGGGCTGGCCCAGCCGGCAAAGCTGAGGTCAACCAGGCACTTCTCTCTCCTTAGGTTGCTTGGGCTTCCTCACAGCAGACAGTCAGACTTCTTTCACAGGGGCTGGCTGACCCAGATGCACTGCTCCAAGAGGCAGGAAGGGGAAGCTCTGGTTGATTAAGGCCTAGGCTCAGAAAGTAGCACACTGTCACTTCTGCCATTCTCTACTGGTCAGAGCAGCCACAGAGCCCCCTTCCAGATTGGAGAGGACAAAGTTACTCCCTGGGCTCACATGGAAACAAAGCCATGGAAGTGTACACCCTAACGTTCATGTGAGCTCTGCTTGACAGACTTTACCCAGAAGCAGGTCTAGAGTCTTGAACATCATCTTACCTGTCAAAGCCCTGTTCTTCCCCCTCCATAGGCTCTGCACCACCACCCCTCCACACACACACATCCTTTTTTTTTTTCTTTAGGATTTTTTTAAATTGTACTTTAGGTGAAGGTTTACAGAACAAATAGTTTCTCATTAAACAGTTAGTACACATATTGTTTTATGACAATGGTTAACAGCCCCACGACATGTCGACACCGTCCCTTCTCAACCATGGGTTCCTATTACCAGCTTTCCTGTCCCCACTTGCCTTCTAGTCCATGTCCCTGGACTATTGTGCCATTAGTCTTGTTTTGTTTTATGGGGCTGTCTAATATTTGGCTGAATGGCGAACCTCGGGAGTGACTTCATTACTGAGCTAAAAGGGTGTCCGGGGGCCATGCTGTTGGGGTTTCTCCAGTCTCTGTCAGGCCAGTAAGTCTGGTCTTTTTTTGTGGTTAGAATTTTGTTCTACATCCTTCTCCAGCTCTGTCCGGGACCCTCTGTTGTGATCCTGGTCGGAGCAGTCAGTGGTGGTTGCTGGGCACCATCTGGCTGTACTGGACTCAGTCTGGTGGAGGCCATGGTAGTTGTGGTCCATTAGTCCTTTGGACTAATCTTTTCCTTGTATCTTGTTTTCTTCATTGTCCCTTGCTCCTGAAGGTATGAGACCAGTGGAGTATATTAGATGGCTGCTCATGGGCTTTTAAGCGCCCAGACACTACTCACAAAGGTAGAATGTAGAACATTTTCTTTATAAAATGTATTATGCCAATTGAACTAGATGTTCCCAGAAACCATGGTCCCCACAGCCCTCCGCCCAGTAATTCGGTCCCTCAGGGAGTTTGGATGTGTCTATGGAGCTTCCGTGGCCTTTCCTTGTACAAGTTGTGGTGGCTTCTCCAGTATTGTGTACTGTCTTACCCTTCACCAAAATTATCATTTATCTATTGTCTATTTAGTATTTCCTCCACCACCCCTCCCATGCCTCGTAACCAACAAAGATTGTTTGTTTTTGTGTGTAAACTTTTTCATGAGTTTTTATGGTAGAGGTCTCATACAATATTTGTCCTTTTGACACACACATCTTTACCCATCATCTGCTGCACCCTCAGGCTACAATTCAAACCCCCTTCTGCCCCTACCTGCCAAGGTCCTGAGACAGCAGTTCAGGATCTCCCAAAGTAAGCTACCTGCCTCAGAATAGGGGAGGAGGCTTGTTGACATGCAGATTCCCAGGACCCTCCTCACACCCCAGAATCAAAATATGGGGGAAGGCAGGGAATCGTCTGTATTTAACTCACTGCCTGGGAGTCTGATATGCTCCAATGTCTGGGAGCCATGTTGGTTCACTCACAGCCTCTTTTCCCACCTTCGCTGAACCGCCTGCTTGGCCAGGCCTAGGCTGACCACTGTCACTGGCCACCTCACACACCATCCTCACCCAACACTGAGACCTGAATCTCCACTCCTGTTCTTGGGGAGTCTAGCAAGGCTCAAAGAGGAAATGGCTGGTCCCATTGCTGCCCTCAGCTCCTTCCTCCCCTTCCTGCCCCTCTGGTCCCCTCTCCCTGGGCACCAGCTTACATTCAAAAACCTCAACCCCAACCTCAGGCCGCAGAGGACACAAGATAAGCAATAGCCTCTGGGGGCCCTGCTGGGAGGCCCTGCTGCATTCTCACACCAGCTGGTCCAGGAGGAAGGGGGGTCTGTGAGCCCTTGACCATAGCCTTCAGCTTCATCCTCCTGCAGTTGGAGGGAGAAATCTGGGAATCCCTCCTGGTGTTTACAACTCAGCAGACCCAGCCATGAGTCACCACCCCGGCCACAGCCCCTCCTCTTTTCATGCCGGGCCTCAGTCCAGCCTTGGACATGACAGGCCTGTGGTCAGTCAGGCTCAGATCAGGTGACTCTATTTTCTCTCATTACAGCTGCCTTGATCTCACCTCAGGGCCACAAATACTGTTTGAGGTTCAGGGAGAGACAGAAAATTAACTGCTGATATCTGCTTTTCACTTTCAATTACCAGGATGCAGGGTCTGATGGAAAGTTCCAAAACCCTGAGTTTGAGGCCCCTAAACAAACGTCACACTTATTGAAAGCTGACTTTGGGCCAGGCACACACTCTTCATCGGCGTCACCTCACTTAACCCTCAAACACACATACGAGGCGTTATTCTCCTGATGTGGCTGATGAGGAAACTGAGGCACAGAGAGGTTTGGACCTTGGCCCACACCTGGTACGTGGTGGTGTCAGTGCAGAGTTGGGCTGTGGGCTCCGAGCCACTGCCCCACTGCTGCTGTCCCTCTGGCACCTCCCACTCAGCCCGGGCTCTGAACCACCACCAGGCCTCTTGGCAGTAAGTACAGCCGGGGCTCCGTCAGAGCAAACCTGAGCGAGAGAAATCCTGTCCAATCACCCGGCATGGTGGGGTCAGTGACTGTGGTCCAGGCTGCTGTGAAAGGTCAGGGGACAGACTGCGGACGGAGCCACTCACTCAGACCACGTGTCTGTGACAAACTGCAACTTACTCTAAATCGCATCACACCTACTCTGCTCCTTAAAGTTGGAAGTGGCCTTTGGCCAAAAGCAATGAAGTTGTGACCTAGTAAAGTTAAAAGGACTTGGAAATTATGAGCTCCAAGCCAAATGTGGCTGAGCTGATGGTGGACATCTCTAGTGACCACACACGGCTGCTTGAGTGGAACTTTCCTGCTGTCAGTATATGAGCTCGCAGGGGCCAGGGAGGTCCGAGGAAGATGGCAGTAGGGATGGGTGGAGGGTAGGTGGAGGTGAGGGGAGTGGCTTTTGCAGGTAGCATGGGTGTAACATCTTGGCCAAGATGTAGACCGTGAGGTCACACAGCCTAGGTCCACCATCATGGCTGAAGGACCTGAGGCCAGTTACTTAACCTCTCTGTACTCTGGTCTCCTCATCTGCAAGATGGGGACTAATTAAAGTCCCCACCTCATAGGTCTGAGGAGAGGTTTAAACCAGTAAACCAGTTGTCGTCAAGTCAACATTTATTCATGGTGACCTTATGTGTGTTCGAGTATAACTGTGTTCCATAGAGTTTTTGTCGTTGTTGTTAAGCAAATAAACAAATAAAACGAACAAATCTCACAGTTTTACAGTTTTTAACATATTCATTTTTAAGTGAAGTATAATGAATCTTGTTCTGTAAACAAAATCTGTAAATTTGTGGAAGCAAAATTCTGTTTAAAAAATGCATTTTGATTTTGTAAAAATGGCAAATACATAGTGCAAAACATTCAAGCGATACTGAATATCACTAAAAAGAAAGTAAAATAAAAATCCTCATCATCCAGAAACAACTGTGATCAATATTTGGTGAATCTCATTCTGGGCACCTCTCCAAAGATATACATAACATAGAAAGAGAGATTTAAAAAAAACCCATTGCCGTTGTGTAGATTCCATCTCATAGTGACCCTATAGCACAGACTAGAATGGCCCCACAGGGTTTTTCCAAGGCTGTAATCTTTATGAAAGAAGACTGCCACGTCTTTCTCCCTCTGAATGGCTGCTGGTGGGTTCAAACCACTAACCTTTCAGTTAGCAACTGAGCACTTAACCACTGTGCCACCAGGGATCCTTAGAAAGAGAGATACCAAAAAAACCAAACCCATTGCTGCTGAGTTGATTATGACTCATAGGGACCCTATAGGACAGAGTAGAACTGCCCTGTTGGGTTTCCAAGGAGTGGCTGGTGGATTTGAACTGCCAACACCTTGGTTAGCAGCCAAGCTCTTAACCACTACACCACCAGGGCTCCAAAAAGAGAGATAGATGAGGAAAAATGAAATTATATTGTTGTTAGTTGTTGTCCAGTTGATTCTGACTCATGATCATCTCATATGTTACACAGTAGAACTGCTCCATAGTGTTTTCTTGGCTATAATTTTAACAGAAGCAGATCACCAGGACTTTTCTTCAGTGGTACCAGTGGGTGAATTCAAACCACCCACTTTTAGGTTAGCAACTGAAAGAAAACAGTTTGCGACACCTAGGGACATTTGAAATTATATTATGCATGCTATTTTTAATAAAAGAGTACTAAATTTAACTTTACTTGCATTTAACAGAAGAATTAGAAATTGAGGTGAAACTGAAATAAATATTCATTTCAGATGAATGTTGCTTCACAAGGGTTTTGCTTTTTTTTATAATTTATAAGAGATACTTATGCAGTTTAAGAGGAAAGAAAATTTATAAAATATTAACATGCTGCAGTCATGCTTTAAAAAAGAAATCTATATGTTTTTATATTAGACTCAATGTATTGACTTCCTGGTAGTAGTTTTAAAAATTGGCACATATATACTGTTCTTTATAACATTATCATTATTATTTCAGGATTTATAACATTTCAGGCTGTTCTGGAAGTACAATTCTCATGGCAATTTATTTAGACTGGGTTCTGAATTAAATAGAATTGGTTCTCAGCACCAAACCTTTCTCTCTTCCTTTCTCTCTTTTCTTCTTTCTTTCTTCTTCTTTTTTAATTTTAACCATTTTTTGCCTTTCCTTTGTTCTTTTTAAATTTCAAATCTTTCTTACTAGAATTTTTTTTTCAATAAGGACTCATGAATGCTGTGTTTCCCGAGTTCTACACACTTGAAGATATCACCATTGCCACCTTACTTAAAAGACAATTTGGCTGGGTATAAAATTCTTTAGTTGTATTTTCATTCCCTCAGAACTTGGTAGACATTGTTCCACTGCCTTCTGATGTTACTAAGGAGATGCTTGTGCCAACCTGACTTTCCCCTACATTGTGATTAATTTTTTGACCTAGATGACCAGACGGATGGTTTGTTCTGAAGCTCAATTATGTCATTTAGATTTGTTTTAGTACTAATATTTCTTCAGCAACTTTTCCTGAAAGACATATGCATTTTTGCTCTACAGATTCATGTGTTTATTTAAAGACTGTTTTATTTTAGTATGTCTTTAACATTTTTGTACCATTTTCCCACAGAATGTTTATTCATCGGATAACCTTTGTCCGTCTTGTATGCCTCTCATTTTCTCTCTAATCTGTGACCAAAAAAAAAAAGTTCTTCCTTTCCATTTAATTTTTTGTGACTTTCTATGGCTTATCCAACAGTGCTTTCATTGTAGTTTA
Organism: Trichechus manatus latirostris; assembly: GCF_000243295.1. Classification (NCBI taxonomy): domain Eukaryota; kingdom Metazoa; phylum Chordata; class Mammalia; order Sirenia; family Trichechidae; genus Trichechus; species Trichechus manatus. The sequence continues at coordinate 468,845 of NW_004443984.1, forward strand.
GTCATACTCGTTTTACTTTTGGTGTTTCTAATGTGGTTTTAATCTCATTTCTTTTTTCTCTCTCCATTTCATTCCTAAGAACAACCAGATGGATTTTCATCTCATGCTGTTATTTTGTAATCACTTCTTTCAATTCTCATATTTCTTGTTTGAGTCTTTTAAAAGAGACATCACGTCATTTGAAATTTATTGAGACTGTGAAGAATATTTTTTTTTCCCTGTTTCTTTGAGCAATTCCTCTTGTGGTGTATTTTCTTCATCTGCCTTCGTTTATGTTTCTTTTCTCTCTTTTTGCAGCATCTATGCATAGCTCTTATACTGGTTTCTTAAGTCATTTTTGTATGGAGCCAGCTCTTTGTGGGAGGATAATGTGGGGAGGGGTGGAAAGAATGGCCTCGGGCAACCTGCAACTACACTTGGGGTTTATCATTTTAGACTCTTTCTTACCAAATATTTAATTCCTTTGCCATGGGAGCACAGCTCAGTTTTTAACATCCCAGTAGTCAGCATGGCCCCAGCAAAGCTGTCTAAATCACAGTCTCTGAGGACGATGACCAGGGCTTGCTGGTCCCTCATCATCCCTCACCTCAACTAACTCTGGAAGCTCCCAGGGTGGGGGGACTAGGGACTGGGATGTGGCACATCAGAGTGGCTTCTCCTTCAGCTCAGCCTCCCTGCTGGCCTGCAACATCCAACTGGCTCTCCTCAGAGGTGACCTCCACTCCCCTGAGGGCCTGGCTGGGGCTCAGCACTTTAAGCCAAGGATTTTTGGATAAAGTTTCCAGGGCTGGGATACTTACTTTGGGATATATCCCATAAAACCTCAGCTTCCCAATCTGTAAAACATGCTAGGAATGTTTGCATGGATTCTAAGTTTCCTTCAGCATTCTGGTCTAGATTTCACAGTTTAGGAGCAGAAAGACTTCAGAGTTTGTGGTTTGGAACTGTGGTGATTTCTGGTTTCAATAAAAATGAAGAGAAACAATCCTTCCCCTATATGCAGTTTTTTGTTGTTATCATTGTTTTCTTTGGCTGGTTTTGAAAGAGGAGTCAGAGTCAAGTGCATTTATGTCATCATTTTTACCTGGAAATTAAATGCTTTCTCGTTCATTTCTTTTTCAGTCCTAATGCCAACCCTGGGAGGTGGACAAGGCTGTGTCACCCTGGGTGGATAGGGGTGGCAGTAGGGCAAACAACAAGAGGCTCAGGTCTGAGCATAGAGCAAGACTGTATGGGCATCTTAGATAAGTACAGGTAGTGCTCCCAGGGATCCCTGCTCCGCCTCTGTGACAAATCCTTCCTGGGAGAGGGAGGTTGTGGGGAAAGGGCAGAGGAGGTAGAGGAATGTTGTCTGACCTTGGAAACGGGGTTAGCTCAGATGAACACTAACAGATGAAATGGATTAATTTTTTAAAGAAAGGCTGCCACCAAATCACCAAGCCTGACGTCCCTCCCCCCTCACTCCCACCCTTCCCAGTTTCCTCAGCAAACCATAGAAGTCTCTGTTGGTCCCCATGGGGTTAATGGGCACAGGCCTGCCTCCTAATTTAATGCAAATCCCAGCCTGCTTTATTGGAGGGGGAGTTTTGGTTCATTTGTACTTTCTTGGTGACACAGTCTGTCCTCATTTCCAGCGAAGTCTCTAATCCCTGCAGTTTCCATGGTGCTAGTAATTATTAAAAAAAAAATCTGAAGCACAGAAATTCTGCATCCTGTCTACGAGATTACACAGTTTAATGGAGTTTATTAAATTTATTTGCAGTTACTGAGGAGATAAACTCACTTTGTGTGGCTCCAGAGGGCAAAACAGGGACCAGTAGGTAGAACCTTCCAGGAGACTGTTCTCACGTTCTGTCATGTGCAGTCAGAGCCTGTCAGTGCCCAGTGAGCCATCCCAGGAGGCAGGTGAGGCCGGTCAGGTCCAGAGCCTGGTGTGGTCACTTAGGAGGGTGTGAAGAACAAGGGCATTGGGTCACATCTGGGTTCATTTCCTGACTCCCCCTTCCCAAGGGTTTGGGTGAGTGAGTTCATTTCACGTCTTCGTTCCCCTCCATGAGATGGGACAGCCGTGCCTCACACAGAATCGTGCTCAGTGAGTGCTCATGCTGTTATTTAGTTATTTAGAGATGGGGGTGCTTCCTGGGCAGGGGTCTCCCCTCTGCGGCCTCCCCCTCCCACAGAGCTGGGTGATGTGGGGGAGGAGATGAACAAACTCACTGGGCCCCGCCCTTCTCACTCTCTCCTGGGAGCCAGGCTGCGGCTGGAGCTCAAGCCTGCCCTGCTCTCCCACTGCCTGAGGTTCTGTAGCACCAGCCGCCAACACCCTGAACATGGGGAGGCCTGTGGGGCCCAGCACTGCCTCTGGTGGTGGGCTCATCCTGTCTAATCCGGGGGTCTGCAGTAGGGGCCCGTGTGCGTGCTTGTATGAGCCTCATTCTCCAGCATCAGTTTGTCTGGGATAAAGGCAGTGTTCGCTGTCCATCCGCCTGGCCCTGGACCCTCTGGATTGGTCCAGCACTTGGGAAGGGAAACCTGTACTCCAGTGGGCCTCCAAAACCTCAATGTTATTATCACAAGGATAAGAGGGTGGGAAACTGCTGACAAAGAAGCCAGCCGATACCTACCTTATGTTCAGAGGGGAGAATTCCAAACTCAGTGCAAGACATGGGGAGAAGGGTGGGCAGGTTGCGGTCTAGCCCCCTGCTGGTGAGTTTGGAGAGCCGTGCATGCACGGGGTGGTGGGGAATGTTGGGGGACTAAGCAACTAAGTCACTGCGTATGTGAGTTTGGTATAGGGTTCAGCAGAGAGAAGGGGCTGGGGGGCAAATGTGTGGAGTAGGGATGGAGGACCAGATACAATAGAGGGTGACTATTAAGGGCAAGACTTTAACATGAGTCAGACCTGGATGGAGTACTGCGTCTACCCCTTACTAGCCATGCAGCCTTGAGCAAGTCACTTTGCTGCTGTTGTTAGTTGCCGTCAGTCAGCTCTGACTCATGGTGATTTTACGTATAACAGAATATAACATTGCGCAGTCCTGTGCCATCATTCAATCACGTGTGTGTTTGAGCCTACTGTTGCAGTTATGAGTCAGTCTGTCTCACTGAGCGTTTCCCTCATTTTCGCTGACCCTCTGCTTTACCAAACATGATGTCTTTCTCTAGTGACTGGTCTTTCCTGATGACGGATCCAAGTTAAGCAAGCTGAATGAAGTCTCTACATCCTCGCTTCTAAGGAGCATTCCGGCTGTATTTCTTTGAAGATGAATCTGTTCGTTCTTCTGGTAGTTCCCAGTATTTTCAATATTCTTTGCCAACACTACAATTTGAATGCAGCAAGTCACTTAGCCGTCCCAAACCCTAGTTCCCTTGTCTGGAAAATGGGCACAACAGAGTTAGTAAGCAGTAAGTAAGATGGCACATGTCTTAGTCATCTATTGCTGCTACAACAGAAATACCACAAGTGGATGGCTTTAACAACGAGAAATTTATTCTTTCACAGTCTAGTAGGCTAAAAGTCCAAATTCAAGGCATCAGCCCCAGGGGACGGTTTTCTCTCTGTGTCAGCTCTAGAGGAAGGTCCTTGTCATCAATCTTCCCCTGGTCAAGGAGCTTCTTGGCACAGAAACCCCAGGTCCAAAGGACGTGCACTCCTGCTCTTCTTTCTTGGTGGTATGAGGTCCCCTGGTATCTCTGCTCACTTCTCTCTTTTATATCTCAACAGAGATTGGCTTAAGACACAATCTAATCTTGTAGATCTCATCAGTATAACGGCTGCTAATCCATCTCATTACATCACAGAGATAGGGTTTACAACACATAGGAAAATCACATCAGATGACAAAATGGTGGACAATTATACAATACTGGGAATCATGACCTAGCCAAGTTGACAGATATTTGGGGGGGGACACAGTTCAATCCATGACAGCACACATAGAGCCTAGAGCAACACACAGCCGTGGTCCCGTAAATATTGGCTGCTGCTTTTGTTCATTATTGAGTGGACATCTATTGTCACCTGCTGGGGCCATCTGCCAGGGTCCTTTCTACCTCCTGATGTAGTTTGGGTCCTCCTGTCCTACAAGTCTATAGTGCTGTCTGCTTCCCCTTTTCTAACACTCATTACTCTTGTTCAGTGTCTGCCTCTCCCTCTGGAACATCTGCTCCAAGAAGGTAGGACTAGGATGCTCTCCATTTCCATGTTACCCCACCCAGCCTTAAGCAGGATGCCTGGCACATAGTAGGTGCTCAATAAATATTGCTGAATGAAGGAATTTTGCAACAATAAAGTGTTAAGGGCCATGACAGGAATATGCATAAAAGGAATCCCAGTAGAGGTGGGGGACACCTAGTGCAGGTGGGGTGGGAGGTGGGGGGTTTGAAACAGTCAGGAAATCTCCTGGGAGGGGTGCCCCTGAGTTGAATCTTTAAAGCAGGACTTCAAACCAGTTCATTCAGGTTCGAACCCCTGCTGAGAATTTGCATTTCCACCCCAGATATACTGAATCAGAACCTACATTTTAACCAGATACCTAGGTGTTGTGGATTGAATTATGTACCCCCCAAAAAATATATGTATCAGTTTGGCTGGGCCATGATTCCCAGTATTGTGTGGTTGTCCTCCATTTTGTGATTGTTTTTATGTGAAAGAGGATTAGGGTGGGATTGTAACATGCTTACTAAGGTCACATCCTTGATCCAATGTAAAGGGAATTTCCCTGGGGTGTGGGCTGCACCACCTTTTATCTTATAAGAGACAAAAGGAAAGGGAAGCAAGCAGAGAATTGGGGACCTCATACCACCAAGAAAGCTGTGCTCTGAGCATTGTGCGTCTTTTGGGCCCAGGGTCCCTGTACGGAGAAGCTCCTAGTCCAGGGGAAGATTGATGAGAAGGCACACAGAGACAGAAAGACTTCCCCTGGAGCTGACGCCCTGAATTTGGACTTTTAGCCTCCTTTACCATGAAGAAATAAATTTCTCTTTGTTAAAGCCATCCACTTGTGGTATTTCTGTTATAGCAGCACTAGATGACTAAGACACCAGGTGATTCCTATGTATAATAAATTTTGAGAACTACTGTTCTACTAGTGATTCTCAGAATTGGTTCCTAACCAGCAGCATTAGCATCACCTGGGAACTTGTTAGAAATGCAAATTCTCAGCAAGGGTTCGAACCTCAACGAACCAGTTTGAAGCCCTGCTTCAAAGTAAGGCAGGGAGAAACCAGTCCAGGCAGAGGTGACAGAGAGATCAGATATGTTGGGAACTAGTCAGAGTGGCTGGAAGGTCAGGTCAGGGAGTGACAGGAAAAGAGATAAAGAAGACCAGTGGGAGCCACATGGTAAATGGCCTTGAATGCCAGGCCCAAGACATGTTAGCCTGAGGCTCCTGGAGAAACTATTCCCCTCTGCCCTAACTTCAGGCAGGATTCTAATCACTTAACATGTATTAACTAATTCAATTCTACAAGAAGCCTGGAGGATAGACGTCACTATCATCTCCATTAACAGTTGTGGAAACTGAGGCAGAGAGAGGCTAGGTAAAGTACAGAAGACCACACAGCCATTAAGTGGTGGAAGAGGGATTCAAACCCAGGCTGGCTGGTTCTGGAACCCTCATTCTTAGCCACTACACTGTTCTTCAGCAGCAGAGGGATGGGATCAGATGTGATCTTAGAAAGAGTCCTCTAGTGGCCACTCTAGAAGTCTGATTTCAGAACATAAAACTTGAGGCGATAGGTTTAAAAGTGAGTGACCATCATCCAGTGAATAACAACGCAGTGGCATTAGCTGCATCAATTACATCAAGACTGGCTATGGCGCATCTGCATGGCAGCTTCTCTAGACCCAAGCTTCAGCGTGCCAAATTCCCATGCTATCCTTACACCAGAACTACTAGGGAGACCAATGTCGGAAGCCCCAAGCAAGTGATTCACAGCAGAAACTTCACGGGGGGCAAATGTGCTCCTCAGGAAAGCTGTTGATGAAGACTTGGATTCAGTGTGTAGAGAGTGTGGCTTTTCCGCAAATGCTGGAAAGATCTGTGTCTTTAAGGAAGTGGCATCAGGAGACAGAACAGTACAAGCAGGAGCAGCAGGGATTCTTACAGGCAATGACCCATGAAACCTGCACCAGGCAAGAAGAAGGAAGAGAAGAACAGAGGTCTTTATCCAAGCTACACCTGTATGAAGTGTTTTCTGGTTGCCCAGTGAGAAAACATTGGAAATTCATACAGAGATTTCATTCATTCATCACATATTTATTTAGCAACTTCTATATGCTTTTGCTATGTGTGGGTCACAGAGGTGGGCAAGATAGGCAAGGTCTCTGTCTGCATGGAGCTTACATTCTAGTGGGGCCCTGTATCGATCAGGATAATGAATGCCAGCCACAATCATAGACAAATCCAAAAATCCCAAGGGCTTAACACAATGAAAATTTCCTTTTGTTTATGTCACAGTCTGATGTGGGTCAGTTGGCTCTTCTCTATGTTGTAGCTATGCTGTCTGATTACTTCTGCTCACAGTTTACTGGCCAGAACTAGTCACATGGTGTGAACTTAACTGCAAGGGAAGCTGGGAAATATAGGGCACCAAGTGAATAATCTGGTGAATACTACATGTTACAAACAGTTATCGCATTCAGCTGCTAACCAAAAGGATGGCAGTTCTAATCCACCCAGAGGTGTCTCAGAAGAAAGATCTGGCAATCTACTTCTGAAAAATAAGCCATTGAAAACCCTATGGAGCACATTTCTACTCTGACGTACATGAGGTTACCATGAGCTGGCATCAGCTCAAAAGCAACCAGTACTGGTCTTGGCCACAGGCTCCATTATCATGCAAAGTTGCATTTAACTAGTCTTAAGTTACCCATACACTGAATTGTCAACAGCTCTCTTCTCATAGGTTGATTCTATCTTCCTCAAGGAATCATCTAGTCAATATCAAAAAGCCCTGAGTTAGGCAATGTTGCACACAGCCAAATGGAGGGAGATGGTAAACAGGACCACAGCCAAGATTCTGCAGCCCAGGAAGGGTCAAACCAGGAAGACAGACCCTTAAAGAACTTCACCTCAACAAGGCTTAACATTTCCTGTGGGTGACAGATAACCTGAATACAACCTTTCTCCTGAATGTGACAGGAAGGACAAAGAGAGACAAGATTGGAGTGAGGGCTGTGGTCTCCAAGGGGAGCCGTGTTAGTGGGAAGTATCCTGGTGTTCACTCTGAGTGAGGTGTTTGATGACAGTGACTAAGTGGCCAGGCTTGGAGCCTGCATTAAATGTGACAGCAAGCAAGACTGGAGACACAGCCAATTCATCATGTCTCCTAATCTGAGGGGTGTTAACATCTCTGAGTGACCATGGCCACCTTCTCAGGAGAATGCAAGAACCAGGAAATCACAAGGACACAGAGTTGTGAGTCTGGAGGGACTACAGAACAGGAGTCAGTCCAGGTTTCTCATTTTAACAATGGCCCACACTCCTGCCATGCTCTCATATTCATTATCTCACTTAGTTACCTCAAGAATCTAGTGTGTATGTTGGGGGAGTCGATTCTTGTTATCCCCACATGTCAGAAAAGAAAATTGAGCCACAGAGAGGGTAGTGCCTGGTCCAAGGTCACACAGTTGGTTCATGGAGGAGTGGGGTGTGGAAACCAGGACTCTTCTGGCTTCCATGTTGCCATCCTTTCCAGAAACCAGAGAAGTGTTGAGAGCTGAATTCAGTCAGCAACAACAAGCCCTGCTTTATCCTAAAGAGCTATTGTTCTACTGTCTGATTGAGGGGTTACCTTACTAGCTTCCTATAACTCTACCAGTCAGGATAAGCAAGGCCCTGCTGAGATAACAAATGACCCCCAAATCAACAAGGTTTATGGCTTACTCAGGCTTCCTGTCCACTGAGGCTCAGCTGAGGCTTGTCCCCATGTGGTCTTTACTAAGGGAGCCAGGCTAACAGAGCAGATAATGTTTAGTACATTGCCAGGCAGAGTAGCAGACGGACAGAGAACCCTGGAAAGTCTCACATCAACATTAAACACTCCACTCAGAATTGACACACATCAATTTTGCTCACAACAAATTGTCCAGCGTTAGTTACTCAACTAGTCCTCTATCCTCACTCAACCACAGAGAGTGAGGAATCAATCCTGCAGTGTGCAAGGAAGGGAGGAGAGCAGGAATACTTGGTAAGCAGCTTTAATGATTCCTACACCCAGCTTTTCAACACAGGTGACTGGGTGGATGATGGCCACAGAATCCTGGAGGAGGAGCACAAGTGAAAGATAATGATGACTCTTATTGAAAAATTGCCTCATGTCAGCCTGTGCCTTCCGGATCTCCTTACAGTCCAGCAACTAATGGAGTAATATCCAGCCCAGCAGGGGGCCTCCAGGGCCCTACACAGATCTGGCATCCTCCAATATGATTGGTCAATGCCCTCAGTCTACCAGTTGATATATATTTTGAACCTCATCCCTCTAAAGAGGCTATTTTTGCCAAGTCTACACTCATTCTCCCTTTCTCTGAAGTAACAGGCTCCTCCATTTTTCTTTGGAGACCCATACACCCACCCCTTCCTGGGTCCTTGTGGTTTGGGCACCAGGAGATGGGCATATGACTTCAGCCTGGCCAATCAGGGCATCCCCTTCCTCTGGCTACAGTAATTGGCTTAAGGATGGGCACATGACTCAGAACTGATCAATGAAATTCTATCTTGAGACTTTGTTGGAACTATTGGGCAAGTGAAACTCTCTCTTCTGCTGGGACTTCTGAGGGCCTCTGTAAGGAGAGGGGCTGCCATCAGAGAAGTGAAAAGAGAGAAAAGCAGAGCCAAGTTATGGGGAGAGACATATTCCTCATCTGTGCACCTGGATCCAGCCATACCTGAAATTCTGCTGGACTTTTCACTTAATAAGCCTATAGTTCCCTTTTTTGTATTTCTTTCCCTTGTGATAGAGTCCAGACTGATACAATCATTATCCCCATGAATTATTATCTCTGTGGAGTAACTTAACTGCAGTCAGTTACCACGCGGGGATTCAAGCCCAGATCCAGCTGTCTCTAATGGTGGTGGGTTTAGAGGAAAAGCTTTTAGAGTTGGGGCTGAGAGAAACAAAGTGACAGGTCCTGGTCAAGATGCAATTTGCAGAGTCTGAAATCACTCACCAAGGCAATCTAATTTGAGGTGGCCCAAATTGCGAGCAATCTCCACAGTTTCCTGGAATCCTTACCATTCACCTCCCAGGGCCAGTCTGTCCACAGACCACGACAGTTACGTTATCAGGTCTGGCAGGACATAGCTGTCACTGCGACTGCCAATCCAAACAGGTAGTGAGGTACAGCGAAAGGTAATTTTCCTCCCACTCACTTCCTGGGGAGCAGCTCCTCGGCTGCCATCAGTGCTGTCTGGTGGGAGATAGAGGATCTCCACGAGGCCAACAGCTCAAATGAACCTTGACAGGTAATCATTCCCCAGAGAAGCAGGCAAGTTGTGATTAGTGCTCCCGGATGGAGAAGGAAGTGATCTCGTCTCCGTCAACTCCCTAGAACTCTGTCCTGGAAGCTGTTTAAACAACTGCAGGTGTAGTGCAGCCTCCAGGTGCCTGTGGAAACCTCTTTCTGGCCCAGAACCCACCACTTATTTTCACCATTGAATACACCTAAAAACCCTGGACAGAATGCAGAGAGCAATTTTCTAAGAACTCTTAAAGGTAAAAAGTAGCAGCAATGTCAGAGAGAAAAATAAAAATTTGAAGAACTACCAATATAATTATGAGCATTCTGCTTTTTTTCCTCCAATATCTCCAGCTAAGACTCACTCAAGGGCAGAGAGCACAGACAGAAAAATCTTCAAGAGAAAGCCTCTCTTTCTGTCAGAGGACTGGGCAGGGAGGCCTGGTGCAACAGGGTGAGGTAAATTCCCTGGTGTTTTTTTGTTTTGTTTTGTTTTTGTTTTCTTTTTCTCTCCAAGATCAGGCCAAAGGTAAGTCCCAGTCCCAAGACTGTAACTTCCCAACTCCATGGTGGCAGTGTCAGCAGCAACAGCCATGCAGTCACCTAAAACTCTGAAAAAAAAAAAAAAAAATCCTTCCCTCTGACCAGATGGACTGATAAAGGAGACCCTGTGGTTAAAAAGTAGAAGAAATCTTTGTTACTTTTTTCCCTCTTTTTTTTCTCTTTGCACTTCACTCCAGAGGCGAATTCAGTCATAGAAAGTACCCAATGGCATGAAGATACTAAAGCTCTGGCTTTCTAGTCAGAGGAGCAGGAAAGAGGGCCCTCAGGAGCCAGAGAGTGTGGGAGAAAAATGCAGGGAAAGAATAGCTTGAGAAAGATATCTAATAAAGCTGTGTATGAAGTCCGGGGCCCACCCCAAGCTGTGCATGTATAGAACTGACCCAAAACAGTGTACTAAAGGCTTTAAGAGCTTAACTACAATGTAGACTTCTGCCAGGGAGCCATACACATGCGGAATATCCTACAAAAATCATTGAAACTGAACTGAAATTGAAACTACAGAAAATAGGTTAAGACTTGTGGCCTGTATTTTACCAGATTGACTGCCTGCTTAAAAAAATTTACATTCTTCACAGAATTTTAACAGGATCCAAGGTCTCAAAATGTCCTCAATACAATTAAAAATTACTCAGTATGTAAAGAACTAGAAAAAATCTCAACAACTTTCAAGGGAAAAAACTATCACTAGATGGCAACCTCAATATGACAGAGATGTTAAAATTATCAGAAAAATATTTTAAAGCAGTTATGATAGCAATGTTCCATGAAGTAAGAGAAAATACTCTTAAAACAAGTGGAAAGATAGAAATACTCAGTGAAACAGAAGGTATAAAAAAAGAACCAAATGGAAGTTTTAGAACTGAAAAAATACAATAACTAAAATTTAAAATCTCACTGTGTGGGCTCAATAGAAGTATGAATGTAACAGAGGAATGGGCCAGTAAACTGAAGATAAATCAATAGAAATTATCCAATCTGAAAAACAGAAATGGGAAAAAAAGTTTTTAAAAAATAAAAATATTCTCAGGGAACTGTGGTACAATATCAAAAGGTCTAACATTTGTATCATTGAGTTTCAGAAGGACAGGAGAAAGAGATAAGTGCAAAAAAAGTTATTTGAAGAAATAATGGACAAAAACTTACCAAATCTGGAAAAAGACATACTTTTACAGATTTAAAAACTCAACAAACCCCAAACAGGATAAACTAAAAGAAAATCATGCCTAGACACATAACCATACAGAAAAACAAAAGTAATGAAAAACATCTTTAAAGTAGCCAGAGAGAAACAACACATTACATACAGGGCAAAAATCATATGAATGACTATGGATTTCTAACCATAATCCACAGAGTTAGAATACACGAACATTTTTAAAGCATTGAAAGAAAACAGTCAACCCAGAATTCTGTATCTAATGAAAATTTCGTTCAGGAATGAAAGCAAAATAAAGACTTTCTCAGATGAAGGAATAACTAAGAGAATTTGTTGCCAGCAGAATTTCTCTAAAACAAATGCCAAAAAGAATTCTTCAGACAGAAAGGAAATGGTACCAGAAGGAAACTTGAAACTTCAGGAATGTAGTGTTATTACAACATCATAATTTATAAACATTTGGGTAAATACAATGAACTATTGTTCTCCTTTTAATTCTTTAAAACATGTATGACAATTGAAAGCAAAAATTATAACATTATCTGGTGGAGTTTTCAATGTATGTACATGTAATATATATGACAACTATAATACAAAGGAGGAACATAAAGAAACTAATAAGGTTGTTAAGTTTCTAAATTTCACTTAAAGTGGAAAATATCTAATTTTAAGTAAACTGTTAAGCATGTATATTGTATGTTACAAATGTATATTGTAGTCCCTGGAGAACCACAAAAAAAAATCTACACAAAAAGATATCATGAAAAAGCCAATATATAAATTAAAATGGAATAATAAAAATATATTAAAATAATCCAAAGAAAATGAGAAAGGGGAAATCAAGGAATAAAAAACATGGAGAATAAATGAAAAAGAAATAATAGAATGGTACTCCTGATCCAACTACATCAATAATTATATTAAATGTAAATGGTCTAAGTATGCCAATTAAAAGACAGAGATTGGTAGATTGGATTTTATCTAAAGACCCATAAGAAACCTACTTTATATATAGTGATATAGATAGGTTAAGAGAAAAAAGATAGGAAATGATAATCAAAAGAAAGCTGCAGTGGCTATACTGATATCATAAAAAGTAGATATCAGAACAAAAAAATTACCAGAGATAAAGCATGAAATTACCTAATGATAAAAGGGTCAATTTAGCAACAAGTCATTTGTTGTTGCTAGCTGCCATCGAGTCAGCCCTCAACTCATAGTGGCCCCATATGTTACAGAGTAGAACTTCTCCATAGGGTTTTCTTGGCTATAATCCTTACAAAAGCAGATTACCAGGACTTTTCTTCCGTGGAGTCACTGGGTGGGTTTGAACCACCAACCTTTCTGTTAGCAGCCAATCACAAACCACTTGCACCACCCAGGCTCCATAACAATCTTAAATATGCATGGGGCTAACAACAGAGTTTCACAATACATGAGGCAAAAACCATTGGAGCTTAATTTAAAAATCCACAACTATAGTTGAAGACTTCAACATACTCTCTCAGTAGTTGATAGAATAGTCAGAAAATCAGTAAAGATAGAGAAGACCTGAACAATACTACCAACCAACTTGACTAATTGACATTTAGAAAACACTCCACCCAACATTAGCAGAAAACATTCTTTTCAAGCGCATATGGAACATTCACCAAGATAGACCATATCCTGAGTCATAAAAAAAAACTTAACAAATTTAAAAGGATTGAAATCATATAAATTATGTTCTCTGATCATAATGGAATTAGCTATAAATCAATAACACAAAAATATCTGGCAATTCCCAAATACTTGGAAGTTTAACAATACTCTTCTAAGTAATCTATAGATCAGAAAGTATATCTAAAGGTAAATCACAAAATACTTTGAACTTAATTAAAATGAAAATACAACAAATAAAAAAATGTAGAATGGAGCTAGAGCTATAAATTGTAGGAAATTTTATAATGTTAAGTCCCTATATTATGAAAAATAAGAAAGATCTAAAATCAATAATCTAAGCTTCCATGTTAAGAAAGTAGAAAAAAGAAGAGCCAAATAAGTATAAAGCATGCAGGAAAAAAGGAAATGATAAAGATAGGAGCAGAAATCAGTGAAATTGAAAAAAGAAAAATAATAGAGAAAAACAATGAAACCAAAACTTGGTTTATTGAAAAGATCATTAAATTAATAAATCTTTAGTCAGACCAAGGAGAAAATACAAATTGCCAATATCATAAATGAAAGCAGGGACATCACTATTGGCCCCACAAATATTAAAAGGAAAATAGGAGAATATTATGAACAACCTAGACAAAGTGGACCAATTCCTTAAAAGATACAAACTACCAAGGCTCACTCAAGAAGAAATTGATAATCTGATAACCCTATATGTATTAAAGAAATTAAATTTGTAGTTACAAAAAAAAAAACTTTCCAAAAAAGAAAATTTCAGGCACAGATGGTCTCACTGGCAAATTCTATCAACATTTAAGGAATGTGAAAATACCAAATCTAAACAATCTCTTCCAGAAAATAGAAGAGGAGGAACACTTTGCAACATACTTTATGAAATCGTTATTACCATGACAGCAAAACCAGACAAAGAGAGTATAAGGGAAAAAAAAACCTAAAAATTAATATCCCTTATAAACATAGATGAAAAAATCCTCAACAAAATACTTGCAAATTGCATACAAGAATATATAACAAGAATAATACATAATGGCTGATTTGGTTTATTTCAGAAATGCATAGGCTGATTGAAATTTAAGAATCAAATCAGTGTAATCCACAGTATCAACTGACTAAAGAAGAAAGAATATATGATCATATCAATGCAGAAAATGCTTTTGAAAAAATTCAATATCTGTTCATGAATTTAAAAAAAATTTTTTCAGAAAACTAGGAATACAAGGAACTTCCTTAACCTGATAAAGGGCATATATGGAAAATTTATAACTAAGATTATACTTAAAGGCATTTCTGCTAAAATAAGGAACAAGGCAAAGATGCCTACTCTCCCTACTGTTATTCAACATTGTACTAGAAGTTTTAGTCAGTACGATAGGGCAAGAAAAACTTAAGACATACAGATTGGAAAGGGAGAAATAAAACTGTGCATAGTCACAGACAAAATGATTGCTCATGTAAAAAATCTCAAGGAATCTACAAAAGATCTCCTAGAATTAAAAAGTTGTAGCAAGGTCATAGGATACAAGGTCACTACACAAACATCAATCATATTTCTACGTAATACCAATGGACAATCAGAAACCAAAATTTTAAAAACAGTACTATTTACAATACTACCAAAAAACTAGAAGTACTCACCTATAAATTAAACAAAATATGTGTAGGATCCATATGCTGAAAACTACCAAAAAATGTTAAAAGAAATCAAAGAAGACCTGAATAATTGGAAAGACCTATCAGGTTTATGGATTGGAAGACTCAATGTCACTAGGATGTCAATTCTCCCCTATATTAATGTATAGATTTCATGCAATTTAAATCAAATTTGCAACAAAATATTTGGTTAAATATAGATAAGCCAATTCTAAAATTTGTAAGGGAAGTTTATAAGTAACTGGATTAGTGAAAACATTTTCAAAAAACAAGGATGAAGTTCTTGAGGACCCAACTACCAGATTTTAAGACTTAGTCTTTAATAAGACTTTATTGTAATAAAACTACAGTAATCAAACTCAAAGTGTGATACTGGTAAAAGGACAGATAGAAGGATCAATGGAAGAGACTAGAGTCCAAAAATAGACGCATACAAATATGGTCAATTAATTTTTGACACTAGTGCAAAGGTAATTCAATGAATAAAGGATTATCTTTTCAACAAAGGATGCTGGAACAATTAGACATCCATGTGCAAAAAAAAAGAAAGAAAGAACTTCAACACACACTTCACACTTTATGTGAAAATTAACTCAAAATGGATCATCAGTTGAAAAGCAAAATGTAAACCCATAAAACTTTAGAAGAAAACATAGGAAAAATTCCTTGTGAACTTGTTTAACTTGTCTTAAATATGACATCAAAATAATCATCCACCAAATAAAGTTGATAAATTGGACTTCATCAAAATTAAGTTCATTGCTCTGTGAAAGGCTTTGGAAGAGAAACAAATTAAACTATAGACTGGAAGAAAATATTTGCAAATCACATATGCAGCAAAGGACTTATATCCATAATATATAAAGAACACTCAAAACTCAACAATATGAAAACAAACAGTTCAATGAAAAATAGGCAGAATATTTGAACAGGCAATTCATCAAAGGAAGCATGTTGTTATTTTTGTTAAGGGCCATCGAGTCAGTTACAACTCATAGGGACCCTATGTACAACAGAACAAAACACTGCCTGGTCCTGCACCATCCTCATAATTTTTGCTATGACTGAGCCGATTGTTGCAGCCACAGTGTCAATCCATCTCTTTGAGGGTCTTCCTCTTTTTCACTGACCCTCTACTTTACCAAACATGATGTCCTTCTCTAGGGACTGGCCCCTGCTGATAACATGTCCAAAGTATGTGAGACAAAGTCTCACCATTTTTGCTTCCGAGGAGCATTCTAGCTGTACTTCTTCCAAGACTGATTTGTTCATTCTTTTGGCAGTTCATGGTATATTCAGTATTCTTTGCCAACACAATCAACTCTTCTTCAGTCTTCCTTATTCATTGTTCAGCTTTCGCACTGCATATGAGGTAATTAAAAACACTATGGCTTAGGTCAGGCACACCTTAGTCCTTAAAGTGATGTCGTTGCTTTTCAACACTTTAAAGAAGTCTTTTGCAGCAGATTTGCCCAATGCGATGCGTCCCTTGATTTCTTGACTGCTGCTTCCATGGGTGTTGATTGTGGATCCACATAAAATGAAATTCTTGACAACTTCAATATTTTCTCTGTTTATCGTGATATTGCTTATTGGTCCAGTTGCGAGGATTTTTGTTTTCTTTATGTTGAGATGTAATCCATACTAAAGGCTGTAGTCTTCAAACTTCATCAGTAAGTGTTTCAAGTCCTCTTCGTTTTCCACAAGCAAGTTTGCGTCATCTGCATGTAGCAGATTGTTAATGAGTCTTCCTCCAATCCTGATGCTACCTTCTTCTTCATGTAGTTCAACTTTTCAGATTATTTGCTCAGCATACAGATTGAATAAGTATTGAATAAGATTGAATAAGATGAAAGGATACTACCCTGATGCACACCTTTCCTGACTTTAAACCACGCAGTATCCCCTTGTTCTGTTTGAATAATTGCCTCTCGATCTATGTACAGATTCCTCATGAGCACAATTAAGTGTTGTGGAATTCCCATTCTTCACAATGTTATCCATAATTTCTTATGATCCACAGAGATGAATGCCTTTGCATAGTCAATGAAACCCAGGTAAACATATTTCTGGTGTTCTCTGCTTTCAGCCAAGATCCATCTGACATCAGCAATAATATCCCTTATTCCACATCCTCTTCTGAATCCAGCTTGAATTTCTAGCAGTTCCCGGTCAATGTACTGCTGCAACCACTTTTGAATGATCTTTAGCAAAGTTTTACTTGTATGTGATAATAATGATATTGTTCAATAATATCTGCATTCTGTTGGATCACCTTTCTTTGGAATGGGCACAAATATGGATCTCTTCCAGTTGGTTGGCCAGGTAGCTGTCCTCTAAATTTCTTGACATAGATGAGTAAGCCCCTTCATCTCTGTGTCTGTTTATTGAAACTTCTCAATTGGTATTCCATCAATTCCTGGAGCCTTGTTTTTTGCCAATGCCTTCAGTGCAGCTTGGACCTCCTCCTTCAATGCCATCGGTTCTTGATCATATGCTACCTCCTGAAATGGTTGAACGTCGATGAATTCTTTTTGGTACTGTGACTCTGTGTATTCCTTCCATCTTCTTTTGATGCTTCATGCATCGTTCAATATTTTGCCCATAGAATCCTTCAATATTGCAACTCGAGGCTTGAATTTTTTCTTCAATTCTTTCAGCTTCAAAAATGCTGAGCATGTTATTCCCTTCTGGTTTTCTAGCTCCAGGTCTTTGCACATTTCATTTTAATACTTTACCTTTCCTTCTTGAACCTCCGTTTGAAATCTTTTGTTCAGCTCTTTCACTTCGTCATTTCTTCCATTCACTCTAGCTACTCTGCATTCAAGAGCAAGTGTCAGAGTCTCTTCTGATACCCATTTTGGTCTTTTCTTTCTTTCTTGTCTTTTTAATGACCTTCTGCTTTCTTCATGTATGATGTCCTTGAAGTCTTTCCGCAACTCATCTGGTCTTCAGTCATTATATCGATACACTCAACAACATGCATAAATCTCAAAATAATTATGCTAAGTGAGAAAAGCCGGACTCAAAAGGCTACGTAGTGTATGATTTCATTTGAATGGCATTCTAAAAAAGGAAAAACTATGGAGATGGACTACATGTCAGTGGTTCCCAGAGGTTAGAGATAAGGAATGAGTACGTCTACAAAGAAACAGCACAAGGGAACTTTAGGGGGTGATGGATCTGCTCTGGGACCTGATTGTGGTGGCAGTTACCCAAATCTATCCATGTGCTAGAACTCATAGAACTGTACACCAAAAAAAGTGAATTTTACTCTACGTAAATTTAAAGTTTTTAAACATAAAATTATATTTTAGAAAGAGTCATTGACTGTTTCTGCTCATCCTCTGGTGTGCCTGTCATTCATCATGGAAGAACACACCCAGGGAGTCTGCTGGTTCAAGGAGTGATCTGAGAAGCGGACTTGGAGCCCACCCTCAACCTGCAGCAGAGCTGCCTCTCCCGCATCACAGATCCATGAGCAAAGAAAATAAATGTTTGTTATTGTAACCCACAGAGATTTTGAGATTGCTAATTCAGTAGCAAAACACTGCCGAATACGGTTATGCAAATTGATTTGTATGGAGTTCTTTCCCGGAAAACACCTGTTAACATCTTTCAGCACACAGCATCCCAGGGAACATGCTGCTGTGGGCAGGGTAGACTGTGATCCGGGTAACCAGAATGTCTCAGCCTTCCCCAGCCTGCAAGAAATAAAGTAGCACATTAAGACGTTAATCATGTTAATGACGTTAGTGGTAGATTATAGCGCTTCCCCCACCTAGATGACCGTACAATCTCATTTCCTGCTTGAGTCTCCCCAGTTATCACTCAGCGTCCATGGTGTGTGAGGAACATGCTCAGGACTCTGTCTACCCTCAGCTGTCCATTCTGCCCTCTTCATAGACTTCCTACTGCCTACAGGCCAATCAGGGGGCCTCCCACCTCTGCTACTGGTGCTGGGGTCGCCGAGAGCCTGAACCTCTGCTGAGGGCTGGGGTCTCTCCCACTGGAAATTCTCCACCACTGTGTCCATCCTGAGACCCTAGAGGGTCCAGGCTGTGCTGAATCAGTGGCCTGCTCTTCACTGTGAGTGCAGGCCTTGACAAAGATATTTTGCACCCCAGGAAGAGGGCATCCGTGGCACCCATTAATATAACAGCACCAAAAAAGTAGTCTACTTATTCGTTTACTTTATTGCAAATAACAATTTGACAAATTGAGGAAAATCATATAATAAAGATATACTTAGTAACAAAGTAGGAAATAAACGTTACACACAGACTACTCAAACCAAATCCCCTGCTGTGGAGTCAATTCTGACTCCTAGCGGCCCCTGTTCTTATTCATCCAAAGCACCCTGCTGTCCTTCACCCATTTTCTGGGTGACAAACTGAGGCTCAGAAAGGTGAAGTAACTTGTCCAAGGTTGCACAACTGCTAAGTGGTAGAGATGGAGGTGAGCCTCTATCATCGGTGGCTTCTAAAGCTCTTTCTCCTATGACTGATTTTTAAACTGTTCTGTGTGGAAGGCCTCTAATGGGGTCCACTTGGAGGCAGGGAGGAGAGGTTGGGGGCAGAGGCCACCTGGGCAAGTGGAAGGTCCTTTGAAGTCTTGGTGCTTATCTTTAAAATTCACGTGACTCTATGATATATCTCTCTCGGTGTTAATCAAAAATATTTCATATTATTTGTTATCTGGGGAGGAAAAATGTTTGTATTCATGTCCCGTGTCATGGCATAGATCCCCAGGGATGAGTCTGCCCTGGGTTGAGAATCCCAGGTCAGTACACTCTCGTCTAAGGGATAGAGGGAGAACGTGCCACTGTCAGGGTAGGGCTGGCTCACCTGTTGTTACGGGCTCAGGAGAATTAGGCTTGGGGTGGGGTCGGGGGGTCTGCGGTGTCATCTGCCAGCACCAGGGACAGAGATCAGGAAATTCAATCTAGAAAACCAATAAACACGGACTCTGATGCTTACAGTTTACAGATGGGAAAACTGAGAACCAGAGAGAGAAGGCAATTTGCCCAAAGTCACCCAGAAAATAGTAGCCAAATCAGGGCCAGAGTAGGGTCTCCTTGTAAGCAATCCAGGAATCTCCTTAACAGAGTTGAGTGTGTGGAGGCCGCCCTCCCAAGGTTCTCAGGCCCTGCCCTCTGCCTTGGTGACTTCAGTGGTCTCCGTGGTGCTGAACAGAGATGGATGGTCATTGGCTCTGTTCTCTACGAGCTTTCAGGTCAGATGGGAGAGGAGGCAACCAAGGTCACTCCCCAAGCCCTGCTCAGCCACCCTTAGGCTGTGTGACCTTGGGCAGTGACAACGTCTCTGAGCCTGGGTCCCATCAGCTCTGAAATGGGGACAATAGATGACCCTATAGGATTGTGTGTGGTAAGGTCTGTATGAGATAAGGCAGGTGGGTGTTTACTATGGTGCCCACCCAGCACAGAGCTGCTGCTCTGCGTGGGTCACCTTAATAGTTTGTACTTATGATTATGACAATCATTGTCATAATCATTCCTGGAGGCAGATTCAGGAGGACGGAGAGTCTGAACACAGCTTCAGAACAAGGCAAGGGCTCATCCAGTTGGGGTTCAGGCAGGCTTTATGGAGGACCCCCCATCTGAGCCAGGCCCTAAAGCACAGAGAGGCAAGGGACAAAGACTTCCTGGTGCCAAGGGCAAAGGGTCCAGGCAGGTAGAAAAAGCCAAGGAAGATACCAGCCTGACCCGACGCTGGTCCAGTGCTCATCACGTGCTCATCCACTACTCACAGCAGCCCCATGAGGCAGGAGTTATGCTCTCAAGTCACTTGGGAGGAAATTGAGGCTCAGAGGGGAAGTCCAGGTATAAAATCTGAGCTTGAGTCTTTGACTCCATTGTTCTGCCCTGAGAAACATCTGTCACCACCACTAGGTAAATTTGAGGGGGAGAGAAAGATTGATTTTCAGATCAGCTCCCAATCCATAGTTGCCAAGAAAGAAAAAAGACCCAATCATGAAATTAAATCAAATGAGTTTCTGGATGCTGAGTAGAGGTCTCTCCTATCCATGGACTCCTTCCACATGTCCCTTGGGAGGAGATGATGAATGAGCTCACATAGGTGTGTTCAGCCACAGGTCCCTCTGGCCATCTGTGCATCTCTGCAGTCAGCAGAGATTTATTGTGCTCCTACTGTATACCCAAGCCTGTGCTTTGTGCCAGCAATCCAGGGATGAATAAGACAAACATCACCCCTCCTCGTGGATCCACTGACTGGCGGGGGAGTCACACCTTAAACAAGCAGTTACCACTCAGGACTAAGTGCTGTAATGGGGAAACACAGGGTTCCATGGGAACAGTCAGAGAGGGTTGGGGAGAGAGAGGAGAAACCTGGGAGGGCTTCCTGGAAGAGGCTGAGTTCAGCAGCTTGAATACCAGTGAGCCAAGCAAAGGCTGAGCCAGATAATAAAGGTCTCTGAGTACCAAGTTATTAGGACTTCGGACTTTTTTCCGAGGGCAATGGAGAATTGTGGGAGGGTTTGAATCAGTAGAGTGGTATGATCAGATTCGTGAGGAATCTTCACCCCAGCTGCTGTAGGAAGAATGAACTGAAGGGGAGCAGTGCAGTGGGTGGGGAGGACAGACAGGGGTTCTGCATCCTTCAGGTGAGAGGTGAACCCAGGTCTGCAAAATCCCTGGCACAGAAATGTTCACATGCTGAGCGGTCACCACAAGGCAGCAAACAACAATCTCACTTCCAAAAGCACGCCCTCTCCTCCTGCAAGTCTTCCACCAAAGTTCTCCTCAGTGAGGCCCACCCTAACTACCTCACTTAAAACTTCAGCCCCTCCTCCCAGCTCTCCCGAGCCTCCTAACCCTGCTCTTATCCTCTTCAAACATACAGTATAATTTACTTATTTATTGTGTATATTGTTTGTTGTCTGCCCACACATACACTCACACTCAGGAATGTAAATGTAAACTCCAGGGCAGCAAGGAATTTGTTGTGATTTGTTCCTTGATGCATCATCAGCACCTAGAAAGGTACCTGGCACTTAGTAGGTACTCAGTAAATACTTGATGAATGAATGATCACCGACCTAGACAAAATTGCCATCATCTACCACCCCCAGAATGAAGATTGTCCTCCTGGACCAGTACCTGAGCTCAGCCCACGAGTGGGAGTCACCTTTCTCAGTTGCCACTGGGGGTCAGTGGTGGAAGGCATTTGGAGCTCAGGAGGGGGAGGGGATGTACCCCAAGGAGGAACAGGAGGATATGTGGCCAAGCAGAGAACAGGTGTGTAGCTGTTGGTGGTGGCATTTTCAGGGAGATGCTAGGTCTAAGCAAGGGCTAGCATAGGAAAGGGGAGGTAAGGAGCAGGGCTTGGGTGCAAGCCAGGGCAGGGGTGGAGCCAGGAGGGCCAGCAGGAGACACCCTACTCTCCTGTGGGATGTTTACCCATCCTGTGCCCCTCCACCTTGCACAGGGGACTCAGGCTCTGGCACAGCCTTTTTCCCTGTCCCCGTCCACTCCCCTTCCTGTCATCTCCCTCACCTGGCACAGGCCTGGGCATGAGGGAGGGCTGAGAATGGTGACCATATCACCTATCCTAGAGTCCAAGACTGTTCAGGCCAGCCAAGCATTCAGGGAACCCTCATCTACCCACCACTGAGGCCCAGAAAGGACGAGAAAACACCTTGGGACACACAGCAGGATATTTTTCTCAATTTCCCCCTTCCTGCCTCCGAATGGTGGGATGGGCTCTGAACTAGAAGTCAGGAGGCCTAGCCACTCATCCCAGTCTCTTCGTCCCTACTCCTGTACCATTGGGCAAGTCGCTATTCCAGCCTCAGTTTTCCCATCTGTAAAAAGAGCGCAAGAGGCCAAGCCTTACTTCCTTTGGGCCTGCCTAGCCCCTCTAAGCTTCTGCTCACTCTGGGCAACAACCTGCCTTTTGAACTGAACGGAATGATCCTCCAGTTTCTCCCTTGCTAGGGTGAAGGGGAGCTCAGATTTATTGAGCAGGTCCTGTGTGCCAGGCTCTTTCTCATATGTTCTCTCATGACAGTCCTGGGAAAGTTCCCATTTTACAGCTAGGGAAACTGAGGCTCAGAGATGTGAAGCAACTTACCCAGCAACGCAAAGCCAGTGGGTGGCAGAATGGGGATTTAAAGCCAGCTCTGCCTGAGGCCAAACCTACCGTCCTCTCTGTCCCTGCCTCCATCCCTGCTCTGGGAGACGGGACCCCACCTTATTACCCAGGACCCTGCCTCCTTGCTCAGTGCCCCACCCCCACCGACCCCTCAAAATGATAGACCTTAAATTCTTTCTGTCTCCTCCGCCAGGCTCTGCTTGGCTGGCTGAGTCAGCCGCCTCACTGTGGTGAATATTCCCCTTTCTCTGATTGAATCCCTGGGCCTGGCACGTCTTTGCAAACAGAGCTTAGGAATCTGCCATTTGGAATCTGGTTGCTTTGAACTCAACCCCCCAGCTCCCTTCCCTGAACAATGCGGCTGAGGAGCAGCCTATCTAGAAGACACTGGGCAGGTCTGTCAGTTTGTAGTACTTGGGGCTTGTATGTTGCTGTGATGTTGGAAGCTATGCCACCAGTATTGTAAATACCATCAGGGTCACCCATCGTGGACAAGTTTCAGCAAAGCTTCCAGACTAAGACAAACTAGGAAGAAAGGCCTGGCTATCTACTTCTGAAAATTTACCAATAAAAACCTTATGGATCACAACAGAACATTGTTCAACTCACTTGCTTTGGCCACATCATCAGGAAGGATCAACTGCTAGGGGAGAACATGTATTTGGTGAAATAGAGGGCCAGCAAGGGTGGGGAGACCCTCTGTGAGATGGACTGGCACAGTAGCCGCAACGATGAACTTAAAAATGCTAGCAATCGTGATGGTGCCACAGGAGTGGGCAACATTTTCTTCTGTTGTACATAAGGTCACCATGAGTTGGAGTCAGCTCAACGGCAGCTATCTGTCTATCTAAGGCAGGTCAAGGATCCACCAGCCGCTGTGACTGGCTGTCGAGCTCCCACTTCTGCTCTGAGCTGGGGCTCTCAGGGGCTCCTGCCAGTTCAGGACACTTCACTCTGCCCTCCCCTACAGGGTTGCCCCTAATGTCATGGCCCTAATTTAGAGATGGAAAGAGAGGAGTCCTGGTTTGAAAGTTTGAATCCTGCCTCCTCCAACACAGAGAGGCATGACTTTGGGCAAGTAAAGTTGCTTCCCTGGTCTCAACTTCCTCACCTGCAAAATGAGGATGATGATAGTAATTACCTGGCAGGGCTGGTGAGAGGATCAAATGAGAGAATGTAGAGAATGTTTCCGGTTCATTTGTTAATTCATTCCAATATTCACTGAGCGTCTACCGTAAGTCAAGCACTATCTGGACCCTGGAGACATAGCCCTGAACAAAACAAGTTTCATGGATCTCAGAATGGGGGTGGCAGGCGATGCATAAACCATGCAATGCCTGGTGCTGTGACATGGAGACATATACCCTGTGAAGGGACATGAAGCAGGGTCGGGGAGGGAGCGATAATGGTGGGGGGCGGGTGACACTTTAACAAAGTGGTCAGGGAAGCCCTCCCTGCGAAGGTGACAGCTGAGCAGAGAGCTGGTGGGGCTCAAATGATGTGAGTTTCCTTCTCCCCAGCTCGCATTTTTCCTGCAGATGCCAATGCTCGGATGGAGCCCCATGCCCTGGAGAGTCCCAGCCTGGGGTGGGAGGAGGGCACAGCCTCTGCAATCCAGCAGGCCCAAATTCAAATCCTCGATGCATCCCTACTTGCCATGTGATCTTGCAGAGTTGCCTCCTGTCTTTGAGCCTCAGTTTTCTCATCTGTAAATGGGGATCATAGCCCTTGCCTCAGAAGGCTGTTAGGAGAAAGAATATAATGAGGACCTGCACCCAGCACGTAGCAGAGCCTGCTCCACAAATGGTAGGGGGTGTGGCAGGCCCAGGATCAAGTAGCCTTTCCTCCATGGATCCGCCGGACTGGGAGTGGGCTCTCCGGGAAACATACCAGAGGAATCAGCTGGCTGCTCGGAGGCTTTTACGGCTGGTCTGCACCTGGCAGGAGACACAGGTGTAAAGAATCCAGGCTCCAGCACTTACAGACTTGGACACGTTACCTTCATCCTTGACATTGAGTCTCCCCATCTGAAGAATGGGCTGATAACACTGCCTGGTACCCAAGGATATCTGGGTCACCCAGAGCTGACTTTGTAGTAGTGCCTTCACTACAGACACAAGGCAGAACCTGTACTCACAAAAGGCTGCTGGGCCCAGAGCCTCTCAGGTAATAGCTGCCAGAGGAGGTGTGGGTAGCAGGTGACCCCCAGGTGGGGCCTGGAGGACAGCTACGGGTGGAGAGACCTGATTAAAGGAGGTTCAATAAAAAAGAGAAATCAGAGGACAGGGCATCCCCTAAAGGAGTCATGGGCAGCACTCCAGAAACTCAGCTTTGCCCCCAGAAATGGAGCAGTTAGAGGACAATGTCTGGGTTCAAATCCTAGTGCACAAATTACTATTCAGTAACATTTGGCCTCAATTTCCTCAACTGTAAAATGGTATGATAATAATAGTACCTACCTTCCTTAAAGGGTTGTTGTGCAGCTTAAATGAGTTAACATGCTTAGAACAACATACATGAAAAGTTCAATAAATATTAACTATAAATGGTAAAAAAAAAAAAAAATTTAGTCTTTACAGAATGGAATAAACAAAAGAAAGTTACATTCTCGCACTACCCTACCACCCGGAGGTGGGAGATAGTTACAGTTGCACCCACATTTTAGAGCATATCCTGTTTGACTTTTTCTACCTATTACCTATCTTCTTTTTTTTTTTGAAACAAAGAACACATTATACTGAATATATGGTTTTGAAACCTGTCTTTTCCGTCTAAGAATATATGGGTTTTCCAATCATGTTAGTTGTTTTCTTCTCTTGAGATTGTAACTGAAGACCTACTGTGTGTCTGGCTCTACACTAGGTGATGGAGCGGGGGGGGGGGTGTGCAAATGAGGGGGTCTGCCCCCAGGGCTTTCATAGTCCTGTCTGTGGGGACTTTGTCATCTGTAACTGTAAAGTATTTATAAAGCACACTGGAAGGAAAGTCCACGTGGGCCCTTCTTAAATTGTTTCCACAAGATAAACTCACCACATGGAACTGAATTCCTGGTCAATAGCAGGCATGTTTTTAAGGCTGTCAATACATGGAGTCAAATCACCCTCCCAAGGATGTGCCGCTTAATTATCCCAACCACTGGGTAGGGTTTGTTTGTTTGTTTTGTGTTTTAGGTGAAAGTTTACAGCCCAAGTCAATTTCTCATACAAAAACTTATACACATTGTTATGTGACACTAGTTGCAATCCCTATAATGTGACAGCACACTCCCCCTTTCCACCCCTTTCTGCCTTCTCAGCCTGCCTCCAGATAAGAGCTTCCCATTTAGTCTCTTGTATCTGCTTGAACTAATTAGCTCACTCTTCACTAGTATTATTTTATGTTTTATAGTCTAGTCTAATCTTTGTCTGAAGAGTGGGGTTTGGGAATGGTTTTATTTCAGGGTTAACAGGGACCACTGGCTTCAGCGGTTCCTTCAGTCTCAGACCATTAAGTCTTGTCTTTTTACTAGAATTTGAGTTCTGCACCCCACTTTTCTCCTGCTCCATCAGGGACTCTCTATTGTGTTCCCTGTCAGGGCAGTCATTGGTGGTAGCCAGGCACCATCTAGTTCTTCTGGTCTCAGGCTAATGCATACTGGGTAGAGCTTTAAAGGACAAGCCCAGCTTCGGCTTACAGGGGGAAACCACAGAGAGCTGAGGCTGTGCTGGGCGGGCTGCAGGGCTTGGAGGAGCAGTGCACGGGGTTCTTAGGCCTTCACTGGTCTTCTGACTCCTCCTACCCACCCCATTGGTGAAAGAGGGATCTCTGCCCTAGATAGTATGAGATGATCAAACACACAGCACCTGACACTGGACAGGTGAGACTGGCATCAGTTTACTAGTCACGTACACTCACAGCTCAGAGGAGGAGGAGACCTCCCACCATACAGGGCCACCATGCAAGGCTCATGCTCCAGAGCAGAGTGAACCAGCAAGGGTGTGGGAGGCAGGCTTTGTAGTAACAAGGGGGTGGGGTACCCCCTGGTTCTTGTGGGAGGATGTGGTTGGTTTGTTTGGATAATTTTGAGGGCTGGCAGGGAGATAAAGTCCATTGAGAATCAGGTAGGGTGTAGCTGGTCCAGGTGATAGAGGAACTAGCCCAGTGGGTGTCTTTCCCCAAAGTGGAGGGGCCTAGCTGGAAAGAGCAGGGAACTTATGGATAGGCCTTTGGGGCCATGTGAGTCTCAAAGATGTCAGGGCAGCACTTGAAATTTTAGGCCTTACAATATAACTGGTATGTTTTCACAATCATTGACATTTGCTGAGACGACACAGGCTTGATACTAAAAGGAGGACCATAATCACTAGGAAAACAAGGCAGATCTGTCCAGACTTGACCTTCACCCCTCTGACGTTCAATTCCCCAGGCTTCCATTCCAGCTTGCAGCTGCTACCCCAGGACAGGACAGTTCCAGAACCAGGAGAGAGAGGGCTGGGCTCATGGTGACACGCTTGGGCTTAGAGCCAGCTGGGCCTGCGTTTGAGTCTCAGCTCTGCCTCTCACTAGCTGAGTGCTCTTGAGTAAAGTATCTCACCTCTGCACCTCAGTCTCCTCCTCTGTAGAATGGAGTTGGTAATAATGGCACCTGCTGCATGGGATTCTTATGTCACTATCTTCCCCTGTTCCCTCCTGATTTGTAAGGAAACCAGGTGCTGGACCTGTTTAACCTTTATAGTTTTCACCTGCTGTCTACCTTGAATAAGTCTGTGAAGAATAAAATGATGCTGTTATGAAAGCAAAAGGTCATTAAAAAGACTTGAAAGAAAGAAAAGACCAAAATGAATGTCAGAAGAGACTCAAAACTTGCTATTGAATGTAGAGTAGCTAAAGCAAATGGAAGAAGTGTTGAAGGAAAAGAGATGAACAGAAGATTTCAAAGGGCAGCTCCAGAAGACAAAGTAAAATATTATAATGAAATGTGCAAAGAGCTGGAGTTACAAACTTAAAAGGGAAGAACATGCTCGACATTTCTCAGGTTGAAAGAACTGAAGAAAAAATTCAAGCCTCGAGTTGCAAATTGAAGGATCCTATGGGCAAAATGTTGAATGATGCATAAAGTACGAAAAGTAGATGGAAGGAATACACAGAGTCACTCTACCAAAAAGAATTGGTTGATGTTCAACCATTTGAGGAGGTAGCATATGATCAAGAACAAGTGGTACTGAAGGAAGAAGTTCAAGCTGCACTGAAAGCACTGGCAAAAAAAAACCAAGGCTCCAGGAATTGACAGAATACCGACTGAGATGTTTCAACAAACAGATGCAATGCTTGAAGCGTTCACTAGTTTATGCCAAGAAATTTGGAAGACAGCTCCCTGACCAACTGACTGGAAGAGATCCATATTTGTTCCCATTCCAAATAAAGGTGATCCAACAGAATGCAGAAATTATCTAACAATATCATTAATATCACACGCAAGTGAAATTTTGCTGAAGATAATTCAGAAGCAGTTGTAACAGTACATCGACAGGGAACTGCCAGAGATTCAGGCCAGACTCAGAAGAGAACATGGAATGAGGAATATCATTGCTGATGTCAGATGGATTTTGGCCAAAAGCAGAGAATACCAGAAAGATGTTTACTTGTGTTTTATTGGCTATGCAAAGGCATTCACCTGTGTGGATCATAACAAATCATGGATTGCGAAGAATGGGAATTCCAGAACACTTAACTGTGCTCATGAGGAATCTGTGCATAGATCAAGAGGCAGTCGTTCACACAGAACAAGGGGATACTGTGTGGTTTAAAATCAGGAAAGGTGTGCATCACGGCTGTATCTTTCACCATAATTAGTCAATCTGTATGCTGAGCAAATAATCCAAGAAGCTGGACTATATGAAGAAGAACGTGGGGTCAGGATTGGAGAAAGACTCATTAACAACCTGTGATATGCAGATGGCACAACCTTGCTTGCTGAAAGTAAAGAGGACTTGAAGCACATTCTGATGAAGATCAAAGACTACAGTATGGATTACACTTCAACACAAAGAAAACAAAAATCCTCACAATTGGACCGATAAGTAACATCATGATAAATGAAGAAACAACTGAAGTTGTCAAGGATTTCATTTTACTTGGATCCACAATCAACATCCATGGAAGTAGCAGTCAAGAAATCAAACAACAGAGCCAGGGCCAAGATGGCGGAGTAGTCAGACGCTTCCTGTGGTCCCCCTTACAACAAAGACCCAAAAACAAGTGAATTGATTATATGTGACAATCTAGGAGCCCTGAACATCAAAGGCAAAGTTGAGAAATCGGACTGAGCTGCAGGGGGAGGGAGAGACAGTTCTGAAGCAGCAATGAGTTGCCAGACCTGACCCAGCAGGAACTGGCACCGTGCAGGCTGGATTGGTTGGTGTGCGTGGTGAGGCAAGCACTGATGCTCAGGACGCGTTCTCCACATCGGTAAAGACCAAGCAGTGAAGAGTCTACTCTAGTCCCCAGAACTAGTGAGAAGAGGTGCTCAATTGGCAAAAGTTAAGTACATGTGTCTAATCTACCGCACCAATCTAAAAACACCCCCTTTGGGAAGAACCTCTCTCCCATTTACCTGCACCCTCCCCACTCTGCTCTGGGTCCCAGGCCAGCTTCAGTGATTTCCACATTCCCTGGGCTGGAAATAGGACCCATTGCACACCCTGATCCATTCTCCTGGCTTTGGAGAGGGAGCAAATTAACAAACAGGAAAAAATAATCTGCCAGCTGCCCTAAGCTGGGAACTTAGAGCAGGCACAGCCCCTTTGCCTAGGCACAAGTATAAAGGGTCCACGGACTTTGAATGCCTTTCACCCCTGCATAGTCCTGTGTGGGCCCATTTCAACTGTGTAGCCCTCATTACCACAGTACAACAGGGTATATACCTGAAGCCTATTTTCAACTGTATTACCTATAAGGTGGAGTGGCAGATTCATAACATTTGACACCTCTCTGCCCATTAAGCAGGGTTCTCACCTACCCACATCAGGGGCTTGAGGACTGGTGGCTCCACTCATGCCACCTAGCCACCCACAACAGGGGCCCAAGAATAAGTGGTACCTCCCAGTCCTTACAACCAACAGTATTGGGTGCCCATAGTCTGGCTGCAAAACCCACCCACCTATGCACTCTAGGGAACAGGGACACACTTTCCTCCCAGACACTCAGGGGCAGCCATCAGCCTCCTGCCTTCCTCAGTGCATGACCTCCTACTGCAGCCAGATACCTGTGCCTACTCCAGTCACCCCTGTCCATAAAGGACTGTAGGTGAGAGCCTGTATCCCATGCTTGGTGACCAACGACCTCAACACCTGAGCTGAATCCATACAAACATACCTAGTAACAGCTCTAACCACCTGGTGACAGGACGTGAGAGCTTCAAAGGTGCCAATAATCAAACTAACTCACACAAGCAGCGTATTTGGGCACATCAAAACAAAAAAAAACAGGAAGCTATGACACAGTAAGCAAGTATAAAATAAATAAATATAATACTTATTGATGGCTCGGAGACAACAGTCAATATCAAACCACATAAAGAGGCAGACCATGATGGCTTCAGCAAGTGCCCAAAACAAAGAATCAATAAACCTTCCAGAGGAAGTGAACTTCTTAGAATTATCAGAGGTAGAATTCAAAAGATTGATATACAGAGCACTTCAAGAGATCGGGAAGGAAATCATTCAAAATGCAGAATAAGCCAAGGAACACACAGACAAAGCAATAGAGGAACTTAAGAAGGTTATAGAAGAGCATAATGACAAATTTAACAGGCTGCAAGAATCCATACAGAGACAGCAATCAGAAATCCAAAAGATTAACAATAAAATTTCAGAATTAGACAACTCAGTGGAAAGTCATAGGAGCAGAACTGAGGCAATGGAAGTCAGAATTAGTGAGACTGAAGATAAAGCACTTGACACCAACTTATCTGAGGAAAAATCAGATAAAGAGAATTTTTAAAATGAAGTAACCCTAAGAATTATGTGGGACTCTATGAAGAGGAACAACGTATGAGTGATTGGAGTACCAGAACAGGGAGGGGACAACAGGAAATACAGAGAGAATTGTTGAAGTTTTTTGGCAGAAAACTTCCCTGATATCATGAAAAATGAGAAGATATCTTTCAAGAAGCTCATCGAACCCCACACAAGGTAGATTCCAAAAGAAAGTCACCAAGACATATTATAATCAAACTTGTCAAAACCAAAGATAAAAAGAGAATTTTAAGAGCAGCTAGGAATAAAGGAAAAGTCATCTGCAAAGGAGAGTCAATGAGATTAAGCTATATAGACCAATGGTACAGAATTGAGACCCCAGACATAAGTTCATCCACCTATGAGCAGCTGATATTTGACGAAGGCCCAAAGTCTGTTAAATGGGGAAAAGACAGTCTCTTTAACAAATGGTGCTGGCATAACTGGATATCCATCTGCAAAAAAATGAAACAAGATCCATACCTCACACCATGCACAAAAACTAACTCAAAACGGATCAAAGACCTAAATATAAAATCTAAAATGATAAAAATCATGGAAGAAAAAATAGGGACAACACCAGGAGCCCTAATGCATGTCATAAACAGAATACAAAACATTACTAACATTACACAAACACCGGAAGAGAAAGTAGATAACTAGGAGCTCGTAAAAATCAAACACTTATGCTCATCAAAAGACTTGACCAAAAGAGTAAAAAGACAACCTACAGACTGGGAAAAAAAATTTTGGCTACAACTTATCCAATCAGGGTCTAATCTCTAAAATCTACAAGATACTGCAAAACCTCAACAACAAAAAGACAAATAACCCAATTAAAAAACGGGCAAAGGATATGAACAATCACTTCACCAAAGACGACACTCAAGGTGGCTAGTAGATACATGAGGAAATGCTCAAGATCATTAGGCATTAGAGAAATGCAAATCAAAACTACAATGAGATACCATCTCACACCAAAAAGGCTAGTATTAATCCAAAAAACACAAAATAAAAAATGTTGGAGAGGTTGTGGAGTGACTGGAATACTTATACACTGCTGGTGGCAATGTAACATGGTACAACCACTTTGGAAATCGATTTGGCGCTTCCTTAAAAAGCTAGAAATAGAAGTACCATACGATCCAGCAATCCCACTCCTTGGAATATATCCTAGAGAAATAAGAGCCGTCACACAAATAAATATATGTACACCCATGTTCATTGCAGCACTTTTCACAATAGCAAAAAGATGGAAACCACCTAGGTGCCCATCAACAGACGAATGGATAAATAAATTACGGTATATTCACACAATGGAATACTATGCAACGATAAAGACTGAGACTGGAAGAACCCTGGAAGACATGGCCCTCGGACTCTCTGTTAACCCAGAACTAAAACCATTCCTGAAGCCAACTCTTCAGACAAATATTAGACTGGACTATAAGACATAAAATGATACTTGTGAAGAATGTGCTTCTTAGTTCAAGTGGATACATGAGACTAAATGGGCAGCTCCTGTCTGGAGGCGAGATAAGAAGGCAGAAAGGGACAGGAGCTGGTTGAATGGACACGGGAAATCCAGGGTGGAAAGGAGGAGTGTGCTGTCACATTATAGAAATAACAACTAGGGTCACATAACAATGTGTGTATAAATTTTTGTATGAGAAACTAACTTGAGCTGTAAACTTTCACTTAAAGCACAATTTAAAAAAAAAAGAAATCAAATAATATATTGCATTAGGCAAATCTGCTACAAAAGACCTCTTAAAAGTGTTAAAAAAAAAAAAACAAAGAAGTTGCTTTGAGGACTAAGATGCACCTGACCCAAGCCATGGTATTTTCAATCGCCTCATATGCATGTGAAAGCTGGACTATAAATACGGAAGACCGAAGAAGAATTAAAGCCTTTGAATGATGATGTTGGTGAATGCTGAATATACCAAGGACTGCTAGGAGAACAAGCAAATCTGTCTGGAAGAAGTACAGCAAGAATGTTCCTAAAAAAAAAAAAAAAAAAAAAAAACCAAACCCATTGCCAGAGAGTCAATTCCAACTCATAGCAACCCTATAGAACAGAGTAGAACTGCCCCTATAGGATTTCCAGTGCTCCTTAGAAGCGAGGATATCGTGACTTCATCTCACATACTTTAGTCATGTTATCAGGAGGAGCCATTCCCTGGAGAAGGACATCATGTTTGATAAAGTAGAGGGTCAGCAAAAAAGAGGAAGACCCTCATCGAGATAGACTGACACAGTGGCTGCAACAATGGGCTCAAACATAGTAATGATTGTGAGGATGGCACAGAACCAGGCAGTGTTTCATTCTATCGTACGTAGGGTCACCATGATTTGGAACCAACTCGATGGCACCTAACAACAATGAGAGTTCCTGACATGTAGTAGGTGTGCAGTGTACAGGGCGTGGCTGAGACCAGACAGCCTAGGTTCAAATCCCAGCTCTGTTCCTCCCTGGCTGTGTGGCTTTGGGAAAGCTACTTCAACTCTCCGGGCCTCAGTTTCCTCACCTGTAGAATGCGGGTGAGGATAGTAGCACCTATGTAAAGCATTTGGGACAGGGCCTGGTATACAGTGACTGTGACATGTGCCATTTATGATGACACTGTGCTCAGTAGGCGCTGTTTTCCTGACCCTCCTGCCTGTGGCCTGTCCCTTGGATACCAACTCATTTCCTGCCCACGTTGAATAATGTGGGGCAAAAGTTTATGAAAATAAAATGTGAAGGGTAAAGGATGTGCAGTTGTATGTGCCGGACATCAGGTAAAAACCACACACACATGTGTATGCACGCATGTGCGCACACACACACGCAGACACACACACGCAGACACACAGACACACTCACAGCAGCTGGCCACCCCGTATTGCTGGGGAGAATAACCAGCTGTGACTGGACGAATCTCCCTGCTGCTGCTCACCTGTATGGAGATCCCCGGGCGAGAAGCAGCTTGATCACAAAGCAGAGCACCTGTCCCTGTGACTCCTGATGGGGGTGGGACAGGCAGGGCAGGGGTGGAGGCATATGTGAAACTTCCATCTGCTATGACCACCCACTGCATCTGGATCCACCAGGCGGGTCCTCCCAAGAGCAGCCCTGCAGGCTTCCCATTGTCCCTAGCTTCAGTTTACTGCTTGGTGGCTGACAATTTCTTTCAGGTGCCCCCAAGCCCCCCAGCAATGAATTTTGAGGAGGCCTCATTGCTTTTAAGTCAGGCCAGCCAAATGAAGCCGCCTAATTTGATGGAAACCTACAGAGCTATTTTCACCAACTGGGATACCAGGCAGATAGGAGCTTAATTTGACTTACAGCAATATGCACGGAAGGAAAATAAAAAGGAAATAGGCTGTAATATTAACGGTGGCCATCCCTGAGGAGGGGATGATGGCAACTGCTACCTTCTTCTTTATACTTTTTGGTGTCTTCCATAAGAGACATGCATCACTTTCAGAATCATTTCAAAGCCAACATTCTTCATTAAAAACCTGCTCTGCATTCTGTGTTTTCCTCCACCAAGTCAGATGCCCTTGTCCCCCACCGGGGATCGTGAGCAGGTGTGGTGTGCTGGTGTCACCATGGGCTGTTAGGACTGGGTTTGCATCGAGACTGGTACCCAGGTCAGTAATTTTCCAGAAAGGCAGGTTCTACTTGCATCTCTGCAACTTCCCTGTCCAGAGGACTCTGGATAGGCTGAGGGTGATGGCAGCCACAGGCCATAATGGCTGCGACCGGCCATCACAGGGCCTGGCCACAACCCTGTGAAGTAGGCATCACTCATCCTGTTGGTTGGATGAGGAGTATCAGAGAGGTGAAGTCACAGGGCTAAGGTTGCACAGCTAGGATGAGGTGGAGTCAGGATGCCGACCAGTGGGCCACTAAGGCCTGATTAAGGCTTTTAATACCCCAGTAATCTCCATCACTCCCCCACCACAAATCTTAAGTAAACAATGCCTAAGGTAGAATACAATTTTAGGACAGGAGCCCTGGCTCTCCCCCAGCTGCTCCCCAAGCCGCTCCTGGGTCAGAATCCTGGAGCCGCCTAGTGTTAGATCTCAGGGGTATCCTGCTGCAAAGCCGAGCTCCTCCCTCCTCCCTAGATGACCTCTCAGATTTGGCCTCCTAGGAGGGGAGCCCAGAACCTGGCTGACCAAGGCTCATTGCGGCAGCATCCTTGGCTTATTGAGGGTGGGGGTGATGAGGGTAAGGGGCCCTGTTGCTCCCCTGGGTGTGTTGATGACACCGAGGCTGGTACGGGGGAGAGAGAGCATCTCTAAAGGCAGCTAGTCGGTCAATAACCCCAGAGCGTGTTTCCAGCCATGGCTTCTCTGAGCTGTTCCCTCTTTGATCTCCCTGGGACCACCTTGGGGAAACCAAGGCAGCCCACCTCAGTTATGTCTCATTGCCAGCCCAGAGAGCACAGCTGGGTCTTGGCACTTCTAGTCACTCCCTCCCCATCTCTTCTCCACAGCCCAGTGAGCAGGGGACATGGGAACGCAGATCACAGGGCTTTCTCTGTCCACGAGGTCTGGGGCAGGGGTTAGAGGTGGGGTGGGAGGAAAAAGAATTGGATCTGCACCTTCATTTTATTGGGGACACAGATTGAAAATGACGCTAATTACAGCTCACTCACAGGCTGAACGACGTTAATAAAATCAGCAGCTGCCGTTTCTGCTCAACTATGGTTTCCACCCTGCTTGCACCTGGATGGTTAGTTCAGCTCTTCATCCTGTTGTTATAGAGGTGGGAAGAGAGAGAGAAACATCCCATGCTGACTCAGTTCCAGCATCAGCAAAAAGTCTGGAGTGAGAGTCACCTGTGGCAGAGGGTGTTGCTGGAGGTTTTGGGAACTAGAGCTAGGGCTTCAAACCAGTTCTTCCCTGTTCAGTCGTGGCCCAGGAAGTGAAACAGGAACAGACTCAAATTTTTTAAATTTGGGTGAACTGGAACAATAACCAGAATGGGAAAAATTATGGGTCAAAGCCCTGCTAGAAACCTAATCTTCCTCTTAGAAAACAAAGGCAGCAGTACACATTGCATAGCAACCAAATCTCCCGCCCGTCAGATTTTGAGCTGAGTCAGAAACAGTGGTGCCCCACTCAAAGATGGCAGCCAGCCACTGTAGCTCTCCACAGTCCTGCCAGTAATAATCCAACCTCACACCTAAGGCTCCTGAAAAGGCTCACTACACCTCTTCCGAGTTTCCCATTCCAAGGCTTAGACCCGTAGTTTTTCCAGTTCCAGTTATATTCTGGATCATACAAACTGTAAAACTTCGGGCCATGACTGAACCAGTTGGAACTCGTTCAAAGCCCTGAGTAGAGCAGATAAAATGCATAAAAACTCTCATTTATGGAGGGACAGGATGGATGTGACCTGGCGCTCACACACCTGCTGCTTCATTAAACCCTCACCGTAACCAGCGTGGGGGAGAGATTATTGTCTCCACTTCAAGGACCAGGAAACCAAGGCCCAGAGGGGACAAGACAAGGTCAGACCACGTCATCAGCAGAGCTGGGATTCCATCTCAAGTCAGTGTGACTCTGGGGCCACCTGTCACCAGAGACAACTGCAGCCGCCACCACCTTCATGGTCTCAGCATCCTAGAGGTGGGCAGTGAGGGACCAGGATCCTCATTAAACAGACAGAAACTGAGACTAGGGGATGTGGGTGACCTGTCTGGGGGGCCACAGCCTGTTTGCAGCAGGGCTTCCTCCAGAACTTGGAGCTCCAGCTTTTCAGCTGACATTTAAGAAATAAAGACATGATTGGTCTCATTACACTCTCAGCCCCTGGTTCTAGTCTTCAGGTTGCTTAAGAATTACCTGGGGAAGGTGAGTCTGTTTAAAATGCAGGCTCCCAGGCCCCACCCAGCGATTCTGATGTAGTAAGTACACGGGTAGGGCTAGGGAATGTGTATTTTAAAAAGGAAATACCCCCTCACCTAGGTAAGTCAATGCAGGTCTTGTACAGACCACCCTTGGAAGAACATTGGCTTAGGGTGTTCTAGCCCTGCACTAAGTGTTGTATGGACGTTTATAGCCAGTGTTGAAACTCAAAGATTGTGGATTCAGCTGACATGGGTTTAGGGACCAGCTCCTCCACTCACCAGATCACACCCAGGGGAGTTACCTAACCACCCTGTACCCAGTGTCCCCATCATAGTAGTGCCTCTCTCTTAAGATTCTTGCAAGGAATGCGGAGTTCATACGAACGGAGCTCTTAGAACCGTGCTCAGCACAAAGTGAGGCTTTATAATGACAATCCTTGAAATAACTCTACGATGTGGAGACCCTCAGCCCACTCTACAAATGAGGAAACGTGGGCTCATAGAGGTAAGTGTGTAAGTACACACAGCTAGTGAGTGAAGAGCTGGGGCTCAAACTCCATGCCTTTCGTCTGCAACACAGAGCTCATAACCACTTGGCTGCCCTGCTGGACAGCACAAGCTCCCTGACCCTGCCCTTTGTACCTGCCCACAAGTAGTGCCACACAGGAGGGAGTCAGGAGATGCCCCTGAGGTGCTAGACACAGGCCACTGCCACTGTGAGGTTGGGGTAAGAGGTCAAGTCCCCAAGTGTTGTGAGGGAATGGGGAGGTGGAGCCAAGCATCTTCATCTTCCCCGTGGCCTGGTCACAGATCACCTTTAGGACTCTACATCTAACCTGAGGACAAGTGTCCTCTCCAAGGGACTCAAGTTCAAGTTGCTAACATACCCTTGGGGAAGCTCAAGCTGGCATCTCCTGAGCTGGGTGAGAAGATATGCATGCAGGTTTGGGCCACACAGACCTGGGTTCAAATCCCAGCTCCACCGCTTCCCATCTGTTATGGATTGAATTGTGTTCCCCAAAAATATGTGTTGTAAATCCTAACCCTATACTTGTGGATATAAACCCATTTGGGAATATGGTTTTCTTTGTTATGTTAACGAGGACATATCAGCGTAGACTGTGTCTTAAGTCAATCCTTTTTAGATATGAAAGCGCAGACACAGGGGAAGAGCCATACTATCTGAAGACAACAGCAGCAGACTGGTCTGCAAGCCTAGGAGATCTCCAAGGAATGTTGAGAAGAATGTTACAGAAGCTGAGACAAGGATTTTTGCCCAGAGCAGACATAGAGAGTCTTCCCCTAGAGCTGATGCCCTAAATTTGGGCTTCTAGCCTCCTAAACTGTGAGAAAATAAATTTCTGTTTGTTAAAGCCTCACACTTGTGATATTTCTGTTATAGCAGCACAGGATAACTAAGACACCACTCTTGTATGTGAGACCATGGGTGGCATTAATTTTCCCTGCACACCTCACAGGCTAGAGTGAGAAGAAAGGGCAGGAACTGTAACCCGTAAAGTGCTACTGAGAATGTGGTAGAAGAGCAAGACAAGGCTGTGGCCCCAAGGTCAACAACCAGCCATTATCCCAAACATTTCACAACTCTTGTCTCATTTACTCCTTACAACAACCCACTATCATCATGCCCATTCTACAGATGAGGCAACTGGTCACACAGCAGGTAAATGAAGAACTGGCCTTGAACTCAAGGTACTGTGACCCCTGTCCAGGCCCTGGCCCTGCACCTCTGACCCCCAGAGCAGAGCCTGTTGGTGAGCGTGGAGTCTGCCTTCCTTGGGCAAAGCCAAAGGCTTAGGCACTCTGGGCTTCCATATGCAGCCTTCTACACATATTTGAACTTCCATCCAACAATGAAATAAGTATGTGCCCACCTATAAGATACAGTATCCTTCATACAAGTAAAGAAGTTTCTTATTCCCACCCCCACCAAAATGAGGAAATGCTTAGTCCCAACAGTCTTTATAACCGTCTCTAGCTATATTAATTATTCATCAAATTTAGTCAGAGTGTCACTGAATGTTCTGTTACCTCAAGATTAAAGTGTTCTTCTAGCTTACTATTGTCCTAGAGAAGCGAAGTTCCAGGTCTGTCTATTCCAATTATACTTTCAGAAACCAGTGAAATAACCGGTTTTGTTCACTGGGAGATGAACTTGAAATAAGACTCCATCTGTCACCTGATTCTTGTAAGTTCCTACCTTAATCAATGGCCACAGTAGTATTTCGGGTCCCCAGGATTTAGTATCAATTCATAGCCACCAGTATCAGTGCCAGCTGCCGTTGAGTTGATTGCAACTCATGGCGACCCCATGTGTATCAGAGTAGAACTGTACTCCATAGCGTTTTCAATGGCTGATTATTCAGAAGTATATTGCCAGGCCTTTCTTCCAAGGCATCTCTGAGTGGATAAGAACCTCCAACCTTTCAGTTAGTAACCCAGAGCTTAACCATTTGTACCACCTGGGGATCTAGTAATCTCTAAAATGTCTGGGTATTTTCTTTTCTCTAATAGTCACTCTAGTACAGGGATTGGCAAATGATGGCCTGTGGGCCAAATCTGGCCCATCACCTAATTTGAATGGCCCACAAGCTATGAATATATATTATATTTTAAAGAGTTGTAAAATATATGTATATATATACCATCACTGCTGGTCTATATCCTGGGACCACTCCCAATACCAATTCTGTATCAGTCAGGGCCTAGTTAGAAGATAGGACCACATAATAATTTAAACAGGGAAAGTTTAACATAAAGAATTATTGACTAGTAATGAGATTGTCTAGGAACCCTGGTGATGCAGTGGTTAAGCATTTGGCTGCTAACCAAAAGATCGGCAGTCTGAATCCACCTGCTGCTCCTTGGAAACCTCATGGGGCAGTTCTACTCTGTCCTATAGGGTCGCGATGAGTTAGAATCGACTTGACAAACTGAAAGGTCATTGAGCAGAACCTGCCAGCGGCTCCACAGGGGAAAAATGTGGCAGTCTGCTTCCGTAAAGATTTAAAGCCTTGGAAGCCCTATAGGGCAATTACACACTGCCCTATAGGGTTGCTATGAGTCAGAATAGACTCGATGGCAATGGGTTAATGAGTTTAACTAGTAGGGAGTGAAGATAACTCTAAAATAAACAGAAATAGTCAATATATGAGCTAAGACAGAGTACCCAAGGAATAAACAAATTTGGAAGAATCGCCCCCCACAGCATTCCTCGCCAGTGCTATGACTCAGATCTCATTGGAGAGGGTGAGGCTGTAGCCCACTGAACAGTGAAGACTGTGCTGAGGTGCCACAGGCTGAGGCTGGCAAGCAGGACATAGCCGACTACAGTGCTGAAGGCACTTGCCAGGAATCCGCTCTTGGGAGTATCACTAAACCTCCCTGAGAAATCCACTCAATCTGCAAGATGGAGATAATAATAGCACCCCACGCATAGAGTTTCTGTGAGGATTGAATGGTTCAAAACATGTAAAGCACTTAGAACAAATAATGTTTGGCCTGTAGTAAAAACCAGTTGCCATCGAGTTGATTCTGACTCCTGGCAACCCCACATGTGTCAGAGTAGAAAGGCACTCCATGGGGTTTTCAATGGCTGTGATCTTTCAGAAGTAGATCACCAGACCTTTCTTCTGAGGCACCTCTGGGTAGATTCAAACCACCAACCTTTCGGTTAGTAGCCAAGCGCTTGACTGTTAGCACCACCCAGGAACTCCTGGCACGTAGTAAGTTCTCAGTAAATATTCTGTATTGCTGTCATCAGCAGCAGCAGCAGCATTTCCATTATTACTACTATCCCCATGGGGAGAAAACTGAGCTAGGCAAAGTGATCTGCCTAAGGCTACCCCCAGGACACTGCAACACTGGAATCCAAAGCGCAGCCCATCTGCTGCCAAAGATCATGCTGTTTCCACTCGTACCAGGCAAGAATCTTCTAATCCAGGCTCGGCGTTAGATAAACGGGGAAACTGAAGCCCAGAGAGCAGAAGGGACGTGCCTGAAGTTGCACTGAGAGAAGGGGCAGACTGAGGTCCAGGCCTCCCGCTTAGCCTCCTCTGAGCCGAGACGTGCAGACGATAGCGATCCCAGTCACCCGTGTGTCAGCCCACTTTGCTAACGTCTCCAGCAGCTCCCGTCCTTTATCCTCTTTCTCCCTCTCTTCCTCCTTGTCCAGTGTTGATTTAACCTGCTGCTTTATGGTTAATCTTCTTGCAGTAAATCTCTTTTTTAATCTCCCAGTGGGCCACCCAGGCTGTCTTTTTATTAGGAAATAAATAGAGCAGGCACTTTGTGCCACACTGTGGCCAGCACTGGGAGCTTGGCAGCAAGAAGAGAGGCGGCAAGCCTGGGGACCCTGGAGGCTTGGAGACAAAGAGAGGTATGAAAATAATTACAAGACATTGGGCGTATGGGCAAGGATTGTGCAAGACATGAAAGCTGTAATAAAACTGGCCTTTGCTTCAAAGCTCTAGGTGAGATTTTAAATGAAAGCGATCAGCTCAGGGGTACTGGCTGGGTTTGGAGACAGGAGCTCTCTGTTTGAGTCTGGCTTGAGTCCCACACTGCCGCCTGTACAGTGAGCCACCTGAGGCTCCCAGGGTCCTCGCTGGGCCTCAGCTGCCTCACCTGTCAATCAGCGGTGACTCCGCCCACCCACCCCCAGCTGTGGTGAGAGTGGATGAGGTCCTGCTCAGAAGGAAGCTCCTCAAGCATGCTTGTCTGCTTCCCACTTTTGTCCTTTTGAATATATGCCAAAGAAAACTTTCTTTTTACTTTAAAAAAAAAAAAAAAAAGAAGGAAGCTCCTCAAGAAACCCCCAGGCCGGAGGCCTCTGAGGAGCCCCTGAAGGTCAGCCCTGTCCCACCCAACTTCCTCTCTCTCTGACTCCCTGAGAGGACCTGAAAGAGCACTGGAGAGGGAGTTAGGAAACCTGGGGCCTCAGCCCAGCCTGGATAATGATGTGCTGTGTGACCTTGGATGAGGGTCTTCCCATCTTGGGGCCTCGGTTTCCTCATCTGTAAAATGGGTTGGGAGCATGCTGGACACTAATGTTCTTTCCAACTCGGATGTCAAAGTTCTGAGATCTGCCCCAGGCTGGACCAATCAATGGGAGGAAGGTGTGGGGGGCCTGAAGGGAGCCCTCTGCCCAGCTGCCCTCACCACTGCCACTGCTCCTCGGTGCCCCTCCGCCTCCCTTCCCACCACCACCTCCGGGGGCCCCATCTGGCACCACCCTCATTCCCACGCCCCAGATGCTGAGGGAAAGATTTCAGTGCGTCTCAGTTGGACGCAGAGAACTAAGTCCCCCTCCAGCGGGAAGGTCCTCTCCTGCTCCAAGCCCTAAACTTAGACGTGTTAAAAGATGAAAACCAGAAGCTCTAACTACTCCTTTCTGTAGCTGTCATCCTGCAATCTGTGCTTCCAAAATGGTGTCAATAATAACAATGCTAACAGTTGATTACTGAGCACTTACCATGTAAGTACTGGGCACTGCTTTAAGCACTTCACATGCATTAACTCATTCACCGCTCACAAGCCTGTGAGAAATAAATCATTATTTGAATTTCCAAGATGAGGAAACTGAGGCACAAGAAAGCTAAGTAATTTGTCCAAGGTCACACAGCTGGTCAATGACTGAGCGAGGACTGGACCAGACACACTGGCTTTTGAATCCTCATAGTGACTCCACTATGATTATCCCAGACTTCCTGAACTTTTCATGGACTTGAACCATGAAGCTCCAGAGGTAGGCTCCAGGGAAGCTGGGGCAGATAGAGTATGAGGACTGTCCCAATCCAGCCCCTTCCCCACAGTCCCCAGGGGCTCTCCAGGACTGTCTGTATGGAGAGAGAGACATGCTTGGCCTGGAGGGGAGGAGCCCCCCTTCCTGCTGCGAGAGGAGCAGTGAGGACCAGCGGGAGGCCTCTAGCTGGGGCTGCTTCATCCCCTCATCACAGGGTTTTAAAGCAGGTTCTGTCACATGGCACATGGGGATGGACCAGGAGCTGCTGGAAGACCCCGTGACCCCTGAG
The DNA here is from genome assembly GCF_000243295.1 of Trichechus manatus latirostris. Lineage (NCBI taxonomy): Eukaryota > Metazoa > Chordata > Mammalia > Sirenia > Trichechidae > Trichechus > Trichechus manatus. The sequence continues at coordinate 511,377 of NW_004443984.1, forward strand.
AAGGAGAGTCACTGAGTCTTTAAATGCCAACAGCATGAGTTATGAAAGGTGACAAGTTACAAGCAGAAAAGCTTAAGGGCTGTGAGGCTTGGCGAGTGCCTGCCTGAGACCCCCTGAACCTGCTTCCCTGACCCTTCCTGGCCAGTGGCAGGATGCTCAGAGATTTATTGCTCTTAATAAAGACAGCGGCAGGGCTTCCTGGATAAGTAAAGTTCCAGAGTTTGGTCATCCTCAAGGAGGCTGGAGTCAGCTCTGGCTGAGCCCAGGGAAGTCAGACGTCAGGGCCTCATCTGCTGCCCATCCTCTGGAAGGTCGGCAAACGTCCCCCAAAGGTGAACACCACCTTCAAGAAGTGGCCACAGGCAAGGCCTGCCTGCCTTCCTCCTGCCTGGCCAGTGCCTCAGTAACGTCCTCGACTTTCTGTACAGACTATTGTTGTCTTAAAAATCAGAACCACAGCTGATTTCAGAGACGGCATGGGCTAGAGGGAAAGAGGAGACACTGAGGGCCAGGTGGGCCTGGGTCACAGACTCAAACAATTCACTACCCATCTCTGAACCTCAGTTCCTTGGCTATGAATGAGAATGATGATCCCACCACGCAGGTTGTGGTGAGGATTAAATGTGATCCTCTTTGTGGGGCTTTGACACTTATAACTGTTCAGTCACCTCTTTGCTCTTGACGGACTGCTTTTTCGTGACCTGGGAGGTACCAACCAGTGAAAGGGAACAAGAAAACATTTAAAAGTAAAACACCACCAGGCCCAAGCTTTGAAAGCCAAACCTTCCCTCCCAGGTTCAGGCCAGGACCTTACAGGAATGCTGGCTGTCTGCCCCCCTCCTCCCCACACTCAGGGGCTCCTGCTTTGCTTCTGTGCCTGGGACACCTGGAGCCCAGCCAGCTCCTGAGCTGCTGCCAGAAAAGGGCCAGACTCAGAGGCGGCAGGAGGGGCTGGGAGAGAGGCCAGAAGGCAGCAGGGAAATCAGTGTGTGTGTGTGTGTGTGTGTGTGTGTGTGTGTGTGTGTGTGTGTGTGTGTGTGTGTTGGTGTGTGTGAGACTGTGTGTGAGAGAGTGTGTGAGTGTGTGTTTGAGTGTGTGAGTGTGTGTTTGAGTGTGTGTGCATGTCTGTACCTGCGTGAGAATGTGTGTGAGAGTGTATATGTGAGACAGACAGAGAGAGAGAGAGAGTGAGAGATACAGGGAGACAGAAAAGAGAGTGGCAAAGACAGACAGAGACACCCACGCAAAGAGAAAGACAGACACACACGCAAAGAGAAAGACAGACAGACACACGCGCGCCCACACACACACACACACACACACACACACACACACACACACACACACACACACACACACGGAGCCAGAGAAAGGGAGACAAAGAAGGAGAATTCACTGTGTGTGAGTTCCTGCTCTCATCTTACCCTGGAGCCCTTCTTCCCCACTGTGAAATACCATTCACAAATATGACTTGGTTCCAGAATCCCCTGTGGACTGGGATGGGTGGCTGCTGTTACCACTGCTTTCTAGATGAGGAAGGGAAGACTCAGAGAGGTTGAGTAACCTGCCAAGGACACACAGCAACAGTCGGTACTCCTGACTCCTGGGAAGCGCTGAATCCAACCCTCCTTTGACAGACGGGGGGCTCAGACTCAGGGAGAGGCAATGATAAGTCCAAAGTCACCAGCCAGGGTGGTATCAAGGCTGACAAGGACTCACACCCAGGACTTGTATGTCCCAGACCAGGCTCAGTCCTGGATTCAGACTATCTCCTTCCCTTAGGTTGCTCTGCACCTTCACCGCCTTCCTTTCTCACCCCAGAGGCTACAGCAGCCCTTGTTCCAGCCCCACTTTGTCCTTAGCCTTAGGAAGCCTGCTGTCTGGAGCTTCCCAGGCTTCCTGAGCCTTTGGCTCCTCATCTGTAAAATGGGGGTGGTAACACCCATTTCACAGGGCTGTGGTGAGGATGGAACATGACAGTGTGGGAGAGCCCCCCCAACCCTAGCCTGACACCAACTAGGGTCCCAGTCGTTGAACTTGCCCTGGGCACTGCTGCAAAGGGGTTTCCTGGTCCTGGAGTCTCCCTGGGGAGTCTGGGGCAGGTCTTCTCCGTTCGCCCAGGTTGGAAGGCATTCGGTAGATGGAAATCAGCTGGTTAACAATTATATGAGCTGACACTAGTAATGTGCAGGGTGCTGTGCAAAACGCTTTTCATTATCCCACTGAATCCTCCTAGCAGCTCCCACAAGGCAAGTGCTGTGATTCTCCCATTTTACAGACAAGGAGACCGAGGTCAGTGGTGAGCACTGCCTTGCCCAAGGCCCTATAGGTGGCAAGTTTGTGAACCCAGTTAGAACCCAGCCAACCTCCCCATAGAGCCCACTCTCCCTGCCAGCAAAAATGGGGATGATCATGGTAATAGGTATAATAACACTCATGTATTGCACACTTACGCTGAACCAGCCCCTGAGCTAAGTGATCACGACGGAATCTCCCAGGGGTTTTCTGTCCCCTGAGGTGACAGCCCCATCTGTGAGTATGAAGCCTCTACTTTTCTTCCATGAGACCCAGAGACTCAGCTGTATATCTGGCCCCCACCCACAGACTCACTTTCTAGGGCAGACCTGCCCAGGATACCATCTCCCACAGCTTTATCTGTTGAGCTGAGCAAGCCTACAGGATGGAAAGTGAGCATGCCTGTGTTAACACTCCTGCAGGATGGGGTGGGGAGAGTCCAGCAGGGCTGGAGGAGGGATGGAGGGGGTCTGCTCTGCAGTCAACATCGGATGTTGGGGACAGCTTTCAGGACCCCAGCTTTTGATGACTTCCCCCTATTCCTTGGTAACTCAGTACCTTTGTACCTTCTTCCTCTCCTACTGTCATAACTGCACCCAGGAACGAATCTGCTCTCAGTCACATACACAGAAGTGTCAATGTGGACAGAGGGGAGATGGCCATTGTTAGGGGGCCACGCAGGGTTCCCTCACCTGATGGGAAGGAGCTGGCGGTAACAAAGGGAACATGCTTTGGGCTGCACTTTGGGGTCAAGTCACTTAACCTTCCTGTGCAAAGTTTCCTCATCTGTAAAATGCGGACAATAAATCATGCCTCAGGAGGAGGAAGTGTGATAGTAAGGTGTGTAGACAGCTCAGTGCCAGGCAGGCCAGCTGCAAGCCCTCAGTAAGTACCCACTGCTACCATTATTATAATAAAGATCATCTGGTCCAAGTCTTTTAATTATACAGACTAGGGAAACTGACTCCCAGAGAGAGCAAGAGATAGGATCCAGGTCTCAAAGTTGTGAATAGAGGAACAGGAAGGAGATCTCAGGTTTCTAAGTCTGTGTCCCCAACACTGATGGATCTCAGCTTTACTGAGGGTCTTTTGGGTGTCCTCAGAGTAGCCAGTGAACTCCCACCTTCAAATGGTAATTTTCCAAGACAGAAAACACTCCTTGTCCCTGGTGTCTGACCCAGAGTCATGTCAGTGCCCTATAGGGGCTGCTGGGACAAGGAGGGTACTGGGGAGGGAGCCCAGAGTCCAGAACCCAGCAGGGACTTTACAGAGACCCAGACACACATTTAGCACCTACTTCATGCCAGGTGGATGGTCAGATAAGACTGTGCTTAGATCCCAGCTTTGCCACTGACTTGCTTTGGCCTTGGGCAGGTCCTTTACCTCTCTGAGCCTCAGTTTTCTCATCTGTGAAATGGGAATATAATATCCATTTTATGGGAGAGTGGTAAAGAATAAACGTAGTAACTTACATGAGAGCTCCTGCCACACAGTGTGAGCTCACACACTCTAGTTCTCTTCCTCTCATCCCTGACCAGCCTGGTGGCCTGGATGGCCCCTGGATGGTCCTCTGCACAGTAAGGGAACTCACCCTGAGGCTTCAGCACTCCTCCCAGAACACCACATTTTCTCCACTCTTTACAAGTCAACAGTGTTTGCGAGGGCCAGGCTGGTAGAGGAGGGCTTGGGGGGAAGAACAGTCACTCAGGAAGAAGGAGAGGACACTCTTTGAGAAAGAGTCAGAGGAGGGTCAAGTAAAGGGGACTGGGAACAAAGGAACCCTACCCTTCACTTCCTCAAGACAGGATGCTGAGCAGCTCTGTCTCCATTTCCAAACTGAACAGGATAATGGTAAGGATGCTGCTGTTGCTGATGATGACGGTGATGATGATAGTGGTGGTCGTAGTGAAGGTGATGATGGTGATAGTGGTGACGGTGATGATGATAGTGGTAGTAATTATGATAATGATGGTGGTGAGGAGGCAGAGGATGGTCAAGATGATGCTGGTGATGGTGAGGAGAATGGTGAGGAGGAGGATGGTGAGGATGATGATGGTCATGAGGAGGAGGAGAAGGTGAGGAGGAGGATGGTGATGGTGAGGAGGATGATAATGGTGACAATGACTACATCAGGGGGTTATACAGCACCTACTACATGCCAATGTTTTAAGCACTTTAAATGTATTAATGCATTTAATCTTCCCCACAACTCTATAAAGTTGGTATCAATATTATTCCCATTTTGCAGGTAAGGAAACTAGCTACAGAAAGGTTAAATAACTTGCCCAAGATCATGCAGCTGATAAGTGACAAGACTGGGATTCAAAACTATCTGGTTACAGAGTCTACATTTTTTATCATGGTGTAATGACAATATGACAGTAAAATAATGAACACAAATAATAGGAGAAGTTGTGGTGATTAAGATTGTGTGTCAGATTGGCTGGGCCATGATTCTCAGTGTTTTGGCAGTTGTATAACTTTGTGATCACTTCCATGTTGAAATTTGATATGTGATTATTCCCACGATGGGAGTAGTCAATCAGTTGAAAGGGAGTTTCCTGGATGCATGCCCTGCATCAAATATAAGTGGACATTCTGGCAAAGCTCGGGGGCTTTTTGCTCTCGCTGGATCCTGCAGCCGGCTCCTGTTCACCTGACCTCTGGTTCTTGGGACTTGAGCTGCTTGTGGTCTTGCCTGCCAGTCTTGGGATCCATTGATCTTCGAACCCTGTGAGCAAGAGCCCTGCCCTCTGATCTGCTGATCTTGGGTTTGCCAGCACCTGCAGCTATGTGAATCCGGAGAAGCCCCATCCTGACCCATGGACTTGGGACATTCCAGCCTCTACAACCACGTGAGTCATTTCCTTGATATACAGCTCTCTCTATATATATATTTATGCACTTTAGTGGTTTTGCTTCTCTAAAGAACCCAGCCTAAGACAGAAGTCAATCATTATTAAATGATGACAATGTACCAGGAGCTGTTCTAAGCACTTTATTATTTCATTTAATTTTCACAATTCTCCTATTAATAAAGTACTATTCCCCCTCCCCCTATTTTATAGATAGGAAACTGAGACTCAGAGAGGCAGAGTAACTGGCCCAAAGCTCAGTGATGGAGCTGGAGATTTGAACATAGCTCTGCCAGACTCCAAAGACTGTGCTTTAACTTTAGACAGCACAGGGTGGAGGCAGGAGCTCTTCTTGGGTCTGGAGTTTCAGAATCTGGGTTCAGCTCTGCCCCTCAGTCACTGTGTGCCCTTGGTAAGCTGCTCACCCTCTTTGACTTCTGCCAGCCCTCTGAGCCCATCCCATCCCCTTCTGATTGCTATTCTCTCTCCCCTTAGAAGCTGCCTGCTGGATCCTCCCCATCCCCTAGATATCCCACATGTCCCTTGAATCCACCCATCCAAAGCCAACTTCCCAGTCACCTACACATACACACACACAGAACCTGCCCTTCCAAGGTCACCTCCCCTGGATCCATAGATCTTGTGAAGTCCAGCCTTCCTTCCAGTAACCAGAACAGAAACTGTGGCACCATCTCCAGATCTCCCTCTTTCTCTCTTATCTCCTCATCCCACTGCCTAAACAACAGTTATGGAGCCAGTTCTTCCTCCTAATAGCACGGAGGTCAGGAGCACGGGCCGTGGAGAGTAGCAAACCCAGTCTTGGGAATCTCAGTCACTTGCTTGTGATCTTAAACAAGTTCCTTTAAGTCTCTGAACCTCTGTAATATACCTGCAAATTGTGGATAACAAAAGTACCTACCTTATGAAGGGGTTGTAAGGATTAAATACGATGATGTATTGTAAAGTGCCTGGAGGTAGAAATTGCTCAGTTAATGATAGCTGTTATTATTATTATTCTCTGACACATTTTAGCTATCCCTACCCTAGTTCAGACTCTCATCACATCTCTGTCCTTGCTTAATGAAATTCCCTACTTCCAAGGTCCTCTGCCTGGAGTGTCCCCCACCTCACCCTATCCATGTGCATCTTACACGCTGGTAGCCACTGACCCTGACCTTCCTCTGCTCCAAAACCATCAGAGGCTCCCACTGCAGGTCTAACCTGACATTCAAGGCTCTGTCTCATTACCCCACCAGCCACTACCTGCCCTGCAGCCATAGTTCCCACCACTTCCCCTCTCATGGCCAGTGGTCCATGCAAACCAAGCTCCTCTGTGGTCCCAGGAACATTCACTGAGGTTTCCCACAGCCAGGTCTTTGCTGGGGCTGTTGCCTCTGCTAGAATGCCCTTGTGCTTATTTCTGCGTCTCCAAATCCCACCCAAACTTCAAGGCCAGCTTGCATGCCTCCTCATCCAGGAAGTCTGCTTGCCTCCTTGCCTCCTTGCCTCCTCCTGGGCCTGGCTGGATTGGTAGTCCTCCTCTGTCTTCTCCTCCTGCAGCAGACCCCTGGGCTTCCTGCTCTTGCAGCTCTTACCGGAGTGAATTCCCGCCATCATTTTTCACACAGGCTGTCCCTTCTGCTTGGGGCAGCTCTTGCTCACCCTTTTGGCAGGTCAGCTCCTTCCCACCCTTTGGTTCTCAATTCTATCATCAGCTCCTCAGGGAAGCCCACCTTGACCTCCAGATGAGGTTGGACCTGGTTCTGTGTGCTCATCACCCCGTACTCCTTCATCATGATGTGTCCAGTGGCTGTTTCAATGCTCCCTGTCTTCCCCACTAGGCGGAGATTCCCTGCTGCATCCCCGACCCCTGGCACATACTGGGGCTCAATAAATATTTGTTAAGTGAATGAACCTATCTGTCTGAGAGGGGCTGCTCTCTGACCCAGCCCCGCATGTTGAGCAGGGCAGGCTGGAAGCCCTGGCCCTGCTTCCCCAGCATAAGGCCTGATCCCTTCCTTGACTGCACATCAGTTTCCAGGGTCTTGGTCTCGCTGAGATCCCTGGCAGGCCTGGTCCCAGGATTCTCTACTTCTGTGGAGCTCCCTGAGAGTGCCCTTCCCTGGGACTGGGAGTGGAACTGGGAATATCTGGAATGCGGGGGAGAGAGAGGCCCAGAGCTGTTCCGAGGAGGCTCACCCACTGACTAGTTCTACCTCCTGCCCTCCCCGCCCCCCCACACTGTCTGATGGTCTCCAAAGTCTTAAACCTACTCACTTTTGAGGTATAAAAAGGGCAGATCAGGCCCAGAGGAGCAAACAGAAACGGAGGGGTGATACATGCCGCGTGGAGATCACCAAGAAAGTCGAGAAGAACACTGGAGAAGCTGAGAAGAGGATTTCCCCCCAGAGTGGACAGAGAGGGCCTTCCCCTACAGCCGGCACCCTGAATTTGGATTTCTAGCCTCCTAAACTGTGAGAAAATACATTTGTTTGTTAAAGTCACCCACTAGTGGTATCTCTGTTACAGCAACACTGAGAAATTGAGACAGAGGCTCAGAGCTGGGCAGAGGAGGGAGAAGGACACCCACTGACTTGTTCCACCTCCCGCTGCGCCCCATCTCTGCTGCCTGATGGTCCCCATGGGCTGTCCTCTGCACCCCTCCAGGAAACCTCCACAGCTTCCTCTTTGATCTCCAACAGCTCTTCCTCCAGCGTCCACACGTGGGCCTGAAGTCAGGCTGGGGCAGCAGTGGAGTCTCTATCTATTCATTGCTCCCCGCACTGTGTACCAGGCTTCCAGCTCTACAGAAATGAACTAGTTTAATCTCCACAACAGCCCCATTTTACTAATGAGAAGACTGAGGCCCAGACTTGCCCGAGGTCACCCAGGAAGTGGAAGAGACAGGACTCGGGCTTTGATTTTTCTGGCTCTGAGTTCAGTGTTTTCCCTACTACACCTGGACGAGCTGACTCAGGACCCCCCTGGGATTCACAACATGTTCCTTTCCTGAGGAACAGCTAAGCCGCCTGCCTGCCCGAAAACTCTGATTTATTCTGCTTTGGACCTTGAGACCCTCAGATCTGAGTTTCCCAGATTTCCCTGGTTATATCAGCAGCAAATCTGGGATGGGAGGAGCAAGCAAGTAAGAGAGAGAGAGAAATAAAGTAGTTCATTGAGAAACAAAGACAGAGACAGCGTTTATGAAACACTAGACATGCACGTGCACACATGCAGGCACATACGCACACACACACTCTAACCGAAAGGGAGAACACACACACACGTGGTAAGAGATGGCGGGAGGTGGAGATGAGACCGTAGGTATAAAGAGAAAGGAGAGAGGGAAGGAGAGAACAGGAAAAAAGAGATTCACACTGGGAGGGAAAAACAAAGAATAAAAACGTAGAGAGAGAGAGAGAGATAAAGATAGAAAAATATAAGAACAGACTGAAAAACACAAAACACACCTCTATACAGACACAGTTATGACACACGCGAAGGGTGAGAGCCACTGGGAAAGGATGTAAAATTCAGGAAGAGACAGAGGCACAGAAAGTGAGAGAGATGTGAACGACCCTTACAACAGACACCCAGGCAGAGATGGAGAGAGACAGAGACAGTGATGGAGAAAGAGAGACAAGTTACAACAGATGTAGGCAGAGGGAGAGACGAACAGATAGGGGAGATAGAAAAAGACATAACATGGCAAGGAGAGAAGGGGGGAACAATAAACAAAGAGAAAGAGCGAGGCAGCAAGAGAAAGGTGGGGAGGAGAGAGCTGGGAGGGAGGCAGGAGCTGGCAGCACCCCCTCCAGCATCACGTGCTCCAAGCTCTCACCCTGCCTGCTCCTCTCTGCTCCACCACCTCCTATTGGCTCACAACAGCCTGAAATGCAAGCCCTGAATGGAGAAATGAATTCTCCCAACGCCAGCAGCCAGAGCCGCTCTCTGCATCCCACCCATGTGCCGTTAAGAACAAAGTGGCATGTGGGAATCGATCTGCATTTAAGCAGGGTTTTTTTCCTCCACTTATCTTCACTTTGAACCAGACACATTGAGGGAAGGAGGCTTGCACAAAACATTTGTCTGCCTTAAGTCCAGGCCTTTCAGCCTCTTGGGTCTGCCTGCTGGTCTCTGAATCACACGGGCTAGAAGTGTGCACAGCCCTGCACCCCTCAGCAGGCATCTACCAGGCACCCACCATAATCAAGACACAATCCCTGCCCCAGGGAGCCCCTGCGTGGGAGGCAGACTGGGCTGGGTTCGAATGTCCCTTACCGGCTGTGTGACCGTGCTGAGTCACCTGAACTCCCTAAACTTCAGCGTCGATCTCTGATATGGACGTAATTGTGCCTACCTCTAAGGTGAATGCTAAAATCAGAAGTCGATGCTGGTGAAGCACCTTGCGCAGAGCTGACATATAGTAGGTGTACAATAAACACTGGCTTTCTCTAAGTGGGAAAGTCTGGAAAATAGAAATAAAACCAGAAAGTGAGGTGTAGGCAACAAGTCTATCAACCAAGAGTTAGGGGGTTCCTTCCTGGAAGAACCCCCTAACTCGTGGGCCAGGGCAGACTTTCATGGTATTTGAACCAAACTATGGAGCATGTTGTCGTTGCTGTTGTTGTCGTGTGCTGTCAAGTCAATTCAGACTCATAGTGACCCTATAGCAACCCTGTAGGACACAGTAGAACTGCCCTATAGGGTTTCCTAGGCTATAATCCTTATAGGAGCAGGTTACTAGGTCTTATTCTCTCTGGAGCCACTGGTGGGTTCAAACTGCCGAGTTTTTTTTTTTTTAATGGTGTCACATTTTATTTTATTTTTCCCATACAAATATTTATACATACATTGTTATGTGACTCTAATTGCTCTCCCCATACTGTGACAGCATACTCCTCCTTTCCACGCCTGATTCCCCACGTCCATTCAACCAGCTCCTAACCCTCTCTGCCTTCCCATCTCGCCTCCGGACAGAAGCTGCCTGTTTAGTCTCTTGTATCTACTTGAGCTAAGAGGCACACTCCTCACGAGTATCACTTTATGTCCCACTGAGTGCTTAACCATTGTGCAACCGGGGCTCCTTCCTTGGAGTACAGGGAGCATTTGAAAGTGAGAAATGGAGATGGGAGGGCAGTACTCCTGGCAGAGGGAATGGCATGAGCAAAGGCAGGGAGACAGCAATTGTTCTGAAGTGGAAAGCCATGCAATTGGGTTGGAGTGTAGGCCATAAGTGGGGCATGGGAGGGAAGGACGAGTACAGTACTCACATCTCATAGGTGGGGAAACTAAGACCTAGAGAGGTTAAGTGACTTGTCTAAGCTCACACTGCTGGAAAGTGGCAGACCTAGCATTTGAATCCAGGTTAGGGTGACTTGGGGATGCTCCCCTTTGCCAAACTGCAGGCTAACCCCTTGCAGGTTAAAGCAGAGACTCAGACAACAGAAATCTTGGCTTTGGTGTTTTCTCCACCAGATGTGAAGTCCCAGAAACTAAGTTTCAGCAGATGAGTAAGTAGCAGTTCATGACTGCAGGAGTCAACATCTGCCAGAGAAGCATGTGGAGGGGCATCATGCCCAGCCTAAGCTTTGGCTGTAGGTGCCACTAAGGTGGAGTAAGGGGGACTCATCAGGCCCGGTGGTTCACAGATGGGGCTCAGTCTCTGACTGTGAAACTCTCTCAGTGGCCTGCAGAAGACACGTATGAGATTCTGGAGAGTTTCCCGTGAGCCTCTGGGAGTCTTCTGGTCTCAAGTTAGAGCTCTAGGTTATTAATCTGGGTTTTGTGGGTGAGAGGATGAGATTCAGGAAGACCAAACCTCCTCCCCAAAATGTGGTCAAACTTAATATTACAAACACAAACACACGTAATTCCTAATTATATCATTATAATTACATTTCTATATGTCTTCTTGGAGTCCCTGGGTAGCGCAAACAGTTAAGCACTCAACTACTAGCCAAATGGTTGACCCTTCAAACCCACCCAGAGGTGCCTCAGAAGACAAGCCTGGTGATTGACTTCTGAAAGGTCACAGCCTGGAAAACCCTGTGGAGCAGTTCTACTCTACACACATGATGTCGCCATGAGTCAGAATCAACTCGACGGCAATGGCTTTGGTTATGTCTGGGAGCCCTGGTGGTGCAGTGGTTAAGAGCTACAGCAAGCCATGGCCGCTAACCAAAAGATCAGCAGTTTGAATCCACCAGCCACTCCCTGGAAACCCTATGGAGCAGTTCTACTCTGTCCTGTAGGGTTGCTGTGAGTCAGAATCGACTTGATGGCAAGGGGTTTGATTTTGGTTTGGTTGTGTCTGGGACCCCCCAAAAAAGCTAGGAATATTAGGGTGGCAGCAGGAGTCTCAGACTTTTATTTGTAGGCTTACTTTTATCAGCACATCCTGAAACCTTTTATGAAAATACAGATTCCCAAGCGACAGGCTTGGAGGGTTACATTACCTGCACCAGGTATATGTATTATTTAAAAGTCCCACAGGTGAATGTGTAGAACCCTTGGAGTGAAGGGTTCTCCAATCACAGGGCTAGGAGTTGTCTCAGAGATCATCCTGACTTAGAACCTAAAAGTAGACCCTGCTCTCCACTGTCCACATCCTTCACGCTGCCAGTGTGGAATGACAAAGCCATTCTGTAAGGTTGAGGTCAGGCCTCACTCAGAATTCCAGAGCCCAGGCCTGTGATTTTCACACTGACACTAGCATTGGGTCCATTTTACTGATGGGATAAGTGAGACACTGAATGCTGTACTAAATCTAAAATTGCTGCCCCCCTCATCCATGTCTGATATAAGGAAGAGGCAAACATCCAAACCTGAATGCCCCAAATTGCAACCCCAGTAGGTCTGATCAACTGGTATTTTCCGGGGCAGTGGGCGTTTAAGGCACAGGGAGCTAGAAAGTGCTCAAACAACCCCATCATGGCCAGTTCTTTCTTTGCCACTGCTGTTTAATTCCTCCTAGAGAACAAGATTGGAAAGACAATGCTAATTTAATTTGCCAGAATGAATAAAGATAAGACAGTAACCGAGGGTCATGAAGTGCTGCCTGGGAGTATATAACTCACATCCTCGAAATCCAGGCTCCCTCTATCATGACTGTCTTCCCTATGTTGGAGCTGGTTAAGCCAAAATGATCACTGTTATCTTTCTCTGTTGCTAGGGCTTCCCTAGCTGGGTGGTTGGTGTGTAGGAATTTGTAAATGGGCAAATTGGACTTAGGGGAGAAAGAAGCAAGGGTTTGTGCATCACCCTAGTGCTCACAGGTGGCCACTGGGGGCCAGACACTTGGCGAATATGTCCATTAGTGAGCCATTCACCAACCACCCCCTGACTCAGAGTCTGGTATTCCTAGGAGGTGTTTCTGCATGTACCTGAAAGTAAGTGGGTTCGTCACTAAGCCCAACAGCAGACAGTCCTGCCAGGCTGGATCCAGAACAGTGGGCACTGGGATCAGCATTGGACACTGGGCACAGAGAGGGCATCACTAGTACACAGTGGGGCATATGTACCCCTGTGCACAAGAAGGCTTTTCATTCATGCACACAGGATGATGTTGCTCATCTGTGAAGCAAGTAGCATTTTCATGGTGCCTACGGGCGGTGCTCATTGGTGTGAGGGTATACTTGGGGGCTGGTTCTTCACCATATACATGAGTATGTTGTAGTTAGATGCACCAGTATTCAGACAGCCCTGGGCAAAATTTCCTGCCCCACTACTAACCAGTTGCATGACCTTGGCCAAGTTGCTTCTCTCAGTGTCTTTATCTGAGGAATGGAGATGTTAATAATACCCATCTCATAGAGTTCCAGGGAGGACTAAGAGACAGTGCCTGAAAAGAGCCCAGCTTGGTGCCCAGCACACAGTCAGCCTCCATGATCACTAGTTATCATCAATGGTATTATCATAGTGATCACCTGGTTTCTCCTTCCTGTGTGAACGTGGGAGCGTATTTATTGGTGCACATGGTGATGGGTCCACAGGGTTGGTCACGGACTTCATAGGGAGTTGCATTAGTGGCCATAGGGAAAGACCTTCCTCTCACATTAAGGTGTTATTCTATCTTCCTTTGTGGCTCAGAGAATGAGGACCTGGTGGCTGGCTAGGAGGGAGGAAAAGAAGGTGGAAAATGCTCCTCCAGGGCTGAGAGTTTGAGCTTTATACAAAGCAAAAAACTTCCTTTGCTGGAACTGGAAGCAATTTGCAGCAACACGAAAGGATGTGTTAGTGAGAGAGCTAGGAGCCCCAGCAAAGGAGAGGCTGGAGGCTGGGAAAGAAAGGGAGGAGCTGGCTGGGGGAAGAGCAATTCCAATGCAACCAAAGAACACATCTGCCAGGAGCCTGGACTTCCTTTCTAGGAAAATGGATGATCCATGACACAGGTGCCTGGCCAGGCTGACGAGGAAGACAAGCAGTTCCCCCAGAACTGCTGAGAGTCGGGGGCTGGGCTTAATTTCCTTTGTTGTGGAGGCTAAAATGAGGACAAATGGATCTTACTGGGAGACTAGTGCTGGGGGCAGGGGTGGAGAGGATCCTGGGACTCAGTCTGACAGGGACTGGAATTTTTTGTGGGTGAGGAGGCGGGTGGAGTCACAATGCAAGATGGAAGGGTTTGGGGGTGGGCAGCCCTTTCCTTACCAAGCTTCAGTTCAGGGAGGGAAGGCGGGCTGTGAGTGGCAGAGCGTGTGAAGGTCCCTAGGTCAGGAGGAAGAAGCAGGTGAGACTCAGGACTAAGACTGTGAAGGGAGGGATGGGGATGTGCTGCCAGGTGTGTGAGAGGCCTGATATCTTCAAGGAACAGGAGCCGGGATCTTAGCTCCCCACCTCAACCCTGCACACTGTTGAGCTCTATGACCCTTCGGAATCCTAGACTGTCCTGGATTGAAGAAATGCAAGGCAACCCCAGTGTCAAGGGATCAGAGAATCAGGGAGGTGGAACCAAACCAAAAACCAAACCCATTGCCTTTGAGTTGATTCCGACTCATAGTGACCCTACAGGACAGAGTAGAACTGCCCCATAGGGTTTCCAAACTGCTGGTGGATTCGAACTGCCGACATTTTGGTTAGCAGCAAGCTTTTAACCACTGTGCCACCAGGGCTCCAAAAAGCCTTCCCTGATCAGTAATCGAACCCAGGCTGCAGAGGTGAAAGTGCCAAATCCTAGCCACTAGACCACCAGGGAACTGAAATAACCCAGCGGCATAACTATGCAGAGAATCTCAGAGTCTAGAGATGGACAGTAACTTGCCCAAAGTCTCTGTGATAGTTTGGTTTATTTTCAGCAAATGTTCACCACCCGCCCCCTTGGGCAGAGTATATTTCTCCACCCTACTGATGTAGGGCTCACCCATATGACCTGTTTTGGCCAAGAGAACATGGGTGGACATGACATTGCTAGTTCTCAGTCAAGTTCTTCAGAAGCTTCTGTGTTTCTGTTCATCCTCTGTGCTCGTGCCATCTCCCATGAGAAGAACATGCCTTCGGGAGCCACTGATCTACAGAGGATGAGAGACACGAAGCAGACCTAAACCCAACCCAAAGCTTGGAGCCCAGCCCAGCCAGCCCATCACCTGAAACGGAACTGCCCCAGCATTCCACAGACAAGTAAATGTCTACTGTTGTAAGCTGCTGTGCTGTCGGTGCTATTTCACACAGCTTTATCATGGCAGCAGCTGACACGTCAGCCACACGGCATGTTAGGGACTAAGCTGGACCTAAATCCCAGGGAGCCCCCAGGGAATAAAGGCCTCTTTCTGCACCACCTCTGTGCCACATTATAGCCAAGGTCCACCTCTAAGAGGCTGTGTTTGGGCCACTCCAGCTGGGGTTGGCCCATCATCCATGAGCCCATCAGCAGGAATTCATCTCAGACCAGCCAGAGACCCTGCAGCCCTGGAGGGTGAGGTCAGCAGGCAGCTGCAGAGCAGAACAAGCCCAGGAGGGGGTGCTGGGTGGCAGGCAGTGGACATGAGGGGTGGGTGTCCAAGGGTTGGGAAGGGTCACAGGGAGGAGACAGGTGCAGAGGACTTGGGGGATGACGCACCCAGAGACCTTTCTCCTGTAGCAAAGAGCTCTTGGGGTATGGAATGAGCAGATGGGGAAATGAACCCCTGCTCCACGTGCACTGCTCTGTGACCTGGGCCAGTTACCTCACTGCTCTGAGCCAGGGGGATAGGGATAGTGACCCCACCTCCCAGCACTGCTGTGGGGAGTAACAAGCTGAAACATGCACTGTGACCAGGTCCCTAATAGACGTAGGGCTCCCTCCACTACCAGGCCCTTGGCCAGGACTTCCCAGCAGTCAGGGGCATGGGCTCCACAGTCCCGCTTCTGGGGCTGTGTCCTGCTCCACTGCTTCCTGGCTATGTGACCCTGGGCAAGCACCTTCCATTACCCGAGCCTCAGTTTCCTCATCTGCAAAATGGGATAATAATAGCACCTCCGTCCTATAGTCGTGGTGAAGACCCAGTAAGACAATTCTCATAAAGTGCCTGCACAGGGCCTAGCACAAAAGACCCGCTCCATCAAAAGCAGCAGGGTCACCGCGAGCTGGGGTGTCAGAAGGGCCTTTCGGACGATGAAGATGCCCTGGGCACACATGAGGGGTTGTTATCTTTCCCACGATCATCATTCTCTCGAGTATCCCTTCCAGAATCCCACCACGGAGGTCGTGGCTGTCCCTCTCCTGTCCCCCACATCTCGCCCCCAATGTCCTGTTTTATCCAGTCTGGTGTGGCCCGAGCTCTTTCAGTGGAAATGGATTCTCTGTGCGCGCGAAAATCTCATGGAGAACAGTGGCTTCATCTACCTGATTAATGATAAGAACAAAAAAGTCTCTGCATTCTTCCTTTATGCCTTTATGAGCAAGCAGGCTGTCCCCATATGGGAGAGGTTCATCAAAAACTATTTGGAAAAATGGTACTCCGCTTTTTATGCCACAATTTGTTAGAAGCAGTTTCCACTCTATTGCCTGGTTCCTTTTTTCTCTTCTTTTCGATTAAATGAGAATATCTCTGGCTCATTCTTGTGGAAGATCTGCTAAGGGAGACGAATGTAGGAAAGTCGTGAACTCCTGGAGAGATATGGCTCTTTAAAAAGTATTTATTTGCTGCGTGAAATGCAGCCAAGTGTGAGTGTGTAAATCACGAGGCCATTAGGGTGCAGGTTGAGCTGTCTTGCTGTAGATCTGTTTGTAACTGCCTGCTCCTCATGGGTGCTCACAGCTTCTGTTGCAAGTTGTGATCCACAGGGAAATGGAAAGGGTTTCCCTGGGTCTGTCAGCCTTGTCACGGTCTTGGGAGGCAGCCAGGTAAGGTCTCACCTTCTCCCTCTCACAGTTCCCTTGAGCCCAGGTCCCTTTTCTAGCCAACTCCACCTTGGGGTTCTAAGCCCTAACTCTGGTACTGTCTCTGGATCTCTGTCATGGCCTTGGCATTAGATCTGGGAGTCTTGCTCTCCCTAATGGCTTGGTCCAGCCTCTTGGATCCTTCCCACAGCAGCACAGGGCAGACGGCCTGGCAAGGGGAGCAGAGGCTGGATTTCACACGGTCCTCAGACCTGAGCAAGATGGCTTCCTACCCTGGGCCCCACACTTTAGAGGATGCTGGTGCAGCCCTTCTCTGGGCTGTGCCTCTCCCCATAGGATGAGCAAACCATGTGCCCAAAGGGATGAGCTCAGCAGAGACTATCTACCCACCCACCAATTTAGACAATGCTTTGATACCTGGGATCCTGGAATCCCTATCCTTACCCAAACACAAGTGGGCCTCTTCCCTGGGTGCATCTCCCTGAAGGTGGGCTGTGTTGTGGGGTGAGCTCCCCAGGCCTGAGAGTGGGCTCAGGGCAGCTGGTTGTGGAGGCTGTGGAAGGAGTTGGAACACATAGGTGGGGGTGACTCATGCATGTAGGCCCCGCAAGGAATGAAACGGACTTGGAATGGCATTGGGGTGGGGGCGTGGGGTCCCGGCTGCTTTCCCTATACCTCCCCATCCTGCAGTGGAACTCCAAGCAGCCTGAAAATCTTAAAACCCAACCTGGTCTCCCAGGTTGCTGTAAAGTTATTTGTCAAGGTAGCAAATAGAATATATTTTATGTAACAACGTGCTATAACTCTTAGATAATCAGCTATATGGTAGATGGCCCTTCATTGTGCTTTTGCCCTGGGTCCCTCGAATGTCAGGGATGCCCTGGAGCACCTACTGTGCACAGACCACAGTGCTTGAGCTAGACCCTGGGGGTCAAGGGGAGGAAGCCTGCATCTGGGCAGGTAATATGGCCCCTCCTTACATGATTACAAGTGAGGGGGAGTCAGGTGGTCTCCTCTGGTCCAGGGGCAGGCGGAGTCCTCATCAGCTGCTGAGCTCTGCCTGCAGGACCAGCTGAGCTGCATGTTCTGTCTGTGGGGGAATCAGTCTATCACTCTGTGAGAGAAGGGACATGCTCTGCCTAAGTGTGTGTTCAATGGTGTGCCCTGGAGAAAAGTAGGGCCCTTTAAAGGAGGCGTAGCTAGAGAAGGGGGCAGGAGCCTTGTAGCTAGTTGATGGGCTCTGGCCTTCCCCTCCCTCTCCACCCCCGCCCCACAGCCCTTCCCCTGCCTCATTTCCTCCTCACAAGCCTCTGTGAGGATGATACCATTATTGTCCCATTTCTCTGGTGATGATACTGAGGCCCAGAGAGATGAAGGCCGCTGTCTGAGGTCACACAGCATATGCACCCCATCCTCTAGCTTCCAGCCCAGGGTCCTTTTGGGGGTCAGGAGAACATCAGGAGCATGTGCCAACGGCAGGGCCAAAGGCTGAAGACAATGTGGGGAGGGGGCTGCGGTCAGGTGACAGTGGTCTTGGTCACTACATATCCATCCTCAGGACCCTGAGCATGGCACAGAGAGCATCACTTGGTGCATGTGTTTGGTGGACGGCTGACCCAGCTGTGGGGCCAGGATGGGAGAGGCTCCCCGTGATACCCTCAGCCTGGCCCCTCCTGTTTCCTCCAATCACAAGTTCCCCTTTGCTACTCTCTCTGCCTCCAGCATTTTAGGCCTTCTCTCAGTCTCCCAGAATGCACAGCTTCTACCCACCACAGGGCCTTAGCACATGCCTTTCTCTCTGCGTAGAACACCCTCCTAGACCCCATGGTTCATCCTTGCCTTCTTGGGGCAGGTCAAGTCTATATTAGTGTTTCTCTTTCAGAGTATCGAATCCTTTCCTATGTGGCACTTGCCCCAAATGTTATGACTGATAATCTGCTCAGGGAGTAGTTCAGTGCATCTCCCTCCACTGGTCTGCAGACTCCCCAAGGGCAGTCACCACTCCTGCTCACCTGGGTCTCCAGCACCATAGTTGGTGCACAAGAAATGCAGAATGGATGACTGAATGAATGAATGAATAAATGAAGGGGTGAGAGCTGAACTGAGTCCAGTGACTCTGGCTAATGTCTGGGGCCTGAGACCACCACCCCACTGCCATCTAATCCCCAGACTCAATTCAACGACCTCCTCTATCTTCCCTTCCCTTGCGATCACACCGTCTTTGGAGTCCTTACCATGCTGCTTCGTAGATGGTCTGTGTCCCCACCTGCCTCCTCATCCAGACCGGGGACTCTGAAGGCCAAGATTCACCTCTGGGGCCCCAGTGCCCACCTAGGGCGGGCCACAGGGTGGGAGCATCAAGTGTTTGTTGAATTAATGAATGGAGGCATTCAAAAGAAGGGAGGCTCACAGTTCTACTCAAGGGTAAAAATTCTAGCCCTTTGCGCTGCTGGCTGGGCTGCTGGTGCCTAACCCCACACCCTACGAACACACACACACACACACACGCACAGGCACACACATATGCATGCGTGCCCTGTCTATGGTACAGATTTGACAGCAGCCTTCAGAGGTCCTGCAGGGAGACACAGGAAATAAGACAGCCCCCTGTAACTGAGGGGACTGGAAGAAGAGCTATCAGAAATTGGAGTCCCAGTGAAGCTGGGCCTCCCACTCCTCTGATAGGAAGCAGGCATAAGTTTACCTGAAACCATCCTCCTGGTGGCCAGGCTTCCGTGGGGCAAGGGTGGGTGTGTGGGTTTAGGAAGTTTGCAGAGTTGTTAATATCTAAGAGGCATTGGAGGGAGCAATGGCCTTCAGCTCATCCCCATTCGCTTGGGGTTTGATGAAGTTCTACATCTAAAAATTGACTGAATCACAGCACCTCAGGGCTGTAAGGACTTTCCTAGGCACTTACTGATAACTTGCCAAGCCAGGATCAGTGCTTACTGTCAAGTGCGTATTTGCAACAATTGCACACACAAGCATACACTCATGAGAATGTTATCTTTGCCCATTCAGCTTATCCCCTTCTACTGCCCTCTAAATCAGAATATTATCTTTGCAAGATGGTTTCTGATGTGCATGTGCACATGCATGGTGCCAAACCAGGAGAATCAGAATGGAGAGAAAACAAGAGAGACATCAGAAAGAATAAGTTGGTCTTTCTATGTCATGAAGATGGGGGCAGCTGTCAGAAAGAGAAGGCAGAGAGAACTCTGCAGGGTTGTTGTCTGGGAAATTATGGGACTTTGATTCATGAGAGGCCCTGCAGCTCTCTCATGGTGAGGAATGGGACCTTTATAAAGTGTTATGGGGATGGTAAATTATATCCCCTTTAGTTTTCTTCAGGTAGGAATTCCTACTAAAAGTATTGTTGGTTACTGGACTGTTTCTTTGAATACAACACAGAGTTGAGACTGGGCCTCATAGGGCCCCAGTTATAACCAGGTCACCCCATTATGAAGGATGCAGACATTGTGAGCCTCTCAAGAGTAGGGATTGGGTCATGTCTGTATCCCCAGTACTCAGGACCTGGCCTGTACAGAGGAGACATTTAATAAATAGTCATTGAACAAATGAAGAAAGATAAAGCAAAGAAGAGTCCTGACTTTTTGGAGTTCATTTTATAGTCAGAGATCGTAGGCCAAAATTAATGAATAAAAGACAGTCAAAAGAGGGACAATTTGCACTTATCAAGTGCATTATTGAGAGTCAGACAACCACCTGGTCAGTGGGTATCATCATCTCCATCACACAGTTGAGGAAGTAGACTCAGAGAGGGGAAGAAACTCACCCCAAGTCACGCAGCTAGGCAGAGTGGAGCAGGGCCCAAACCTGGTCTGCCTGGCTTTACCTCCATGCTCGTTCCAGTCACCTCTAGGGGCACAAGGTAGGGAGAGGCAGTGTGAAGCTTAGGTGGTCTGGGCAGGGTTGTGGGGAAGGTCACTGTGAGCTGGACTTTCAAGGGTGCTTAGGATTCTGATAGACGGAGGTGCTCCTGGGCATGCTGTAGTTACAGATGAGTGCAGCCCCAGGCTCCTGGCATGTTGCCCTACCTGGGCATGGGATCCTATTTTCTGGCTCTAGAAGGAGGACGGGGTTCATGAACACTGGTCAGGCAGGGGGCCCTGCTTTAAGACAATCCATTCTCTACCTGGCAGCTGCAAAATCATCTCAGAACATTGATGCTATCATTTGCTTCCCCTCCTTGGCCCTCTCAGGCCTGCTCAGAGTCTTCTATGACTGACTCACCTGCCTTTAGATTAAAGAAGAATCCCCAATAGTGGCCTTCAAGGCCTTGCATGGTCTGGCCCCTGATCTCCTCCTAGAACACTCCAGGTCTATGGGTGCTTTTCAGTCCCCTGTGACACTCCTGATGGCCACAGGGCCTTTGCACAGGTTGCTCCCTCTGCCTGGAGTGATCTTCTATACTCTCTATAAACCAACTAGACCTAACATACATATACAGAACACTCCACCCAACAATAGTAGAATACTCACTGTTCTCAAGTGAACAGGGAACATGCCCCAGGATAGTCCATATGTTAGGCCATAGAGCAATTCTCAATAGATTTTAAAAAATCAAAATTATACAAAGTATCTTCTCCAACAACAATGGAATGAAGCTAGAAATCAATAGCAGAAGGAAAATGGGAAATTTTGCTAATATATGGAAATTAAACAACACACTCTTAAACAACCAATGGGTTAAAGAAGAAATCATGAGGGAAAATAGAAAATACTTGGAGATGAAAATGATAACAGAACATACAAAACTTATGGGATGCAGAGAAAGCAGTGCTCTGGGGAAGGCCTACCTAAAAAAGATCTCAAATCAGCAATCTAACTTTATACCTTAACAAATTAGAAAAAGAAAAGTAAACCAAACCTAAAGCCAACAGAAGGAAGGAAATAATAAGATTAAAGCAGAGATAGGTGAAATAGAGAACAGAAAAACAATAGAATCGATGAAACCAAAAGTTGGTTCTTTGACAAAACCAACAAAACTAACAAACTTTTAGTTGGCTGACAAACAAAAAAGAGAGAAGATGCAAATAACTAAACTCAGAGATTAAAGTGGGGGCATTAATACCAACCTTACAGAAATTAAAGGATTATAAAATAGTACTGTGATGGTAAGACCGTGTGTCAGCTTAGCTGAGCCATGATTCTCAGTGTTTTGGCAGGTGTATGATGTTGTGATTACTTCCCTGTTGAGATTCAACATGTGATCACCCCCATGAAGGAATCTGCTGTGAGTAGTCAATCAGTTGAAAGGAGTTTCCTTGAGCATGTAGCCTGCATCGAATATAGGCAGACATTCTGGCAAGGCTTGGGGGCTTTTTGCTTGGGCTGGATCCTGCAGCAGGCTCCTGTTCGTCTGATCTCTGGTTCTTGGGATTTGAGCTAGCAGCTTACCTGTGGTCTTGCCTGCCAATCTTGGGATTCATCAATCTTCACAGTCTCCTTATCTTGGGCTTGCCAGCTTCTGCAGCTATGTGAATCAGGAGAAGCCTCTATCCTGACCCACGGACTTGGGACATTCAAGCCTCTACAACTATGTGAGCCATTTCCTTGATATAAATCTCTCTATATGTATGTATTTATATGCTTTACTGATTTTGCTTCTCTAGAGAACCCAGCCTAAGACAAATACTACGAACAATTGTAATACAAACTAGCTGATCTAGATGAAATGGACAAATTCCTAGGAACACATGAATTACCAAAACCTACTCAAGAAGAAACAAAAAATCTCAACAGACCTATAACAAGAGATTGAATCAGTAATCAAAAACTTCCCAACAAAGAAAAATCCAGGACCAAATGGCTTCACTGGTGAATTCTACCAAACATTTACAAGAGAACACCATTCTTACTCAAACTCTTCCAAGAGGAGGGAACCTTTCCTAATACATTCTATAAGGCCAGCATTACCCTGATACTAAAGCCAGACAACGGTACCACAAGAAAAGAAAACTACAGACCAATATCCCTTATGAATAGAGACACAGAAATCCTCAACAAAATACCAGCAAATTGAATCCAACAGTATATTAAAAGGATTATACAACCATGACCAAGTGCAATATGTCTCAGGAATGCAAGGATGGTTCAACATAAAAAAACCAATCAATGTAATACACTATATTAACAGAACAAAGGAAAAAAACTACATGATCATCTCAATAGACGTAGAAAAAGTTATTTAGCAAAATCCAACACTCAGCAAAGTAGGACTAGAAGGGCATTTATGAAAAATTCACAGTTAACATCAGATTCAATGTGAAAGACTGAGAGCATTCTGTTTAAGATCAGGAATAAGACAAGAATGCCACATTTAAACACTGTTATTCAACATTGTACTGGAAGTCCTAGTCAGAGCAATTAAGCAAGATAAAGAAAAAAAAGGCACTCAGATTGGAAAAGAAGAAATAAAACTATATTTGAAGATGGCATGGTCTTATGTATACAAAACTGCAAAACATCCACACAAAAAACTACTGAAGCTAATAAATAAATTGAGCAAAGTTGCAGGGTACAAAATCAACACACAAAAAGCAGTTGTATTTCTATACACCAGCAATGAACAATTGGAAAAGGAAATAATTCATTTACAATGGTATCTAAAAGAATAAAATACCTAGGAATAAATTTAAGCAAGTAGGTGAAATATTGTACTCTGACAATCACAAAACATTGCTGAAAGAAATTTTAAAAGACCCAATTAAACGGAAAGCCATCCTATGTTCATGGATGGAAAACTATAATTGTTAAGATGGTAATACTCTCCAGAGTAATCTACAGATTCAAAGAAATTCCTACCAAAATTCCAATGGCCTTTTTTGCAGAAATGGAAGAGCTGATCTTTACATTCATATGGAATTGTAAGAAGCCCTGAATAGCCAAAACAATATTGAAAAAGAAAAATAAAGGATTCACACATCCCAATTTCAAAGCTAACTACAAAGCAGTAATCAAAACAGTGTGGTACTGGCATAGGATAGAAATACAGACCATTGGAATATAACTGAGAGCCCAAAAATCAACCCAAACATCTACAGATAGTCCCCAACTTACAACAGGTTCCATTCCAACAACTCAGCCATAAGTTGGTTCTGATGTAAGTCAAAAACCTCAATTTTTTTTTTTTTTTTTAGTTTTCATTATTACTGCCTTTTATTATCAGTATCTTTATAAATCTGATCTTTATTTGTGTTTTGGGGTTGGAAACATTACATATAAACTTACAGATATATTTTAATACATATATACATTAAAAAATATACAAATTATAAAAATTTACTCTAACGATGAAAAACAGTTGGACGATGTTGGAATTTTGTCTATTATGGTAATAACTCCACTTGTGGAAGGTTCTGGATCATCTGTATCATCCCTTCATCCCTGGGAATGGGGATGGCATTTCTAGTCAGAAAATTAGTGAGAGTTGTCTGTATGGTCTCTTTCTTTTTTTCTTCATATATTTCATGGTAACATCTCACTGCTTCCCAAACCTGCCTATAGACTTTAGCAAAACGATCAGCATTTGGGTCCACGTTTTCAAGCGACTAAAGCCCCTGATTTAGTTTAGAAAAAATTTCAGCTAATCCTTTCTTTCACTGTAAAATTTTTTGACACCTTCTCTCCTTCCTCTTCCTCATTATTTCTTTCTTCTTCAGCATTTCTTTCCTCTTCAAAATCCATTAAGTTTTGATCTATCAATTCTCCTTCTTCATGATCTATGAGTTATTCCACATCAGCCATATCAAGTTCTAAATTCAATGTTCTTGTCATTTGGACAATTTTTCCACTGATCTCTTCCATCATATTATCCTGATCAAATGCTTGGAGCGTGTTTGCATAACTCACCAATTTTTTCTATATCCCTGCATGCATTTTCCCTCAACTTCCTCCCAGGAAGATGCAATCTTCTGGGTACACTGAAGAATACTATAATTCTTCCAGAAATCGCATAATGTTACTGCTTCTGTTGTAGCTATTGCCTGAGCAAATGTAGTCTGTAGGTAGTATGCCTTGAAGGTGGTGATTGCACTTTGATCCATAGGCTGAATCACAGCTGTCGTATTGGGAGATAGATACGCCACTTTCACATCTTGATTTAGATCATCTATGTGAGGAGGATGTCCTGGGGCATTATCAAGTAATAGCTATCAGGGTATACACAGTTAAGTTGTCGTACGTCATTAGAGTTGAATATTGCCCAACTTCCTATCCATTACAACTCGTGACACCAACACCAATACCAACTTCATTGTAGACCAGGCTATAGCCTGCTATATGGCAACGTTGTGAACAGTAAATCATAACATTGAACATCTGCAAGTGAACATCTGAGAATGATAACGTCAGCAAATTATGAGCTGCAACACTGTATGTACATATTACTAAAGATAAGATGTACAAAAAAATACGGTCGTAAGTGCGAGTCATCATAACTCAAATATGTCATTAGCCGGCGACTAACTGTATAGCCAACTGATTTTCAACAAGGGTGCCAAGACCATTCACTGGGGAAAGAATAGTCTCATCAGCAAATGGTGCTGGGACAACTGGATAACCACAAGCAAAACCTGAAGTTGGACCTCACTCCTTATACAAAAATTAACTCAAAATGGATCAACAACATAAATATAAGATCTAAAACTACAAAAACTATTAGAAGAGTCATACTGTGGTGGCTTGCGTATTGCTATGATGCTGGAAGCTATGCCACTGGTATTTTGAATACTGGCAGGGTCATCCATGGTGGACAGGTTTCAGCGGAGCTTCCAGCTAAGACAGACTAGGAAGAAAGGCCTGGTGAGCTACTTCAGAAAACTGGCAAAAATGAAAACCTATGGACCACAACAGAACATTGTCCGGCCCACTTCCTTTGGAATCAGGAAGAATCAGTCGAGGAATCAATCAATCAAGGACATCAAGTTTGGTGAAGTAGAGGGCCAGTGAGGGCAAGGGAGACCCTTAGTGAGATGGCACTACAGCTGCAACAATGGACTGGAACATGCTGGCAATTGTGAGAATGACACCAGACCAGACAACGTGTCGTTTCATTCTGCTGTACACAGGGTTGCCACGAGTCAGAAGCTATGCGGCTAGCTAGCTATATATCCTACCTATCTATAGGTGCCAATTAGTGTCGCCCCTTTGAAATGTAAATTTTCAAAAGTGAAAAAGTACCATAAAATGAAATGACACTGAGTGCCAGTGATTTAATACTTGGTAAAATTTTAAAATTGTTTTATATCATGTTCTGTTCCCCAAATAAACAATTTTTTAAAAACTAATAGAAGAAATCATAGAGGCAAATCTTTATGTCCTCTTATTTGGCAAGGTATTCTTAGATTTGACACCAAAAGCAGGAGCAACGAAAGGACAAACAGATAAATTGGACTTCATAAAAGTTAAAAACGTTTATGCATCAAAGGACGTTATCAAGAATGTAGAAAGATAGCTTATAGCATTGGAGATATTTGCAAATCATATATCTGATAAGGATTTAATATACAGAATATATAAAGAACTCCTACAACTCAATAGCTGAAAGACAAATACTTCAATTTTAAAAATGGGCAAAGAACTTGAAAAGACATTTCTCCAAAAAAGATGTACAAATTGACAACAAGTACATGAAAAGATGTTCAACATCATTGGTCATTAAGGAAATGCAAATCAAAACTACAATGAGACACCACTTCATACTCACTAGAATGGCCATAAACAAATTTTTTTAATGGAAATAACAAGCGTTAGCAAGGGTGTGTAGAAATAGGAACCCTTGTACATTGCCAGTAAGAATGTAAAATGGTGCAGCCGCTGTGGAAACAGTTTGACACTTCCTCAAAAAGTTAAACATAAATTTTCCATGACCCAACAATTCCACTCCCTGGTATATACAAAAGAGGAATTAAAATATATGTCTACTCAGAAACTTGTTCACAAATGTGTGTAGCAGCATATTGACAATAACCAAAAGGTGGGAACAACCCAAATGTTAATCAATGGATGAATGGAAAAACAAATTGTGGAATATACTTACAGTGGAATATTATTCAGTCATAAAAAGGAATGAAGTACTGATTTACCCATTACCCATAGCCATCAAGTCAGTTCCGACTCATAGCGACCCTTTACAGCAATGGGAAATACTGATACATGTGACAAATTGGATGAACCTTGAAAACATTAGATTAAGCTAAAGCCAGAGATTAAAATATTTATACAAAAGATCACATATTGTATAATTCATTTTATATGAAATATCCAGAATAGGCAAGTCCATAGAGACAGAAAGCAGACTGGTGATTGCCAGGGAAGGGGGGTGGGGTAAGGAGAGTGATTACTTAATGGGTACAGGGTATTCTGGAGAAACGAAAAAGTCAGCAGCCACACACACTCTGGTTGGCTCTCCAGGGCAACAGCAGCTACTTTACTGCAGACATTGAGGAGGCCGTGGGAAACGACCTACACAGGACAGGGACACAGCCCATGGAGTGGAGGGGAGGCCATGCTCTAGACGTGTTTACTTCCTGGTTTCCTCCTAGACAGGCTGGTCTTCCCAAGTCACCCTCCTTCTGACCTTCCATCCCAGGTCACTCCTTCCACAGAACTTTCCTCCTTGCAGGGTTGAAAAGGCAAAGCCAAGAAGCCCTCCAGAGCCTCCTTCAGCTCTGAGTTCCTGTGATTCAAAAATTCCATGACTCTAGAATGGACCGTCCATGAGGACAGAGACAGTGCCTGTTGTCTTCAACTCTGTGTCCCTGTACCCAGCACACAGCCTGCACAAAGTGGACATTCATAAAATATTTATTGAATGAATTATTGAATACTATTGTGGTTTTTAGGTGCCATCAAGTCAGTTCCAACTCATAGTGACCCTATGTACAACAGAACGAAACACTGCCCGGTCCTGTCCCATCCTCACAATCGTTGTTATGTTTGAGCCCATTGTTGCAGCCACTGTGTCAATCCATCTTCTCAAGGGTCTTCCTCTTTTTCACTGACCTTCTACCTTACAAACCATGATGTCCTTCTCCAGGGTATCCCTCCTTGAAACCAAGTGCAAAGTATATGAGACAAAGTCTCACCATCCCTGCTTCCAAGGAGCACTTTGGCTATACTTCTTCCAAGACAGATTTGTTTGTTCTTCTGTCAGTCCATGGTATATTCAATTCTTTGCCAACACCATAATCCAAAGGCATCAATTCTTCTTCGGTCTTCCTTGTTCATAGTCCAGCTTTCGCATGCATATGAGGCAAATGAAAATATCATGGCTTGGTTCAGGCACACATTAGTCCTCAAAGTGACTCAGTTGAATACTAAGATTCTATAATTCTAAGTGTCTAAGAGTATGATTCTAAAATTCTATGGTTCAATGAGCCTAGAATCTTAAACTGCTGTTACTCTTAACCAGGGATTCCATCTTGAATGCCAACAGGGCCAGGCAGGGAATGGGTATGAGTGAAATGGGCCGGATGTAAGTGCAAATGAACAGCTCCTCAGCACCAGGGGAACCCTGTAAGGCCAGGCTTGGCTGATGCCCCAGATTGTCCCCATCAGGTGCCCTCTGTCCTAGGCTTGCTGATGCCTGACTACACTTGTGATTGTTTGCAGCATTTTGGCTCTGCTGCTTCTCTGCTTCTCTGTTCCATGCCTTTCTTCCTTTATGGAGTGTGTTTCTGTCCCTTGATTGGTTTTGGCAGAACCTTTCATTGCAAGGGGAGGAACCCAAATAGCTTGAGCAAAATGGAAATAACTATTTGCTGGCCTATGTAACTGGAAAATACAGGGGGTGAAACTGGCTTCAGGGACAGCTGGAGGCAGGGGCTTAAACAATGTCCTTGAGCTGTCTTTCTCCTCCCTTCTTTGAGTTCTGCTTCCCTCTGAGCTGAAGCCCTTCTCGGGCAGTCCTTCTCCTCACCAGGGGAAGGTGCAGCAGCTCCGGGCCTCATGGTCCTTACAGCTGTGATCCTAGAGAAAGAGGGACCTTCTCCAACCCAGTGTCCATGTGTCAAATGAATCTCATGGAAGAGTCTGATTAGCTGAAGTTGAACATGTGCCTGCTCCAGTGGACAGCCTCAGCTGTATCATGCGTAATTGGTTCCTTACTACAAAGAGGATTCTGTTAACAGAAGAGAAAGAGAGGGTTCTAGACAAGCACCTCAGAGGTCCTCTACATGACCTGGTGTACTCTTTACTTCAAAGGGCCCTGGGAGAACAGGGGTCTCCCTGGCATGGCTACAGTCCCCGCTAAGCCCACAGAAGGTGAGAGTGAAGCAAGGTTAAACAAAGGCAGAGATGGGGCTGGATCAAAGGGCTCAGAAGATGATCTAGTGGAAAACAGGAATCTGCACCCCAGCTCTCTGCATGATGTTGGGAAGAGAATACTGCCCCCCCCCCCACCATGATCCCAATGGTCTCTGAGAGAAGTCATATCCCACATGCTCTCCAAGGCTCAGGGCAGCTACTAGTCTGGCTCCTGCTCTGTGAGCATAATGAATAAACAGAAGAAAGATGGATGCCTTAGAACAATACAGGATTGATGAGGATGGTATTTATCACACAAACAATTCACAGGAGGAACCAATCAGTAGATAACTGTCAGATGGACCAATCAGGTGAATTCATTTATTCAGCCAGTCATGTATTGAGTGCTGCTATGAGCTTCTATTAAGAGACAGGTAGGCTGGAATTGGTAGTGTCTTCAGGTTCCCAATGATCTTGGGCCTCCAGCATCTTCCACTTCCCCAACCAGGGGCAAGACCTACCCAACAAGCAAAGGATAAATTTGTTCCTATTGAAAAGCATGCAAGGGGGTGGGAGGGTCCCTGACTGACATTTCAGTGGCATACTGATGCACTCACGTCCTCAGGCCCTCAACAATGTCAAAATGTTATGATTTTCCTGGAAGAAATGATGAGCGGAACCGAGTCAAATTAAATATACGCCTGACTCAGGAGGCGGTCTGCAGAGTGTGTAGCCATGGTAACAGTTCCTTGCTGACTCTCCCACACACCAAGGGGACACAGGCAGTTGGGGGAGAAGGCACCTCTCAGGTTCTCCAGGGCACCCCACCCCTGGATCTCACTTTCATTTGGGTGTCTGAGGACCCTCAACTTTGTTCATTAATTCACTCATTCAATTTATTTACTTAATGCCTATTTTGTGCTAGGCATCGTGAACACCTCAGTCCCTGAGTGGTGCAAAGAGTTAATGTGCTCTGCTGCTAATCAAAAGGCTGGAGGGCCAAGTCCACCCAGTGGTACCTCTGAAGAAAGGCCTAGCAATCTACTTCTGAAAAATCAATCATTGAAAACCTTATGGGGCAGAGTTCTACTCTGACATACATGGGGTCGCCATGAGTCAGAGTCGACCTGAAGGTGACTTTTTTTTAATCATGAATACCACAGGGTGTCCCTACCCCCAGAGAGCTTATAGCTTAGAGGGGAGAGAGACATATATAGATAAACAGATGAATATAATTTGAACTATGGTGCTTATTATGAAATGAAAGACTGAAACAACATGAGGGAGAAGAACAAGAGAGCTTTATTCGGATGAGGGTCCAGGGAAGTCCTCACTGAGGAAATATTTTAGCTGAGATCAGAAGGGTCAGAAGGATCCAGTCAAGCAAAAAGGATGGGGAAGCGCTTCCTTGGTGGCAGGAACAACCTATGCAAAGGTCGTGAGGCAGGAAGGAGTGTGGGGTACCCCAAGAACAGAGTCCACCAGTGTGGCTTGAGAGAGGCTAGAGAACTGACAAGGGTCAGGTCAGGCGGGACCATGCGAGCTGCTCCAAGGCCTTGCAGCTTTATCTGAGAGCAGTGGGGGCCATGGAATGGGAGGGAAGGGAGGAAGGGAGAAGAGTGTTCCGGGAAGAGGGAGCAGCTCACAGCAGGTCAGGCCTGAAAGAACACCTGGTCCAAGAACCACCAGCAGCCAGGTGGTGGCACACAGAGAGAGAAAAGGAGATGGCTCAGATGAGGGTGGGGATTTGGGCGGGGCCAGGCCACAGAGGACTTCATAGGTGCCAGTTTAGAGGAAGCAGGGGAAGTGACATGATCCAACATATATCTTTTAAAGTCCCCCTTAAGCTCAGCTTTATTTTGTTCTACAGCCAACTCTAACCAAGGTGTCAATCGGCTCAGCCCCTAACAGGATGAGGTGGGGTGTAGAATCAGAAAGAACATGGCCCTAGGGTCAGGCAACTCAGGCATTAGGGTCCTGGCTCTATCCTTCCCAGTCGTGTGGCCTCAGGTAAGCCCTTGAAATTTTCTGAGCCACAGCTCCCTCCTCAGGAAACGGGGCTGAGACTCCCTCTTCATAGGGCTTTCATGAGGGTCTGATGAACTCATGTGTGGGGCACAGGCAGGGCATACAGCAGGGGCTCAGTATTCGGTGCTTTGTCCATATTGTTATGAGCCGATCTCTTGTGGAAAAGGGGGCAGGGACAGAGGTGGCATCACAACATCCCCGGTGGCAGAAAGGCCAAGGGTTGTCACTTCCATTCTCCAGATGAGAAAACCGAGGTCCAGGGAGGCAAGTGACCCACCCGAGGGCACTAGTGGTGGGGGCACAGGATGCCCAGGAGACCAAGAGGCTGAGGTTGTTGGGTGGTTAGGGTTGATGCCCTCCAGAGCCACATGGACATTGGTTTGAATCTGATCTCTGACCTACCAGTCACTAGCTGGTGTCCTAGGTCAGGTGGTCTAACCTCCCTGGACCTCAGTCATCTCATCTGTAAAATGGGGAATGTATTTTTACCTGCTTCATGGGGTTGTTGTGAGGACTGCAGGAGATGGTGTAAGGGAGGAGGCTGTGCGATTCTTGGCGCCTCCATTCAGGTATAGTCAATGTAATCGTGGTAGAATCTGGGACTTTCCCTGGCCTAGAAGAAGGTTCAGACTGACTGAGGCTACCTCATGTTTGGCATCCAGGACTGGGTGGAAGATGCTTAATAAACTGGCAAAAGCAAAGAGCATCAGGGTAATAATGGGTCATAATCACTCTCCCCCTCTGGAGAGCAGCTGTCCTGACCACCCTTCCCCACTGAGCTTCTCTTCTCCTACTTGACTCTTGGCTGGATTCACTGTCATTTCTGCACCAATAACAATAACAATAATTATAACAATCCCATCCTCCCATCCTCTCTCTCAGCAGAGCTTTGCCAGCACAGACTGCACCCCCTTCCACCTTCCTAGAGAGAAGAATGCTAAAGCAGTCTTAGAGCGAACAGCCAACACCAACACACTGTGTGACCCTGAGCAGGTCCTGTCCCATTCTGGGCCTCAGTTTCTCCATCTGCACATCACAAATGTTGAATTATATACATATAGAGGTGGAGAGTCAGTTGCATTCTGCCATTAAGTTCTGCAGGATTGCTCAGGATCCGAGTTCGAGTCTGCCCCCTCACCCTCCAGGCCACCTCTCTGACCTTGCCCCCCTCCCCTCTTCCTCACTTACCAAGCTCCACCCAAAATGACCTCCTGATGTTCCTCAAACAAGCTAAGTCTATTCTGGCTTCATGGCCTTTGCATTTTCTGTTCCCTCCTGCCAGGAACACCTTCCCTCAACTGTAACCAGGGCTCATTCTGTCACTTCACTCAGGTCTTTGCTCAGACATCCCCTAAAACATCACCCACTCATCCATAACAAATTATGGATAACCTTGTGAAGAATGGGAATTCCAGAAAACTTAATTCTGCTCATGAGGAACCTGTACGTAGACCAAGAGGCAGTAGTTCTAACAGAACAAGGAGATACTGCATGTTTTAAAATCAGGAAAGGTGTTTGTCAGGGTCATATCATTTCACCATACTTATTCAATTTGTATGCTGAGCAAATAATCTGAGAAGCTGGACTATATGAAGAAGAATGTGGCATCAGTATTGGAGGAAGACTCATTAACAACCAGCGATATGCAGATGACACAACCTTGCTTGCAGAAATCAAAGAGGACTTGAAGCACTTACTGATGAAGATCAAAGATTACAGCCTTTAGTTTGGATTACACCTCAGCATAAAGAAAACAAAAATCCTCACAACTGGACCAATAAGCAACATCATGATAAATGGAGAACTATTGAAGCTGTCAAGGATTTCATTTTACTTGGATCCACAATCAATGCCCATGGAAGCAACGGTCAAGAAATCGAATGGCATGGGGATGGAAAAACACTAAATAGACAATAGATAAATGGTAACTTTGGTGAAGGGTAAGACAGTACACAATACTGGGGAAACCAGCACAGCTGGTCCAAGGCAAGGTCATGGAAGCTACATAGAAACATCCAAACTCACTTACGGACTGAATTACTGGGCTGAGGGCTGTGGGGGCCACGGCCTTGGGGAACATCTATCTCAATTGGCATAACATAGTTTATTAAAAAAATTTTCTACATTCTACTTTGGTGAGTAGCGTCTGGGATCTTAAAAGCTTGTGAGCGGCCATCTAAGGTACTCCACTGGTCTCACCCTGTATGAAGCAAGGGAGAATGAAGAAAACCAAGACACAAGGGAAAGATTAATCCAAAGGACTAATGAACCACAACTACCACTACCTCCACCAGACGGAGTCCAGCACAACTAGATGGTGTCCGACTATCACCACTGACTGCTCTGACAGGGATCACAATAGAGGGTCCCGGACAGAGCTGGAGGAAAATGTAGAACAAAATTCTAACTCACAAAAAAAGACCAGACTTACTGGCCTGACAGAGACTGAAGAAACCCCAAGAGCATGGCCCCCAGACACACCTTTAGCTCAGTAATGAAGTCACTCCTGAGGTTCACCCTTCAACCAAAGATTCGACAGGCCCATAAAACAATATGAGACTAAAGGGGCACACCGGCCCAGAGACAAGGACTAGAAGGCAGGAGGGGACAGGAAAGCTGGTAATAGGGAACCCAAGGTCAAGGAGGGAGAGTGTTGACATGTCGTGGGATTGGTAACCAACGTTACATAACAATATGTGTACTAATTGTTTAATGAGAAGCTAGTTTATTCTGTAAACCTTCATCTAAAGTACAACAATAAAAAAAAATCAAATGACATATTGCATTGGGCAAATCTGCTGCAAAAGACCTCTTTAAAGTGTTAAAAAACAAAGATGTCACTTTGAGGACTAAGGTGCACCTGACCCAAGCCATGGTATTTTCAATCACCTCATATGCATGTGAAAGCTGGACAAAGAATAAGGAAGACTCAAGAAGAATTGATGCCTTTGAATTATGGTGTTGGAGAAGAATACTGAATATACCATGGACTGCCAGAAAAACAAATAAATCTGTCTTGGAAGAAGTACAACCAGAATGCTCCTTAGAAGCGAGGATGGCAAGACTTCATCTCACATACTTTGGCCATGTTATCAGGAGGAACCAGTCCCTGAAGGACATCATGCTTGGTAAAGCAGAGGGTTGGCAAAAGAGAGGCAGACCCTCAATGAGATGAATTGACACAGTGGCTGCAACAATGGGCTCAAACATAGCAGCGATTGTGAGGACGGCACAGGACCAAGCAGTGTTTCGTTGTGTTGTACATAGGGTCACTATGAGTTGGAACCAACTCGACAGCACTTAACAACAACAACCAACATATCACTCTCTGCTCCTCGACCTTGCTTTATTTTTCTGTATAGCACTTATCACACCGGTTATTTTATACATTGATGTGTGTGTGGTTTGTCCCCCCTACTCCACCCTATACACTAGAATGGGAGCTCTGTGAGAGCAGGGACTTGGCCTGTTCTGTTCCCTGCTGTGTTCCCTGACCACAGGACAGTACCCAGCACATAGTAGGTCCTCAGTGGGTGAAGAGGTTGAAGCCAATTTAACTGGTTTCTGAGTTCAAATCCTCGCCCCTTCACTCCCTCCCAGTGTGGCCTTGGACTGGATTTAACCTCTCTGACATAATGTGCCTCATCTGTAAAGTGATCTTAATAATCATGTCAAAATCACAAGGTGGTTGTGAAGCTATGGTGGATAAATGCAGGCAAGTTGCCTAGCACGGTGCCTGGCATGTAGTATCTGCTCCAGAAATAAGAAATATAATTGTTTTCTTTTTAATATAATGGTAGCAAGGCCATTCATTCATTCTCCCCACAAGCATACACTGATACTCTTTCTGCTGTCAGATGCTGGGATGTGGAAAAATCAGACCTTGACATGCTCAAGGTTTAGTGGGAAGACAAATCAGGAGATCAGTAGTGAGGTCTGTGTGCAAAGACAAAAGTAGGCTCAGTGATGGAGATGCAGGGCAGGGGAGGCTCAGCTTTACTGTGAAAATCAAGGAAGGCTTCACAGAGGAGGTGACACGGGGGCTGGGTCTTGAGGAGTGAGTAGGAGCTCACCAGGGTGACAGGGAGGGTAGGGCAACCGGGTAGAGGGAAGGGCAGGGGCAAAAGCAGGGGCAGGCGCTTGCCTGGTGTGTAACTGCCTAATGTTGTGCCTCTGGGAGGCTGGAGCAGGGCTAAGGAGTTCAAACTGTGGCCTGAGGGCCCCAGGGAACCTGGGAAGTGTTCCCAGTAGGGAGAATCCAGTCAGCCTTGTGTTCACTGATCGCTCTGGGCAGAGTGAAGGGTGGACTGGAGGGAACGAGCCTGAGGGCAGAGAGGCTTGTCAGTGGGTGGAGCTGGGACACAAAGGGGCTTGACCTGAGGAGCAAGGAGGGGCCCAGTGACCAGGATGGGCCCAAGGTCAGCTCCAGAGAAGCAGTTAGGCCAGTGGGCTTGATGCAGAAATGTCTAGGCTGTACAAGGAAGCTTCTTCAAACCCCCAGCTAACACTGGGGGCTCCACCAGCCAGGCAGAAATGAGCTTGGTGGTCGTGAGGTCAGAGAGCTGCGATGGAGGGAGGGTCAGCCAGGGTATCGGCCTCATAACTCGCAGGGATGTCAGGAAGGAATGGTCTGTCAACCAGAACCAGGGCAAGGAAGCCTGATGATAAGTTCCCTCCCACCAGAAAGCCAAAGGGGAAACACATTTGTTTCCATGACATCCTTGTGTTTTCAGGAGACAACATGATTGTTTTTGCACAGGACTGCCATGAATGGAAAATTCTACCTGCTGTGACAGCCACTTCCTCCCCCAGGCAGTAAATCATAGAGGAAGCTTCTGTCCCCAACTTACTGGTGCCTGAAATTCTACCAGTGGAGATTCATTCCTTTGGCTTGAGGCTTTGTCATTTGTTAAAATGCAAGTAACTTCACAGAATCCATGTCTGGAACGCAAATTTATTTTCATTAATTCAACAAATTTTTATTGAGTTCTTTCTCTAAACCAGGCAGTGACCAGAGCCTGGTAATAGAGAGATTAATTAAGATTTGTCCAGGTCCATGTCTCGAAGGAACAGGCAAGCTCTGTGTGTATAGGGGGAGGGGAACTGAGGAGCGCAATGAGGTAACATGACAAAAATGATGTGAATGATGGTGGTGGGAACGAGGTGCCCTGGGAACTCACAGCAGAGATGACTCATTTCAGAGTTGCAGAAAGTGATGCTGGGACCTACAGGATGAATGTGAGGGGGGTGGAGATGCCAGGTGGAAGGCACACAACCATCATGAACAGCCTGGACTATGGGGACTACATGCTGCTCAGCACAGTTTGGGCATAAAGTGGAACATGGGAGATGGGGCTGGAGCAGCAGCAGGGAGGAATTTCCTTTGGTTGAATGTTATTAATGATTTCAGGTGATGGTGTCTGTCACAGTTCTTTGTTGCCTCCCCAGCTTCCATTTCATCTCCTCCCACTGAGACCTTCAGATGCTCCTTTAGGGAACTGCCCTTTTCCCACCCTCAGCCTCCTAGTCTAGGTGGGAATGACCCACCCTCAGCTGCAGGGATGGGTCCTGTTGGCTTAAGCCTCTCAGCATATTCCTGTCCTGCTGGGTATGGTGATTGGTCCAGGGAAGAGCACATGACCCAGTTCAGACCAATGAAAGGGGAGGAGGTGTTTGCTGGGGTCTCTGGGAAAAAGGAGCCTCCTGTCTTTTTGGAGGGAGCTCTCAGAAGAGACATGCTGTCTTCTTTCCACTATGGAGTGAGGGTGCAAGGGGCCAGGAATGAAAGCAACATATGGAGGAGGGCAGACAGGAGAGAATGTCAGAGAAATGGAGCCAGAGATAGGCATAGGGTGCAGTCAGTGGCACGTGGGTAGACCCATCTCTGTAGTTCTCAGTTTGCTGAGCCAGTACATTCCCATGTTTGTTTAAGTCTCTTTGTTGTTACTGTCAGCTGAAAAGCTCCTAATTGGTGTAGGGCCATTTTTCAAGGACAAAATTTTAAAGACTGAGACAGAGCAGCCAGTTGGGTGTTGGGAGCGCGGGGAGGTGTGGAGTCGGGGGTGGGTCAAGTCAAGTTTCTGTTCTTTTAATTTCATCTCTATATACAGTTCTCATCATGAGTCAAGATCTTTCCCCAGGAACCCCTGCTCCCTAACTGCCCTGGCACCTGGAGAACAGGTCCTGGTGAGGCAGCCTGGGCATCAGGAGCCCTGGGTTCTGTCTTCAACCCCACCACTGCCTGGCTGTGGGGCCCAGGGTGAGTCATAGCCTCTTGATGCTCCTCAGTTTGTGATTCATCCATCGGCCAGCAGACTCTGAGCTCCCCAAGGGCAGGGACAATATCCAACCTGGCCCTGCAGCTCCAGTGCCCAGGACACGCCTGCACAGGGCAGGTGTCATTGGGGGCTGTTGACCCATCAGTATAGAGCTGCCCCTTCCTGGATCAGGGCCATACATAATGCTGACGGGGACCAGCTACTGTTCCCTCTGTCCACCCTAAGAGCCTCCTGGAGACCCCAGCCTTGTGCTAGAGCATCAGGAAGAGATTTTTGCCTGCAGGCTGCATGGCGGAGGCCTCACCTTCTACAGAACCTCTAATAATGTTGAAGGCTCACTAAGCCCCAGTCAGATCAAAGGGAGAGAAAAATCCCCCAAAGCTCAACCTTTTAATTCTGATTGCAGCTGACCTGGGCAGACAAGTTTTGGGATTCTCTCCTCAGTCTGCTCGTTGATGTATGTGTGAGGTGGGAGACGGTGATCAGGGGTCCCCTGCTGGAGGACAGACCCAAATGGTAAAATGAATCCATGGGGCCAACCCAAGTTTATTCTTTAAAAGCCAGCACAGCCACTGCTCTGCCCTCTGGGTGGCACGGGCTCAGAGTTCTGGAAGATGAGGACACGGGTCTGTATTCACAGCCAGGAGCAGGCAGGGGTGAGGAGGCAGACGGGGTGAGGAAGTAGGCAGGGGTGAGGAGACCTGCCATCTCATGGAGAAGGTGCAGCCCAAAGAGCACTGGAGGGCGAGTCAGGGGTTCTAAGGAGTCCTTTTACTTGGTGTGTGTGTGGGGAAGGGGGGATGCAGGGAGGATAAACTGGGGAGGAGAAGGAGGAAGTGGTGGATGATGATATGGGGAAGCTAGCCAGAAGCCTGAATAGAAAAGCCTTGAATGCCAAGCTAAGGAGCTTGAACTTTGCCCTGCAGGTGGCATACACCACACATATCCCCTGCCAGAGGAATTTTGACAATGTACAGGGGCACATGAAGCCACAGGATAGACATAGGGCATTTTCCTTCTGTGTCAACTTTAAGACAGAAAATGCCCATTATCTTGTATTTCGTATTAAAATAATTGTGAATATATCACGGAGGGCAAAATATACATGGATTCAAAATACTAAATTGGCAAAATCAAAGAACCTGTGAACCTGTGGCTGGATGCAGTCCTCTCAGTCACCTGAGTGTCCCCAGGTCCTGACACTATTAGTGGGAGGTTCTCAGTTTCTCCTTCCTTTGTTGTTGTTGTCAAGTCGATTTCGATTCATAGTGACCCCATGTGACAGAGTAGAACTGCCCAATAGGGTTTTCTAGGCTGTAATCTTTACGAGAGCAGATCATAGGTCTTTTCTCCTGTGGAGCCGCTAGGTGGGTTTGAACCACCAACGTTTTGGTTAGCAGCCGAGCACTTAACCATCTGCACCGTCAGAGTTCCTTTTCGCCTTCCTAAACTTGTCAAAATCTAATTTCCAGCCTTGTCCAAGAGATTAAGATTCCTGTCCATGGTGCTGAAGCAGGATTAAGCTATTTCAACAGGTGAGCTCTAATCTTAAGGTTTCTCTTCTGTCTCTACTTCTTGGAAGCTGAATGAAGAAGAGGAGCTCAGAGAAGACTCCAAGAAGGTGATCACTCCTAAAGACTTTGCTTCTCCCCCACCCCAGTTTAGGGGACAGGATCCTCAGAACAAGGTAGGGCTGGAGGGGAGGGAGGGGGGCAGGAGGAACAAGATTAGGACAATTATTACGTATGGCATTCACAAGTCCCCAGAAAAAGAATTGTCTTGAGTTTGGAGGCTTTTTTCTGCTTGCTAAAGACCACTCGGGGTTCTTAAAGAAGGAAAATAGCCCCAACGGTCTCTTCTTGTGGGGGGGGTGTGTGTGTGTGTGTGTGTGTGTGTGTGTGTGTGTAATTGCTTCTATATGCATGTGTGTGGGTGATTGACTCTACATTTAATAGACTCTGTGTGGTGATACATAGCTCATATGAAAACAACTGACATTTCATAATTCAATTACTCAGGAGGTAAAATCTAGAACAAATATTCAGCTGCTATTTTATCCCAATTCAAAAATGTGTTCATCTTGAGTTCCACCTCCATCCACAGTCCTGTGATCACAGCCTATTAAGAAGAGAAAGTTCTGGTGTCCACACGTGGGGGATGGTGGAGGCTGCTTTGGTGGAGGCTGAGGAGGAAGCCTCCAAGAAGTTCATACTCCCAGGAAGCTAGAAAGCCCACAGCTCAGTACATCCAGCTTTCTGGCCTTGCAGATCATGGTCCCTGGTTATGCTTCCTGTTCATCTCATGAGGACTGAAAGGAAGGTACCCTCACCCCAGCTTTCTATACCCCTCAATTCTGGAATGGTCTATCTCCCAATCTTGGTGGGCCTTGGAAGCCTGGGAAGGTCCAGCCCGAAGACATGATGTTGCCCAACTTTGATAAGTGGTCACAGCATTGGTATCAGACAGAACTGGGTTGAAGGCCAAGATCCACTACTCACCCAGTATGGGATTTGGGGAATGTTCTTCCACCTCCTGTGCTTCATTTGATATTGAATGCTGACCACAGTGAGTGCCTAAGGGTGGCTGCCCCACAGTCAGCACCTGGTCACTATGAATCCGTCTCTCCCATCTCTCTCATGTTCATACCTACTGTTTATACACATGGCAGTCATTTTCTCATGAATCTCCATTTGTGATTTTTCCTGATTGATTTATTAGCATGAAATTTGCCTTCAGTTTCTTGTTATATTAATTAGTATAGCCATCATTAGCACGTGAACTCATAACTGTTGTCTTCATTAATATAATTGCCAGGTAAAAATAATTTCTGCTACCATTAGTACAATAAAATTTTGTTAACTGTATTCCTTTGCATGTGATCTGTGTTTCAGGCTTCTCTCAGCTTGAATAAACCCACCTGCTCCTCTGCATGAAAAAGCCGATTTGCCTTCGTGTATCCACAGTCAGTGGGATAAATTCTGCAGCCCCTGCCTGAAGAACACACTAATTTATAGATTTACAGCTACTTGTCCTGCTTCTGCTGCCACTGTAGCTACTGTGTATTGAGAATTTACTGTGGACCAGGCATGGTACTAAGCGCTTTGCCAAGATTATCCCAAAAAATCATCTCTGTTTTACAGATATGAAAACTGAAGCTTAGAAAGATTGAATGATTAGCCCAAAGTCCCCCCTCTACTGAGTGGTGGAGTCAGCCTTTGATCTCAGGTCTTTCTAACTCTAGAGCCCACACTTTCTGCTTGTATTTTGCTCCATAAAATAGAGCTAGTCTTCCTCCTCCAGGTTGTTTTTCTTCTCCTTCTCTGCCTCCTCTTCTTCTTTCCTACTGCCTTATAAACCTCTTCTTTCTCTCTTTCCATTCCCCAGCTCTTTGCCCACAGTCCAGCTCTGCTAAGGCCCATTTGGACAAGCAACCTAAGATCTAAGATTCTATGCCACTTTCTGGAAAAGCAGGGATTGGTAGGGCTTGTGTTTTCTGAGACACCTCACCCTATGGGGAGGGATTTCAGGGCCTCCAGATTTTCCAACCCACCCTGAGATCCCTCTCCCAGAACTTGCTGGCTGGGAGAGGACACGTTGGTTTCTCCTTCACTCCTTCTAGCAATTCAGATGTGGAACCAGCTCTACCCTCCTCACCACCTTGCTGTAACTGTGTGAGTGATGATAATTCTGTTCCAGGGTTTACTTTCACAGAACTGTGCCAAGGAACTTCTTCTGGGCCTTATGTGATCCTCACAGCATCCCAGGAAGTAGAGAATTATGCCCACTTGACAGCTGGGGACACTGAGGCCCAGAGTGTCAGACAGTTTTAGAGCAGAGAGGCCCCTTAGAGATCATCAACCTCCCCATTTTACAGATAAAGGAACTGAGGCCCAGAGAAGGGGATAGTCAGCCCAATGTCACACAGCAAATGAGGGGCAGAGTGGGCACCAGCTCTGCAGGGTCCCTGATTCCCAGGCCAGTGTCTGCAACAAAATGGCAGGTATAGCCTGTGAGTCAGTCCAGGGTCTTTTGTTTGCTTGCTTGCTTGTTTGTTTGTTGCCCTTCGGCAGGACTCTCAGCCCGGCTGCTCTTCAGAGAAGCTGGAGGAGAGAGGCACTGGATTCAGGCTCAGAGTCCCAAGTCAGCCATTGACTCACTGTACGTGACCTTGGGTAGCCCCCTCTGACTCCACAGGCCTCAGCTTCTCATCTGTAAGATGGTCCTTCGTGGGACCAGGGTGCCAGGTGATGCCCCAACCTCCTGGATGTGCTCAGACCATCCTGGTCCCCCAGGGTTTCAAAGCTGGACATGGTCTCCGTGACTGCTTGGCTTGGCAGCAGCTGCTTCACTCCCCAACATTGGTTTTAATTCCTTCCCTGGAAACCTTGCTGTGCATTGGAGCTGAAGGAGTTGATTCGTAGAAATCGCCTTCCCTGGGGCTGCTCACATCAGAAGCAGCAGGTGGCTGTTCCCAGTGCTTCTGAGTGAGCCCTGGAGTCCACCTGGGACAAATCCATCCCTCCAAAGCAACATCTGCTGGAGGCAGCATTGAATGATTTCACACGATAATAGCATTTCACAGGGCTCCTGTAACCTTTATTGAGCCAGAGTTGGAGACTACCACCGACAGACCCTCTCATCTTTCTGGGGACTTTTCCTGGCAGGCGGCATCCCGGCTACATGGAGCAGACTATCACAGAGGGCTGGATGGAGTGTCAATGGTGGAGTGATGGCTTCCGGGCCTGGGCAGCACGGGCAGGGATGGGCCTGCTGATGGGAGAGGAGACGGCTGGGCTGAGTGGGCCCCACGCGATGGGGGATTTGCTTCCCAGGGTCTGTCCACCCAGCGGAGGTCCCTGGGGACTCATCTAGTCATCCATCACTCACTTTCTCACTCCCTCACTCGGTCAATAAACACCTCCCGCTTGATGTGCTGGGCGGTGTGCCAGGTAATAAGTGCAGAGGGCAGTAGAGCTTGTCTTTACCCTCAAGGCGCGCACAGTCTGGCACAAGGGACAGGAGCCTAAACAGGGAGCCTCTGCCTCAGAAAGTGCAATAACAGACATCAGCAGGCAGGAGGGGCCAGTAACTCCCTCGGGGGTCAGCTGGGGCAGGCGTCTGCCTTAGGGTGGGTGCCCAGAAGCAGACCTGAGCTAAGGACTCTGGGGCCAGGAGTTTATCTGTGGGTGGCCCCAGGGAGCCCAATGGGAGAATGGAGAGAGTGAAGCAGGGGACGGGGGGGAAAAGCCAAAAAGCGAGTATTCATGAGCAAGTGACAGCTGTGGGTAACCGGAGCTTGGTCCTGCTGGGAACCCTCAGAGGACTGTGGAGGATGCCTCAGTCACCCTCGTTGGGGACATGGAGGCTGGGGCATCTATCCACTGATTCGGGGGGGAGGGACATTCCTCCCTCCTGCCCCCTACACCTGCCACACAGTCAAGCAAGATCTCCTGGTGTTGGAGGAAGCTCTCATGCAGGCATTTGAGATGGGAAGCTGTGAGCATGTCAGGAACTGTCTGCAGCTGCAGGAGAACTCACAGAGCCAAAGGGAGACGGGACAAGGCATCAACAGCATCTGCTGTGGTATCTTAGAAAAGTTGACATTTTAACTGGGTATGAAGCATGAGTAGTTTTTCATCTGAAACAGGCATGGAGAGTGCTAATCTGGGCCACTGGAACAGTGTGTGGACAGGAGGGAAAGAAGTGAAAGTGGCTCAAAGAGCCAGAGGATTTCAAAGATATAATTTATTTTAGGATTAAGCATAGGGGAGATTTGAGCAGCCTGTATGCAGGGAATCCTTAGGTGGTGGAGTTGGAGGAGTTGACAAATGAGAGAGACAGAGATAGGTCAATAGGGACAGGCTCCTGCAGAGGCCAAAAGGAATGGCTCCAGAGGATAGGAAGGGATTGGCCTTCCACCAAGAGAGGAAACATTCTCTTCCTGAGATGGCTAAGAATGCTGTTCCTGAGATGGCTGAGGATAAGTTTAGCAACAGGAAAGAAGGAAGTATTGGAAGAAATCAGGTTGTCTGCTGGGAGTGAGGGAGCTGCTGCTTGGGAGGTGGGGGAGGAACAGTGCTTGAGAAGAGTGGAGGACTTGAATAGTCCTTGAAGGTAAGGGGAGGGAGGGCAGAAGACAGGAAGGTCAGAGGAGGGATGGGTGATGCTGGAGCCAGCTTACGTTGGCACTTACACCTTGGTGGTGTTGCCAGTACTCACTGAATGCATTTTTCTCAGCAGCTCCCCAGAAGCTCAGAACAGGAGTTGAGAAAGCAGATGGTTGCATTGGAAAATGGCTGAAGTTTGGCAGGGCAGGAGTGTCAAGAGGA
Source organism: Trichechus manatus latirostris (assembly GCF_000243295.1). Lineage (NCBI taxonomy): Eukaryota > Metazoa > Chordata > Mammalia > Sirenia > Trichechidae > Trichechus > Trichechus manatus. The sequence continues at coordinate 554,749 of NW_004443984.1, forward strand.
GAATACCAGCCAACTGCAGGCACAGTATTCCTGGGGGCAGGACTTCACTGGCTTCCCATCTCCTTTCCTACCCTTGCACCAGGAGGAAGAATGGGGGAAGGTTGACAAGAACCCGGCTGGGAGTTAGAGGACCTGGGCTTCCTCCAAGCTCTGCTGCACACTTTCAGTACCACTCTAGGCAAGTCACTTCCCCTCTCTGAGTCTCAGTTTCTACACTTATTAATTCAGGGCTCCTCAGTCTTGGCACTATTAACATTTTGGGTCAGTAATTCTTTGTCGCAGGGGGCTGTCCTGTGCATTTTAAGATATTTAGCAGCATCCCTGGCCTCCACCCACTAGATGCCAGTAGAACACCCATTGTGGCAAACATGTCCTCTAGGAGACAAAATTGCCCCCAACTGAAAACCATTATACTACTAATAATAACATAATTGGAATAATAATATGATCTACCCAGTCAACCCATGAGAGTGAGGGTTCTCATAAGAGTCACATTAAATAATGGGAACCAAGGCAGGGGAGATAACCTCTGGCAACTGATTAGAATAGCTTAGATATGAGTAGTTACTTATCACTTCTCTTCAGTTTCCCCATCTGTAAAATACATGATTAGAGGCTGGGCTGGGCTGAGAATCCAGGCCCCTGATTCTGAGGTCCAGTCTCTTTCTACATTACCCTTCGTGAAATTTTGCCTTTTGCAAAGCATCCCGGGAGATAGTGATTAAATCAAAGGCATGAGATTCCTCAGTCCTTTACCACATCTTTGTCTTTGCTTGGTAACTGGATTGTTCTCAAGGTAGATTTGAAGGAGGCCATGGTGAGGATAAAGGCTAGGATGAGAATAACAAATCTTCAAAGGGCCAACCTAGATGCAGCAAAGGAGGCCAAGTGGGGTGGAGAGTATATAAGTCCAGGTTGACTCAGGAGACAGATCAGCAACATGAACACGCAAAAAATTTAGTGTAAAATATTAATTGGTAAAAGAAGTCTAACTACTAAAAAGGGTAAAAGAGGACTCTAAAGAATACAGTGATCGCAAATGTAGGGTGTGGCTGAAGCTTGTCTGTAAAACTGGCAGCTAGGTGAGGAGAGAAGTCCCTGGATGTTGCGAATGATTAATGCACTTGGCTGTTAATCAAAAGATTGGCAGTTCAAGAGGCGCCAGAGGTGCCTCAGAAGAAAAAACAGCAATTTACTTCCATAAGATTATAGCCATTGAAAACCCTATGGAGTACAGTTCTATTCTAATGCACATGGGGTTGCCATAAGTCAGAATCGACTCAACAGCAAATGGTTGTGGTAGTAGGTGAGAAGAGGATAGCCTGAGGGTACAGTAGATTTGGTCCATGATGGCTGCTGAGGTGAGTACCACTGGGCAGCTCCTACACTGAATAAAAGAAAACGGAAGGCGGTCCAAAACCCAGACAGGAAGTGCCTTCTGCTGCTATCACCTTGCAATATCCCTCCAGGGACCCCTATTGACAGAGACTAACATTGTGCCAGCTGGCAAAGAAGAAATGTTTACAGGGTCCAGCTCCAGTACCACAACGCAGGGCAAAGAGGGGTAGATTTGGAGCTGAGAGATAATAAGGTGAATTGTCACAGTCCTCACCTTTGGCTAATCAGCTTCCATATATACCCTTCTATACACATGTGGAGGACTGGAGGAAGACTCATTAACAACCTGCGTTACACACGACACATCCTTGCTTGCTAAAAGTGAAGAGGACTTGAAGCACTTACTGATGAAGATCAAAGAACACAGCTTTCAGTGTGGATTACACCTCAACATAAAGAAAACAAAAATCCTCACAACTGGACCAATAAGCAACATCATGATAAATGGAGAAAAGATTGAAGATGTCAAGGATTGCATTTTACTTGGATCCACAATCAACATCCATGGAGGCAGCAGTCAAAAAATCAAAAGACACATTGCATTGGGCAAATTTGAGGCAAAAGACCTCTTTAAAGTGTTGAAAAGCAAAGATGTCATCTTGAAGACTAAGGTGCACCTGACCCAAGCCGGGGTGTTTTCAATCGCCTCATATGCATGCAAAACCTGGATGATAGATAAGGAAGATCAAAGAATTGACAGCTTTGAATTGTGGTGTTGTCAAAGAATATTAAATATACTATGGACTGCCAAAAGGATGAATAAATCTGTCTCGGAAGAAGTACAACCAGAATGCTCCTTAGAAGCAATGATGGCAAGACTACGTCTCATGTACTTCGGACATGTTATCAGGAGGGATCAGTCCCTAGAGAAGGACATCCTGCTTGGTAAAGTAGAGGGTCAGTGAAAAAGAGGAAGACCCTCAATGAGATGGATTGACACAGTGGCTGCAACAACGGGCTCAAGCAAAACAACGATTGTGAGGATGGCGCAGGGCTGGGCAGTGTTTCGTTCTGTTGTACATAGGGTCGCTATGAGTCGGAACCGACTGGATGGCACCCAACAACAACACACATTTGAACTTCCATTCAACAACAAAGCAACTCTATGTTTATTCCTTACAAGATGCAGTTATTCTTTGTACAAGTAAACAAGTTCTCCCATTTGCCTCAAAATGAGGAGATACATAGTTCCAACATCATTGTATCCATCACTGGCTATATGAAACAAAAAACAAAAAACCATTGCCGTCAAGCTGATTCCAACTCATGGCAACCCCATGCGTGTCAGAGTAGAACTGCACTCCATAGGGTTTTCAGTGGTTGACCTTATGGTAACCTTATGGAAGTATAACGCCAGGCTTTCTTCGGCAGTTCCACTGGGTGGATTCGAACCACCAACCTTTTGGTTAGTAGCCAAGCACAAAACAATTGCACCACCCAGGACTTATATGAACTACTCCTTAAATTCAGTATAGTCACATTAAATATTATTTTACCTAAAGTTTAAATTATAAAGTTAACCTCTGTAACTTGTATGTAAATAATAATGGGAAGAAGAAGAGACAAGAAGAAAATGATTAAATGTAGATATAAATGTATACACATAACAAGCAAAGAGAAAATATGCAAAACTGTTACAGTTCCATGTCTGTTATTGGTCACAAAGCCATAACTGATATCATAATGATTTTCTTCTTTCACTATCCATTCCACATTTCCTCCACCCTCAACAAGAACCTCAGCTAGTTGAGTTTCTTTACTGGGAGGAGTGATCCAAAACTTCATACCTGTTTTGTATGAGTCCTCAATCATTCTGCTTTCTGAGGTGCTGAAGTTTCCCAATAACCTTTATTATTGGGCATGGAAGTACTAAGAGGCACCTCAGAGAATCCTGAGTTCCATATAAAGTTCTCTTTGCCCACATTGTATAGCAGCAGCCCAATTTCCCCTTGGTAATCAGGATCAATCATTCCAAAAAAGTAACCTTTTTCTGCTTGTCTTTTAAGTGACATAAAGACTTAAATGGCTAGGTGGCAGTCTCATCCTTCCACTCATTGAAACCACTGTTGTGTCTCCTGATATTCCCTTCTTGGGAACAAAGATATCCAAGCCAGCAGACCTCATATTTGCTAAGAAACAAAAATTCTGCAAGTGGGTTATTAGGAATAATAGTGAGAGGAGCCTGTACCAGTTGTTATTTATTGCCTCTCAGCTCCAAATCTACCCTTCATTGCCTGCTTGTGATACTACACGTTTTCTCCCTTGAGAGCTGGCATGGTGTAAATCTTTATCAGTAAATGGCACTGGCAGTAGAGGAAGGGACTTATCTTCCTGGACGCAGTGTGCTTTGCTTCTTCTCGCTCCAATAGCAGTAGGTAGTGTGCAGGACCCCAGTGGAGCACACCCCTAGTGACATCAACAGCACCCCACAGCTGGATTCCCAGAGGCAAGATCCATGGGAGCCCTAGCTTCCTTCCCAACAGCTTCCCAATGATGGCTTCCCATTCTACTCTACCTCTGTGGGAAACTTCTTGGCATCTTTCCAGTGAGTTCAGCAAGTGCCCCAGCTGTCTTCCCAGCAAGTTCAACATCACCCTCCCACAGAAAACTTCACAGCAAATTTCATCATCTCCTCATCAGTCAGATATCTGCCCACTGGCCTTGGCCCACCAATATAATACCAACTCTGACTCAAACAACGCAATGAACATTTCCACCATCCATAGGGCAGCAACTACACCCTCTCCAACAAGGTCTGAATCCCAGCCATGGGGAGGATCTTTTCTCCCTTCCAAGTTTTGTTCCTTGCATATAATCCCTCAGCCATATGGTATTCTTTAGACTTCTCTTTTATCCCCTTAGTCAATTCAATGTGGTTTTTGCCTCCTGATTGGACCATGACTAACAGAGAACCACTCCCACTTCCCTCTTTTGTTTAATATACGCATGCATTCTAACAACAGAGGAGGCCGCACTATTTAATAGTGTTTGATTCAAAGTAGATATTTCATCTTTCTGGGCTTTGTCTCCCAGCTGGCGCCGTACCTGAGCCTTCAGTAAGCCATTCCACCTTTCAATTAGGCCAGCCATTCCAGGTGATGAGTTATGTAGTAAGACTAGTTAATTCCCCTGGAATGAGCCCAAGGCTGCACTTACTTTGCTGTGAAATGAGTTCCTTGCTAAGAGGCAATTCTGTGCAAAAATATCATGATGGTGGATAAAGCATTCCATGAGTACACAGATGGTGGTATGGGCAAAATCATTACAGGAAAATCCATATGCAGAAAATATGTCTATCCCAGTGAAGAATAATCTCTGTCCTCTACGTGATGGAACAGGTCCAATGAAATCAACCTGCCACCTAGTGGATGCCTGGTCCATCCAGGAAATGATGTCATATTTTGGGCTCAGTGTTGGTCCTCTCTTTTGAAAGATTGAGCACCCAGCAGTAGCAGTAGCCAAGGCAGTCTTGATAAGGGGAAATCCATGTTTTTGAGCCCATGCATATTTCCATCCCTGCCACTTTATTTATGGGTCCATTGAACAAGCACTGGGCTGGCTGGGTAAACAGGCAACTGATAGCCACAGAGCATTTATATTGTTCACCTGATTATTAAAAGCCTCCACTGTAGTAGATTCCCTTTAGTTAATGACAGCATTCACACTGCACACAAATATTCACAGTCTGTGCCCATTCTAAGAGGTCCATCACATACCTCTCCCCCCAGAATTCCTTGTTATCAGTTTTCCAATCCTGTTACTTCCAAGCACCTGACTTATTAACAACTGCTCTTAAATCAGTGTAGATTCTTACTTCTGGACATCTCTCCCTCCAAAGTGGACAACCAATATACTTTGAAGTTCTACCTACTGGGAAGATATTCCTTCACCATTGTTTTTCAGGGTCACTCCTGAGCAGGGCTGTAATGCTGAAGGCTTCTAATGTAGGTTATACTAGCATAACATGCAGCACCATCTGTAAACAAGACTTGAGGTTTTTTCCCTTCGTTAACTGGTTGTAAGAAACTCCCCCTGAAGTCATAGATATATTTGAGAAAGAGGAAGCAACGAAGCAGGAGTTGATGTTGAGTCTGAACCACTGATTCATGTTAACTTACTCCTATCTTCCATACTTGCCCAAGCCTGGTCTCTTTTATACCATTCCCATTTGATAACGTACTGAAGACTGAACTTGCTGCAGAGGCTTCCTTTTTGATGGTCTCCATTCAAAACGTGCAGCTTTATGGAATTTTGTAAATGGGTCAAAGTAGCACACACAAATGTTGTATATGTTGCCTCTGACATCTAAAAAGCCTACCAAGCATCTTGCCTCTTTTCTTCATGGTAATCCAAACAAACCAAACCCCTTGCCGTCAAGTCAATTCCGACTCATAGCAACTCTATAGGACAGAGTAGAACTGCCCCCATAGGGTTTCCAAGTAGGGGCTGGTGGATTCGAACTGCCGACATTTTGGTTAGCAGTCAAGCTCTTAACTGCTGCGGCACAAAGTGCAGCAACTTGACTTGTAGCTTGAAGGGGATATTTTAACATGTTCCAGACCACTGAATTCTGAAGTAACTTCACTAAGATAGCAGACCTCTGAATTTTTGTGGGGTCCTTTTCCCACTCTCTAGTTTCAATATGTGGTACTAAATATGGACTTGGTGATAGAAACAACACTGGAGATCACATGATAGAATTTTGTAAGACTAATGACTACTTCACTGCAAATACCTTTTTTCAAAAACATAAATACTGACTATACATGTGGACCATAACAGATGGAATACACAGGAATCAAATCTACTACACTGTGGAAAGAGATGATAGAAAAGCTCAATATTATCAGTCAGAACAAGGCCAGGGGATGACTGCAGAACAGACCATCAATTGCTCATATTCAAATTCAAGATGAAGCTGAAGAAAATTAAAATGAGTCCACGAGAGACAAAATACAACCTTGAGTACATCCCACCTGAATTGACAGACCATCTGAAGAATAGATTTGACGCGCTGAACACTAATGACTGCAGACAAGACGAGTTGTGGAATGACATCAAGGACATCATACACAAAGAAAGCAAAGTCATTAAAAAGATAAGAAAGGGAGGCGGGGCCAAGATAGTGGAGTAGTCAGACACATTCTGTGGTCTCTCTTACAACAAAGACCTGAAAAAACAAGTGAACTGATTATATATGACAATCTAGGAGCCCTGAACATCAAAGGCAAAGTTGAGGAATCAGGCTGAGTGGGTGGGGGGGGAGACAGTTCAGAAACAGCAGGGAGTTGCCAGACCTGACCCGGTGGGAACCGGCACGCTTCAGGCTGGATCATCTGGCAGGTGCAGTGAGGCAAGCAGTGGCTTTCGGGATACTTTTTCCACATTGGGAGAAACCAAGTGGCAGAAAGTCTACTCAAGCCTGCATCACACACTTGGTGACTGACTACCTTAACACCTGAGCTGACGCCATAAAAGCATACTTAGTAACAGGTCTAACTACCTGGTGACAGGATGTGAGGGCTTCAAAGGTGCCAATAATCAAACTAGCTCACACAAGCAGTCTATTTTGGCATATCAAAACAAGAAGCTAGGACACAGTAAGCAAACATAAAATAAATATAATAACTTATCGGTGTCTTGGAGACAACAATCAATATCAAACCACATAAAGAGGCATGCCATGATCGCTTCAGCAAGCTCCCAAAACAAAGAATTGAGAAATTTTCCAGAGGAAGAGAACTTCTTGGAATTACCAGAGGTAGCATACAAAAGATTAATATACAGAACTCTTCAAGATATCAGGAAGGAGATCATGCAAAACACAGAACAAGCCAAGGAAAACACAGACAAAGCAATAGAGGAACTTAAGAAGATTACAGAAGAGCAAAATGACAAATTTAACAGGCTACAAGAATCCATAGAGAGACAGCAAACAGAAATCCAGAAGATTAACAATAAAATTTCAGAATTAGACAACTCAATAGAAAGTCATAGGAGCAGAATTGAGGCAGTGGAAGCCTGAATTAGTGAGACTGAAGATAAAGCTCTTGACACCAACTTATCTGAGGAAAAATCAGAGAAAAGAATGTTAAAAAATGAAGAAATGCTAAGAATTATGTGTGATTCTATCAAGAGGAATAGCCTATGAGTGATTGGAATACCATAATGGGGGGAAAAACAGATAATATAGACAGAATCGTTGAAGATTTTTTGGCAGAAAATTTCCCTGATGTTGTGAAAGATGAAAAGATATCTATCCAAGATGCTAATCAAACCCCACACAGGGTAGATCCCAAAAGAAAGTCACCAAGACATATTAAAATCAAACTTACCAAAACCAAAGATAAACAGCAGCTAGGGATAAACAAAAAGTCATCTACAAAGGAGGGTCAATAAGACTAAGCTCAGACTACTCAGCAGAAACCATGCAGGCAATAAGGCACTGGGATGACATATATAAAGCCTTGAAGGAAAAAAATTGCCAGCCAAGAATTATATATCCAGCAAAACTCTCTCTCAAATATAATGACAAAATTAGGGCATTTCCAGATAAACAGAAGTTTAGGGAATTTTCAAAAACCAAATCAAAATTACAAGAAATACTAAAGGGAGTCCTCTGGATAGAAAATCAGTAACATCAGATAACAACCCAAGACTAGAACACAGGACAGAGCAACCAGATATAAACCCAGATGGGGAAGTCACAAAAATAAACCAAAGCTAAAACACTGTAAATTTGGAAAAGAGACATCAATATGTAAAAGATGACAACATTAAACAAAAAAGAGGGACTAAAAAAATGTAGTCATACATATTTCATGTGGAGAGGAAGTCAAGGCAATATAAATAAATAAAATATTAGTTTAAACTTAGAAAAATAGGGATAAATATTAGGTAACCACAAAGGAAACTAACAATCCTACACATCAAAATAAAAAACAAGAAAAGCATAAAGACTCAGAAAATACAAAATCAACAGTGAACAAGATGAAAAGAAAATACATAAAGAAAATGACTCAGAACAGAAAATTAATTGGAATAAAAAAACTGTCAACAACACAAAAAAAAGACATCAAAATGATAGCACTAAACTCATACCTATCAATAATTACGCTGAATGTAAATTGACTAAGTGCACCAATAAAGAGACAGAGAGCAGCAGAATGGATTAAAAAACATGATCCATCTATATGCTGCCTACAAATATTCACAGTCTGTGCCCATTCTAAGAGGTCCATCACATACCTCTCCCCCCAGAATTCCTTGTTATCAGTTTTCCAATCCTGTTACTTCCAAGCACCTGACTTATTAACAACTGCTCTTAAATCAGTGTAGATTCTTTTAAAATTAAACTTAAAGACATAAACAAACTAAAACTTAAAGGATGGAAAAAAAAATATATCAAGCAAACAACACTCAAAAAGGAGCATGAGAGGCAAGATTAATCTCTGACAAAATAGGCTTTAAAGTAAAATCTACCACAAAGGATAAGGAAGGACACTATATAATGATTAAAGGATCAATACACCAGGAGGACATAACCATAATAAATATTTATGCACCCCATGACAGGGCTCCAAAATACATAAAACAAACTCCAACAGCATTGAAAAGATGGATAGACAGCTCCACAATAATAATAGGAGACTTCAACATACCACTTTTGGTGAAGGACAGAACATCCAGAAAGAAGCTCAATAAAGACATGGAATATCTAAATGCCACAATCAACCAACTTGATCTCATAGACATATACAGAACACTCCACCCAACAGCAGCCAAGTATACTTTCTTTTCCAATGCACATGGAACATTCTCCAGAATAGACCACACATTAGGCCATAAAGCAAGCCTTAACAGAATCCAAAGCATTGAAATATTACATAGCATCTGTTCTGACCATAAAGCCGTAAAAGTAGAAATCAATACCAAAAAAAGTAAGGAAAAAAAATCAAATACGTGGAAACCGAACAACACCTTGCTCAAAAACTACTGGGTTATAGAAGAAATTAAGGCTAGAATAAAGAAATTCACAGAATCAAATGAGAATGAAAACACATCCTACCAGAACCTTTGGGACACAGCAAAAGCAGTGCTCAGAGGTCAATCTATAGCAATAAATGCACACATCCAAAAAGAAGAGCCAAAATCAAAACATTAGCTCTACAACTTGAACAAACAGACAGAGAGCAGCAAAAGAAGCCCTCAGGCACCAGAAGAAAGCAAATAATAAAAATTAAAGCAGAATTCAATGAAATAAAAAATAGAAAAACACTCGAAAGAGATAACAAGACCAAAAGCTTGTTCTTTGAAAAGATCAACAAAATCAATAAACTATTGGCCAAACTGACAAAAGAAAAACAGGAGAGGAAGCAAATAACCCGAATAAGAAATGAGATGGGTGATATCACAACAGACCCAACTGAAATTAAAAGAATCATAACAGAATACTATGAAAAA